>NW_016803685.1:1583603-1698937 GCF_001698545.2 Rhinopithecus bieti | reverse complement strand
TTTTATGTTTTGGCATTTGCTCAATATGTATTTAATCATTCTTGTTTCTTTTAGCTTTATCTTTGCTGTTTAAACAGCATATAATGTATTTTACTTACTGTCTTTTTTTTTTTTTTTTTTTTTTTTTTTTTTTTTTTTTTTTTTTTTTTTTTTTTTTGACACAGGGTCTCACTCTGTCACCCAGGCTGGAGTCTGGTGTCCGTAGCATGATCTTGGCTCACTACAACCTTCACCTCCTGGGTTCAAGTGATCCTCCTGCCTCAGCCTCCTGAGTAGCTGGGATTATAGGCGTGTGCCACGACACCTGGCTAATTTTTATATTTTTGGTAGAGACAAGGTTTTGCCATGTTGCTCAGGCTGCTCTCGAACTCCTGGGTTCAAGTGATCTGCCCACCTCGGCCTCCCAAAGTGTATTGTCAATTTCAATATCTTACATTTTCAGCGTGTTTTGTGCTTTCTAGTTTCTTTTTCTCTTCTCATAAGAATATTTTATTTATTTTTATTTTCTTTAATGTTGCAGCCAGAATATACTCTATTCTAAATTCTACCTTTGATTGCTTTTAACTTATCAAATAAATGCATAATCCCCATTTCTCCATTTATCAAAATCAAGAACCAAAAAGAAATGACACTCCCTCTATGTACTGAGGAATTTATGCCATTCTATTTCTTCTCCCTAGTGTAATTGCTGAAGGCTGAATGTAGAGTTATTGTGGGTGTGTTTGTGTATAATTTTTAAAGTAATTATTGTAAAAGTATCTGCAGAAGTTATATTAGTTGGCTTGAATTTTGCAACTTTGCCATTCTTGATTTTTTAATTTTGATTAGCTCTTATTAATCAAGAAGATCTTTGAATAATTTTTTCTAGGGAGAATTGTAAGTGGCATAATTTGGGAACATCTTTTTATTTCATTTTCTTAGGTGTTAGTGTTGCAAGAAAAGTTAGAGGCTGACCTGATGTTTGTTCTAAGTAGGAAGCTTTGGTATTTGCAGAAATGTTGTTATCGCATAATTGGTTTTAGTAGCTGAGCTGTGGTGAGGTGTGTACCTTTTTCATTAACCATGTTTGGGATATGGTGAGCTCCTTCAGTTTCACAACACAGGTTTTGATCTCAGGAAAAGTTTCTCTGAACACATCTTTGATTACTGTGTTCAATGACAATGAGAATGGTATTGGTAACAGTTATTCACTGAGTGCTTAAAATGCCTATGTAAAAAAATTTATATGCATTATCTAATGTAATCATAAGAATAGCTACTATTCTTTTTCTCTTAAAGAGAAGCAGACAAAAGTCAGGGATGTTAATTAACTTTTCCAAGCCTCTAAGTCAGTAAGTAGCAGAGTTTCAACCCCAAATGCCTCACTCCAAATCCTAAGCACTAGGTCACTAGTTTATACTGTCTCCTCAAGGGTTCTATGTTTCTGATGTTTTTCTTTAGGGCCTATATATGCATTAGCTTGGATCTCAGCCCTTATCTTATATCATATTATGTTCATATTCATACCTGTATCAAAGTCATTCTTTCCAAATTCTAGTAGAGCATCTCAAGTTGAACCATTTCCTCAAATATTTGATTTTACATAGTGTAGCTTTGCTTTATATTGCTTATTTTTTTTAATTTTAAACTATATTTTAGGACTCATTAAAATCCTGTCTTATTTCACCAGTCTCATTTTTGCCTGACCCTGATTTAATAGTGTTTTTCATCATGCTTTGGGACCTGTTTCACGAAGGCCTTGTTTTACACCTTTCTGAGAGCACCAAATAGACACTCTTCTAAAATGGTCTTACGATTTCCTGAGTTTTCAGCATACTTTTCCTTTTCTCATGTGTTGCTTTTTGTTGTTTACTTTTCTTTGATTGGGGAGAAGACCCTCTATGTCTCACATTTGTCTGTAGACATGACATGGGGAATGTATTTTTAGCAACCCTCCTTGTCTACTGGTTGTTGGGAAATGCCTCCTCAGATTTAGATCTTAGAGGCAGAGTAGTTTGAATAATCTCTACATTTAGTTTCTAGCACTTATTTTTTTCAGGGTGGGTCTACTGGGGTGAGGTGAGATATTTTTCTGTGGTTGGGTTCTCTACCTTTGCTGGTGAGACAGCAATTCTTGGCACAAGTTTAGGATAGGGGAGACTAATCCCTGCCAGTGTATACTTATCCCATTAATCTTCATGTCCCAGCATCTTATAGTAAAGGTTTTTTCGAGGTGCCTACCTCTCCGAAAATGCTGAACACCATTGAGTGTTCTCATTTTTTTCTGGTAACATTGTTTGTTGACTTTCATAACCCCTGAATATGTAGAAAGTGGCAAGCATATGGAAGCAGGGAGAGAAGCATTATTTTGGTCAGCTAGATTTTGTAAAGGCTACCATGTATACCATGGCTAAGGACTAATATTGCGAGTGAGTCAAGGTTATTCTTACGGTGTTCTAGTGTTTCTGGTATTGTATATGTGTAGTCTAAGAATATGTTTATGAACGTATAAATCTCAGTGATAGATTTATTGAAAATCTCCCTAGAATTTAACATATATGCTTTTAGGAACTTTGTTTTATACTTTTCTTGCCAGTTTTTAACTTTTTTTCTTTGATAGGACAATTTAATTGCCATATGCAAAGATGCTGTCTTCTATTGGGTTCCCTAAAAAGTAGAGCCTGGAATCTATACTTTATTTAGATGGTGCCTTCAGATAGCAGGGTCCAAAGCAAGAAAGGAGGGAGAGCCATTACAAAGAGGGGTTATGGAGCTGGTCTCAACTACGGTGACAAGTTGATCAATCTTGTTGATATCTGAGAAGCAAAATGAAATGTGTCTTAGCATCTAGTGTAAATTAGTTTCCATCTCTCATTAGTCAAAAGTTTAACCCATGGGACATTAACCCATTGGTTGTATGTTTGTGAACACTGACTAGGTTCCTGCAATGTCACATGCCACAGTATCAACCCAGGAACCCCAGAGTAAGAGGACAAGACATACAGCACAGGCCTGGGCTAGGTGCTATCACAATGCGCCTCCCTGAAGCAGATCAGGGTCCATGTAGAATCATTACTGACCAGGGGCTTGAGAAGGATACCGCTGAGGCTCACAGGATGTAGAGTAATAGACAAGACGGGCCTATTGGCGACATATTAGGCTCCCCAGTAAAGGTTTGAAGAAGCATCAAATGTAATAATCTGGGATGAAGCATAGTTATTTTCAATTGAATTTAACATTATCTTGGATTGTAATAAAATTGAAATCGTGAACATTGTTCAGGCATTTGCTGATATTCTGAGATTTTTCATTTTCTGATATTGTATGAATTAAGGAATCGATACCACATCTACAAAATTCCTCTGGTGTGAGCCTATGTGCCCCACATCTCCTACCACTCTGAGTAGAGGCCTTCATCTTATCTTTCATGTGAAACACATACTGTCTTCATGAAATCAGTTAATGGACAGAGGTGACACGGAGACTTTATGCAAGGGAATTTTAGTGTAATTCAAGCAGAAGGCTTGGGGGTAAGGACTGAGAATACTACGTTCTTGAGAAAGGAAGGCAAGAAGAGTGGAAATTCCTGGGGGCCCATTTCAGATGATTGCATCACCCTGCTCCCTGATTTTTCTCAGTCATAAATTAATCCTGAATATAAGAGAGCTGTTTTAGCTCTGGAGTTCAGACCCATGCAAAGAGACAGATTAGTTAGTAAAAATGAATTATTGAAATGCTTGTATACCATGTGCTGCTTAGCCACAGACATTCAGCTATTTCTAACTTGCTGTAATGCCTGATAGTGTAATTGTACCCCACATACAATTTTATGGCTGTCACTACTATGCTGAGTAGACCAAAAGATTGGTAAGATTTTAAACTATTGTAAACCCACATGCATATATGTATTATAGGGGTGATTTTTAAAAACTTTTTGTTTTGAACTTATTTTAGATTCATAGAAAACTTGCAAAGATAGCACAGAGAGTAGCTATATATGTCTTATCTCACTTCCCCTAATGTTAACATGTTAAAAAAACAATCATCCAATTGTCAAAACAAGGAAATTATTGGTTGAATGCTCTGATCTAAACTTCGTACCTTATTTAAACTTCCAATTTTTCCAATATTTGTCTTTTTTTCTGTTCCTGGATCCTATCCGGGATCCTACATTGCATTTAGTTGTTATGTCTTGTGTCTCTACAATCTGCAACCGTTCCTCAGTCTCTCTTGGTCTTTCATGATCTTTCCACTTTTGGAGAATACTGGTAAGTTATTCTGTAGAATGTCCTTCCATTTGGGTTTGTCTAATATTTTCTCATTCTTGGAATAAACTTTTGTATTTTTGGCAAGAATACCAAAGAAATGATGTTGTATATTTCTGAATACATAGAGGTGATATTTTTATCTTCTCTATGTCTATATAAAACTTGTGAAGTTTTCAGAAGTGTCCAAACAGTGACTAGTCAATGTTCAGGGATGTTGTCTGTAAGATTCTTGGCTTTAGATGTGAAATCAAAGCAGATAATTTCTAAGATCCCTTTCTATTTATCATATTTGACGATTCTGCCTTATCCATTCAGGCAGTATATATTTACTGAGAAACGAGTATTAGCCAAATACTGGAACATAGACAAATACTTGCATTTTAAAAAATCCAGTATTCCAGAAATACATACATATAAATACAGATACACACAGAGCAAAAACAATTAGTGTATTAATAGAGGAATGTGTAAACTTAATGGGGCAGGCAGGAGAGTTTGGGGTTAAGAAAATTAAGTTGGGGAATATTAGGGGAGACAATTATTCTTTCCCTGTTTCCCATCTTTACTCATACATAAATAAACTTCCTCTAACAATTAAGGTCTCTTGAGGAAGTTATGGGGAGGGAGATATATATATATATATATAATGTCTAATATATATATTTGTATTGTGATTATACAGAACAAGACCTTTCAAGATCTACTGTCAACAATGTGTAGAAAGTAGGAAAGCAGGTGGTGCAATTCAATACTAATATGAAGGCTCAAGAACCAGGAGCACTGACCTCTGATGGTGGGAAAAGAGGAGTATCCTAGCTCAAACAGTGAGAGATCAAATTCATTCTTTCTTTGCCTTCTTATTCTATTGAGACCTTCCATGGATTGGATGATGCCCAACCACATTGATGAGCTTACATCTTCTTTACTCAGTTCACTGATTCAAATACCAGTCTCCTCCAGAAACACATTCACAGACACACCAGAAATAATGTTTTACCACTCCTCAGCTAGTCAAGTTGACATCAGAAATTACCATTACAGAAGCCTCTCCCTTCTCTATTCTCTCAACTGAATTAACTCATTACTGAGATTGGTAAGAACCTGACATTCTCTGGGTCTCACTTTTCCACTTGGCATTGATAAACTGTTTATGTATGATGCAGACACTTGATTTCTACAACTGGTTTCTTTGGAAGACACATACTTTCCTTATAATTTCCATGAGATCAGATTCTCAGTAGATCCAGCTCTGGGAAAGGATGAGGGAGACGACTCTTCTGTCTTTTTGTCTGTCACTAGTGTGTGTGTTTGAATGTGTCTGGGTAGCCAGTGGTTACGAGGCTCTACTCAATTCTCCAATCCAGCCTTACCACTAACAACTGAACATTTCAAGCCCTGTTTTCACTCATGTGTCTAATATCTATTGTTTTGAAGAAAAAATGTAATTGGTATCCTTAAACTCTAATACGTTCACTATCAGGACAGGCTTTATAGAGGCAGAGATCTTTAGACTAAGTTTTGCAGGTAAGACAGAGAATGGCAAGGGTGGAAGACAGGTACATATTTCAGGCATAAGGGTATTGGAGTATTTGGAAGTGGGCAATTGTAGCATCATTCTTCTCTACCTGGGATTTGGAACAAATCATTAAAAAAGACAATGGAGTAGCAGATAGAGAAAAGAAGTATATTTTTTAAACGAATACATGCCAAGTTGGAGAATGTAGCTTAATATAGGCCTGCTGACCAATCTCCAGAATTATACAGACTTAACCCCATGGTCATAGACAGTGATGAACTGGGGCAAGCCTCCTAACATGGATGGATGGATGTAAATTGTGTGTGTGTGTGTGTGTGTGTGTGTGTTTGAAGCAACAGAATGTGTGACTAGAAAGGACAATTGAAAGAGACTTAGCTCCTTGGTATATAGCCTGTATACTATTTTAGATCACTCTTGTGTGTGAGGGATGCTTTGGTGGGAGGGGAGACAGAAAGAAGACAGTAAATTCAATTCTCCTTTTATTGAACTAATTTAGAAATGAAATGATTAGCTTATGAACCAATACAATGGAAGTGAGGGTACAGTGGACAGAATAGGTTCAAGACAAGAGTTTAATAGAATAGGCCTGCTTGGGGAACAGTTAGATATGGAAATATGGGAGACATAAGCAGCCTCACTTCCTTCTTCAAAATTAACTGAAGTCTGATCAGATTTTACTGGAAAGTTTTTGTTTGGAATCTTTGACATATTTTCAAAGGAAGAACACTCTTCATAATTATGTTTACTAGCTTCCTGGCATAGGAGCCAAGTCTGTTCTGTGATTGCTATGCCGTCTCTGCTTGATAGCAGCATTGATCTTGAGTTTAGACAAACTCAGAAGACACTGTAGGCTTCATCCAGCATTATTTATTTGGTTTTCAGAAAGGCTACAGGATGCAATCATGGCATGAATGGAGTTAGAATTATAATCCTGAGGAGTCTAAGAGACCAGCTAGTCTATACAAGCTAAAAGGACCCAGAATTTATGGCTTTCCTAAACTGAGGTTGTCTGCATCTACTACTTCTTAAATAAAGTATCAGAGCAACAATAACATATTTCCTTAACACTCCTAGAGTAACTTTGGCAACATTCTTATTTAGCTGTAATTCCTTTATAAGCAAATCTTCTGGAAATCAGCTTTCAGAAAGGGAGATCAGTTAGGGAGTCCCTTCTAAATTCATCTAGCTTTAGGATTAGGCTTGGAGGTGAGTAGGGTGCTTTTGGTGAGGTAGATTAGAGATGATTCACTTTATTTGTTCACCACTTGCCATACATTTCCCTATGTGTGAGCTAAGGTTTTTTCATGTTCATCAGTAGGAATGAGCCCACCAAAGCCGATTAACTCACACCAAGGGTTTAAATGGAATGGAATAAAGATGGCTTATTTAAATCACACACATTTTGAGGATCATTAGAGCTCTGTGTCCTATGAATAAGGATGATTAAAATTTAGCTGAGTTTTGTGTATTCTTAATATGCATTTAGTTTACACCACAATGTTGTCTTTAACATACCATTATGCGGTGTGCTATGACTGCTATTCATAATGGCACACACTTGGTAATATGCATGATGATACAGAATAACTTTAAGTATCTTTACATTATTCTTAATATAATAATGATTCCTAGGGCTACATGCAGCTGTGAGTGCATATTAACAGGGGTAGCCCACTGAGAATTATGAATCTATAACAAAATTTTCAGAAAAAGTACTTACTGTGTATGCAAAATAGTGGCTCTTTAAAGCTTGAAACTTGGGCTGGTTAAAATTGCTCCTGGAAATATTTTTTAAAAGAAAATATTCCAGAGGTAATAAGTGAACTGAATGGATTTGTAAATGATTGCTATAAAGTCTTCTTTTTAAGGTAATAACTCACAAAACTGCAAAAGGAATAGAAAATTATCTTTTTATGCATGTGCAATGTGAAATCAATTCAAATGAATTTCAGTAATAAATGTTCTTGATGTTTTTGCCATCTTAATGGATCTCACTATTTACCTTTTATTCTTGTTGACTGACTAATAGTGAGACATAAATAATCCTATCTCTTTGCTAATTTGATCTCAATTTCTACAAATGTAGACAGTATTAAGAAGCATTTTTTAAATGATCATTTTGGACCTTATTTTAGTAATGTCCACTGTTACTTCTACTCCTCTCTAAAACCTCTCTAAAATTCTCATCATCTTGTAAATCAGTTCAAACACTTGAATATCACACATGAAGCTCATTGCGAACTATCCACTACTCTCCCCGCACTCAACTTTCTTTACCTCCCATAACCTCACACGGTATACATCAGCATTTTGCAATTATTCATTATCTTTTGGTTCTGCAGACACTGTTCCTTTATTCTGGAATGTTTGTCTTGCCCTTCTGCACACCATTTTTTAGTTTCAAGACACAGTTAGTTAAAGCCCCATCTTCTCTATAAAATGGTCCTTGACCCTCTGTGTGTTGTACCTTCTATCCCAGCCCACCTCAATCATGCACTTAGTGACTCCCTTTATAATGCCATTGCTGGACTGGATAGACTGACCTCCATCAGTATACTTACTGGACAGCATGGTCATAAAATAGATAAAATAATACTCTTCTCATGGGATTGACATATGCTTGAAAACATGTGTAACTGACAGTATCTAGCACATAGCATATACAGTCCATGTTAGCTATATTCCTATTGCTGCTAAACTGAATTTTAATCATTTTAACGTATTAGTCTCTTCTACTAGTCTGTGAATTTCTTGAGGGCAAGGACTATGTTCTATTCTCATTTTACTTTCAGGACCAAATATAATACTAAGCATAAAAGAGGTGATTAATGAATGCATGTTGAAGAAATACATTGAATATTTCACTAAAGAATTTCATATTTTATAGAAGTATTTTACATGTAAATTGTTGTATTTCATGTATTTCATTAGTTCTAAGATTCACTTTTTTGCACATTTAACTTCTCAGAAATTAGAATGGATTGTCACAGCACATTGATTAGCAGCACTCATTCTTTTTATTTTACGAAACATAAAATAATGATGTGTCTTACATTTGATGATGTCTTAAATTCAAAGAAATATGGTACTTCTGTTTCTTACTAGAGTTAATAAAATCAGTTAAAAACATCTAAATGTCTGTATTAGTCAGAGTATTTTAGTACCACAATAAATAACCAGAACGTCTCAGTGGCTGCTTACCAGAGGTTTAGGTGTCACTCATGTTCCATTCTAATATGGGTCAGAGAAGGGATGAGTGGAGCCTGTTGCCATGCAGCCTTTCAGGGAGCTATGTTTGTTGCATCTGGGGGCTCCCCCATCCTCTGGGGTGGGATATCCTCTGCTAGATTTTCTGAATGAAGGGAAAAGTGAGAGCACAGACAACTTCGCAGCACACTTGCCAACCAGTCCTACAAGTGGTACGCATCACTTGCTTTCACATTCCCAAACTCACTACCCAAACTCAGTCACATGGCCCAACCTAACTGCAAGAAAGACATGACATGGAATCCAGCCAGATATGTGCCAGGAGGGAAAGGAAACTGGGTGTGGTGAGTGCATAAAAATTTCTGCCACGTGTCCAGTGCTGCACAAGACAATCTTGGGAACACACACAGAAGTTACCATAGCTCCTACCTACAAAGAGCAGACAATTCAATCTCTATGCTTGTTTAGTCAATAAATGTCCATCAAATACCTCCTACAAGCCATACCATATGCTACAAGATGTGAGACATACACAACTCAATGAGATTTGGATCTTGCTGCTGAGGATTTTTATTATCTAAGATAAAATAGGCACATAAATAATTATAATACAAGATAGAAAGTGAAAAGGACCATAAAATAGAAGATGCATCTAACTGGAGAAATCCAGGAATGGTTTTGGAAGAGAGATGTGTAGACCTAGACTAACAGCAGGCTTTGAGCATGGATATTACTAGAAAGGATCCCAGGAAGAGGGATAGTCTTAGACTCAAACTGTGGAAGAGGATGAGGGCACAGGCTTGATAAGAAGCTTCCAGAAATTCTCTTGGAATAAGAAATGGTGTCGGCTGGGCGCGGTGGCTCAAGCCTGTAATCCCAGCACTTTGGGAGGCCGAGACGGGCGGATCACGAGGTCAGGAGATCGAGACCATCCTGGCTAATACGGTGAAACCCTGTCTCTACTTAAAAATACAAAAAACTAGCCGGGCGACGAGGCGGGCGCCTGTAGTCCCAGCTACTCGGGAGGCTGAGGCAGGAGAATGGCGTGAACCCGGGAGGCGGAGCTTGCAGTGAGCTGAGATCCGGCCACTGCACTCCAGCCCGGGCGACAGAGCGAGACTCCATCTCAAAAAAAAAAAAAGAAATGGTGTCAAAGGACAGAAACAAATCTTACTGAATAGCCATCTAGAGAGATGAATTTGAGGAGCAGAGAGTATTTTGTTAGGTAAAGCTTAGGGAGGAAAGAATACAAAAAGTAAATGCTCAGAGGCAAAATCTCCATATTGCCCCTTGGTTTTGTCATTTCAGTAGCTGTGTGAACATATATCCTCCTTGGTGCACATCAGTACCACCCAACAAATTTACAGGAAAAAAACAAAGACCCCCATCAGAAAAGTGGGCAAATGATATGAACAGACACTTCTCAAAAGAAGACATTTAAATGGTCAACAAACATATGAAAAAAAAACCCAACTTCACTGATCATTACAAATGCAAATCAAAACCACAATGAACCTCATGCAGTCAGAATGGTGATTATTAAAAAGTCAAGAAACAATAGATGCTGGCGAGGCTGTAAAGAAATAGGAAAGCTTTTACACTGTTGGTGGGAATGTAAAATAGTTCAACCATTGTGGAAGACAGTGTGGTGATTCCTCAAGGATCTAGAACCAGAAATAACATTTGACCCAGCAATCCCATCACTGGGTATATACCCAAAGGAATTTAAATCATTCTACTATAAAGACACATGCACACGTATGTTTACTGCAGCACAATTTACAATAGCAAAGTCATGGAACCAACCCAAATGCCCATCAATCATAGACTGGATAAAGAAAACATGGCACATATACACCATGGTATATGACACAGCCATAAAAGGAATGCGATCATGTCATTTGCAGGGACATGGATGAAGCTGGAACCCATCATCCTCAGCAAATTAACACAGGACAGAAAATCAAACACTGCATGTTCTCACTTACAAGTGGAAGTTGAACAGTGAGAACATACGGACACAGGGTGGGGAACAACACCCAACAGGGCCTGTTGGGGAGTGGGGGGTGAGNTGATTCCTCAAGGATCTAGAACCAGAAATAACATTTGACCCAGCAATCCCATCACTGGGTATATACCCAAAGGAATTTAAATCATTCTACTATAAAGACACATGCACACGTATGTTTACTGCAGCACAATTTACAATAGCAAAGTCATGGAACCAACCCAAATGCCCATCAATCATAGACTGGATAAAGAAAACATGGCACATATACACCATGGTATATGACACAGCCATAAAAAGGAATGCGATCATGTCATTTGCAGGGACATGGATGAAGCTGGAACCCATCATCCTCAGCAAATTAACACAGGACAGAAAATCAAACACTGCATGTTCTCACTTACAAGTGGAAGTTGAACAGTGAGAACATACGGACACAGGGTGGGGAACAACACCCAACAGGGCCTGTTGGGGAGTGGGGGGTGAGGGAGGGAACTTAGAGGACAGGTTAATAGGTGCAGCAAACCACCATGGCACACGTATACCTATGTAACAAAACGACATGTTCAGCACTTGTATCCCAGAACTTAAAGTAAAATTTAAAAAAAGAAAAGAATTACTATAACTGGATTAAGAAAATGTGGCACATATACACCATGGAACACTATGCAGCCATAAAAAAGGATGAGTTCATGTCCTTTGCAGGGACATGGATGAAGCTGGAAACCATCATTTTCAGCAAACTATCACAAGGACAGAAAACAAAACACAGCATGTTCTCACTCACAGGTGAGAATTGAACAATGAGAACACTTGGACACAGGGCGGGGAACATCACACACCAAGGCCTGTCAGGGTTGGGGGGCCAGGGGAAGGATAGCATTAGGAGAAATACCTAATGTAAATGACGAGTTGATGGGTGCAGCAAACCAACATGGCACATGTATACCTATGTATCAAACCTGCATGTTGTGCACATGTACCCTATAACTTAAAGTATAATAAAAAAATTTTAAAAAGAATTACTATAAAGCAATAGTCATCAAGACTATATGGTATTAGGAGAGGATAGACATATGAATCAATGGAACAGAATGAAGTGTTCGCAAAATAGACCCACACATATATGCTCAATGGATATTCAGAAAAGGTGCAAAGACAATTCAAGAGAAAAAAAGGATAGTCTTAATAATGTTGAAACAATTAGACAATCATGAAAAAAAGAGAACCGTCAATAGCCTAAATATGGAATAAATGTCATGTTCATTGAAAAATGAATAAAGAAACTTTGTTATATATACTCAATGGAATATTGTTCAGCCTTTAAAAAACGGATAATCCCAGTACTTCGGGAAGCTGAGGTGGGCGAATCACGAGGTCAGGAGTTTGAGATCAGCCTGGTCAGCATGGTGAAACTCATCTCTACTAAAAATACAAAAAATTAGCTGGGAGTGGTGGCGGGCGCTTGTAATCCCAGCTACTCAGGAGGCTGAGGCACAAGAATCGCTTGACCTGGGAGCAGAGGTTGCAGTGAGCCAAGATCATGCTACTGCATTCTAGCCCGGGTGACAGTGTGAGACTCCATCTCAAAAAATAAAAAATAAATAAATAAAATAAATAAATGAATAAATAATTTAAAAAGGGAAATTCTGTCATTTGCAACAACATGATGAACCTGGAGGACATCACGTTAAGTGAAATAAGCCGGGCACAGAAAGATAAGCACTGCATTATGGTACTTATATGTGAAATTTAAAAAAGTTGAACTAGAAGCAGAAAGTAGAATGGTGGCAGCAGGTGGGTGGTGAGGAGGAAATGGAGCTATATGGGTCAAAGGCTACAAAGTTTCAATTAGACAGGATAAAAATCTTTTGGAGATCTATTGTATAGCATGGTGACTCTACTTAATAATAACGTATTGCATACTTGAAAATTGCTAAGATATTAGATTTTAAATGTTCTCATCACAAAAAATAATATGTATGTGAAGTGATTGAAAAAAATTCTTTGAGAAAAATAATAAGTTTTCCTATCGATTGTTGGCAAAAGGAAAGAAATATTGAAGGTACTTCAGGAATGGAGGAAACATTCTCCAGAATCATAGATTAAGAAACTTCTTACCAATGAATAAAGAAATTGTGATATATATACACAATGGAGTACTATTCAGCCTTAAAAAGGAAGGAAATCCTGTCATCTGACACAATATGGATGAATCTGGAGGACATTATGCTGAGTGAAATAATTCAGGCACAGGAATACAAATACTGCATAATTTCACTTATATGTGTAGTATAAACATGTCAAACTCATAGAAGCAGAGAGTAAAATAAATGGTGG
Organism: Rhinopithecus bieti; assembly: GCF_001698545.2. Classification (NCBI taxonomy): domain Eukaryota; kingdom Metazoa; phylum Chordata; class Mammalia; order Primates; family Cercopithecidae; genus Rhinopithecus; species Rhinopithecus bieti. Next base: position 1,685,598 of record NW_016803685.1, on the reverse strand, counting down.
TTACCAAAGGCAGTGGGGGAAGGGGAATTGGGGCATTGTTGGCCAAAAAACACATTTCAATTAGACAGGAGGAATAAGCACAAGAGATCTATCATACATAATGGTGACCACAATTAATAATCTTTTGTATATTTGAAAATTGATAAGTGTTCTCACCACAAAAAAGTGTGTGAAGTAATACATATGTTAACTTGCTTGAGCCATTCCATGATGTATACATATATCAAAATATGTTATACACAATAAATGTATATAGTTTTTACTTGTCAATTAAAGGAAAACACACTCTTTGTTATGGAATTTATGTCCTTTTGGAGATCTGGAATGATCAGATATCTTCCAGGGTGTTTGGATTTTTATTGGGTTACTGTTCTTTTACCTTAATAAATGCTGACTCTGTAAGTCTTCCTTTAAATATAAAAGATAACCCTTCTTTGTCTTACAGCTATAAAAGCTTATCAGCACCTTAGTAACCTTTACAGGTTTATTTCTATTTAACTCCCTTAATCTGATTTGCATTAGTCTTTTTAAAAGAAGCAATATTTTCTTGTGCTAGACACACTTTGAAATTGATGTGGTTTAAATCTTCCCACACATAACTGAGTGGTGACTTACTGCTTTCCTTAGTTGCCAGCAGACTGAAGAGATGCCAATAATAATGAAAGAAAACACAGGCTTCCCTGCCTCTCCGTCACCTCAAAATTCTATAACTCTGAACGGCTAAAATAAGAAAATATGATAGGGATACCATCTGGGCTCTTATTATAAAAGTTAACTGCAGAAAAAATTATTAGATGTACACACCTCTACCTTGACTTGCTTAGAGGTTTCCTGAAGCTCTGATGTTGGTTGATAGAATGCAGTTCACAATTTTAATATACTACATTTTGATATGGATGACAGCAATGATAAGAATATCAAAAAAGTTATACAGACTGAGTGTTTACTATCTGCTATGAAGTATGATACATGTTTACATGCAATTCACTTGTTCCTCAAAACAACCCAATGAGGTAGGTACTATTATCCGCATTTTATAAATGAAACATTAAGCCTTAGAGAAAGACTAAGTAGTTTTCTTTAAAGTTACATGCTAGTAAATGGCAAGTCCTTTCAAAGCAGATCTGTTTGATTTAGACTACATCGACCTCATTTGGTTGAAATGACAAACTGGCTCCTTCCTTCCCCTCTTTATTCCTTCCTTCCTTCTGTCCATCCATCCATGTGATTTCTCTTATTCTTGTATAGATCCACATCGAATACCTTTTCTGCCCTGGGTTCTGGCTTATAAACTTTTATAGGCTTATCAAATACATCCATTGGATAAAATCACTGAGGTATAATGAACCTAAAAGGGTATATAAGTGGTTATGTTTCCCTCCAGATGCAGGAAAAAAAAAAAACCTACATCATTCCAAACAGTTCTAGTTCCACTTGAAACCTTCCAAGCTCCACCTCCCGGGTTCACACCATTCTCCTGCCTCAGTCTCCCGAATAGCTGGGACTACAGGAGCCCGCCGCCACGCCCAGCTAATTTTTTGTATTTTTTAGTAGAGATGGAGTATCACCGTGTTAGCCAGGATGGTCTTGATCTCCTGACCTCGTGATCCGCCCACTTTGGCCTCCCAAAGTGCTGGGATTACAGGCGTGAGCCACCGTGCTCGGCTGGGAATTTAGTTCTTTTATAACAGGCCATTCTTCAAATTTCAGCCTTAATCCTTTTCTTTAAGTGCCCGTGGTACCGAGGTTTTATCCCTGTGCTCTTCTAGAGCTGCCTGCAGGGGAAGACAAAGCTCGTCTCCAGAGAAAACAGAGTTGCTAGACTGCTTTGGCTCCCAATCAAGTGGAAAAATGGGTTTAGAAGGGTCAATTCTAGTTGCCTTGATCAATTTCCAAATCAAGACAGTTTGACTGCCAGTGTCTCCTTTTTCATGTAGAGAACAGACATTTAAAATTTCTGATCTGCCACCTGAATTTCCAAATTGATTGGGAGGGTGTTTTTTTCTCTCCCTCTCCTTTTCTTCACCTCCTCCTCCATTTTCTCTTTGCTATCATCAGAAATCAACATAAAGTTTCCATCCAACTATTTGCCTATTTTATCCACAGTTTCTCTTAGGTATGTTTCTATCTGAAGCTTGTACTCTAGCACAACCTCCACTGAAGGTAACTCTATATATTCTGATTTATTCAAATCCAATCAGCTAGAGTTAATGAATTCCTAAGGGCAGGAGATCAATCATGTGCTATTTATATTTAATTAAATTCGTGTTGCCTCACTTGTTTTTTATAACAACTTTAAAGCATTTGAGAAAAGTATATTTGTGATACACTCTTAGAATAATTTGTCTTATATTTTGATAGATTTTACTATACCAAATTCATAAAAATCTTACTTTCTTCAGGACTTTTAGGACATGCACACTAATAATACTTTTATTAGCACAAGAGGCCTCCTCACAAATTTTTCGTTTCCTCCAAGGTGGAATTGATCTCATCCCTGTATTTTGGTCTCAAATTAAACTCAATTGTAACAGTTTATTGCATGTGCTTGTTGATCTGTTTGCCTCTCTTTCTGGGCCATGAACTCCTTTGTCTCCCTATGTTTGTGTGTAATATGCTGGTTACACACAATACAAAGGGATATGTCAGATGAAAGAAATTATGGCACAATATAGTTAACTGTGAATAAAATGAAAGCATGCTATATAATCTATGTTCCTAGGCACTAAGGTTTTTAGTATAGAGAAAAAGAAGGGCTAGGTTGGAGGAAGGAAACAGTTTGGTGGAAAAGTGGGTACACCTGTGTATAGAGGGAAGATTGAGAAAACAGACCCAGGGCATGAGAGACTCATATCTTTGAGAAGTTGGTATGACATGGACACAGGTTCTTTCTTTCATCAAAGACTCTCAGACTTCCCTTTGGCTGCTGTGCCAGTTGCTAATTTTCCTTCTCAACAAAGTAGGGAGACCATCTAGGGCAGGGGACTGCAAACTTTTTCTATAAAGAGCCATATAGCAATTATTTTCAGCTTTGCAGGCCATATTGTCTCTGCAGAAAATTCTCAGTTCTGCCGCTGTGAAAACAGCCATAGACTGAGGCCATGTGTAAGGGGTTTGATTAAACTTTACATACAAACTCAGGCATTGGGCTGGATTTGGCCCACAGGCATCATCTGTCGACTCCCGATCTAGCATAGCAAGATCATAGTCTGTGCCTTCTGGTTCTCCCTCTGCTCTGTTGTGTTTTCATGGTTTGTCCAACAAATTGGTCTAATGTGAAATTAAGAGCTTTCTTCGCGGAATGAACAAATCACATTTTGCTTGCTTACTAACTAAAATTCCTTAATAGAAAACAAAATATTTAATTTCCAATTAGCTATACACTATTCACTATTCAAATAATACAATGTCTGAAATTTTCTCACTTAAATATGCTCTATTAATAAACCAAAAAATTCCAATGGCTGATATTAAATCTTTTCTAGTATTCCAAAAGAAAAGAGACAAAGCAGAAATGATAGCTTGATATATCTGAGGTTGGGGAAGTGGTAGACATGGAAGTGGTAAGTGAATAAAAGTGGCAGAAAAGATTAATTGGAGGGGAAGAAAATCAACTTTGCTCTCCTCATTATTTGATTGAAATTTGGTCCAGTTTGCCTTAAACTCGTCATAGAAAAACAGATGCTGAGTAGGAGGCATTTTTTTGGTCAGCCATGCTCTTAAGACTCCATGACTTTGTTTTTCAAGATTTCTTGAGGGGTGTATAGGGGGATGGGGATTGTTTAAACAATTCATCTGACCACAGGAAAAGATAATTATATTTCTAAGGATTCTAACTGTGGTGCCACTCCATTCTTTGGATTTAAAACTCACACTAGAGAGGCAGTGATCTGATTGAGGTGGGGTTGAAAGTTTATGTATGAAACTACCTCCCTGCAACTATAAACGTATAGCAATGATAGCTATAAATAATATATATGGAACCATTGTTGCTCTGGAAAAAATATATAAATGTTTCTTATATAAAAACAGGAAAACAAAACCAAACTGCAGTAAGTTAGGCTAAAGCTGGAGATCTACTGCACTACAGGGAGGCTGAAGCTAGAGATCTACTGTACAAAGAAGCAGTTAAGATTTCAATTTCTGTGGGGAAGTAGAACCTAAGTCTTCCACACTCCAGTCAGAAGCTGGAGTAGGAAAAAAGCCAAAATCATTCTCAGGGACTATAGCCTATATTGTAGTGCTGGATGGCATGGCAGGAGGAAGCAGAGACAGCTGAATATGGCTCAAGCCATATGTTGACTTGGACCCTCAATTTGTTACAGCTCCCAGAATGGTAATTCTGAGCTGCCAATACAAGACTTGTTTCTGACTGGAGACTTGGGTAACCCAAATAGAGGCAACTATAAAAAGACCAGACATATAGAAGTGAGTGCCGAGAGAGAAATAGAAAAAAAAAAGTTAAAATAAAACACAAGGAAATTGTTAACTTGGTCTTGCAACTAAAATTCTATGAATGAAAACTAAACTCATAATAGCCAACAAATTTCATAAATGATAAAATTCATTACCCAGAAAATTACAATCTTCTGAACAGGACATTAAAATGTACATGGTTAAAATCCTCAAAATCATATAGGAAAAATACACAGCAAGAGCAAGTTATGAACAAATATAGAAGATTTTGAATCAATTATAGGAGATGATTTTTTAAATGTATAGGTTTGAGAAATAAAAAAATGTAATCACTGTAACAAACTCAGTAGATTGAATATAGCCAAAAATGAAAGAGTTAACTGGAGGAAACATCTGAAAGTTTGACCTGTTATTCGGGAGAGATAGGCAAAGAGATGGAAAATATCTAAGTAAAATTAAGAAGCACAGAGGATAGACTGAGGAGCCCAAAATGACATATAACAGTTTCAGAAGTAGGAAAAAGAGGGAATAGCAGAGAAGTAGCATTTCAAGAGATAATAGCTTAGTGTTTTTCTGAACTGAAGGCAAGAAATTTATTGTCACAAAATACACACTGCAAGCTGAAAGGGAAAAATAAAAGTAAATCCAATTAGACTCAGAACCAAAAAAAAAAAAACCTGTAAACAATGAAAAGGAAATAGAAAATTTTAAATGCTGACATAGGATAAATGACATACTACCTAAAAAAGAGTAAAATTAAATTGACAATAGACTTCTAAGGAGCAACAATAGATGTTATAAGTTGTCAGAGAGGGAAAATAACTCTCAACATGTAACTATAACTAGCTAAACTATCATTGAATAGTAAAGACAAAATACCATTTTCAGGTCCTAGGATTAAATGAATTTATTGCCCATATGTAATTGCTGAATGAAGAAATAATGAACTAGTGAATTCGTGAATCTCTAGGAAGATATCATTGGAATATGAATGCAGCCTAATTACTGACTCTAAAAGGAATATTAATAGTCACTAATTATCTTAAGATTATTGGGAATAACAATATCCTACAAAAAAGGAAGGCCAGTGTTTGGAGGATAAAACAAACAAAAACATTTTAGGAGTAAGAGAGAAATAGCAAAACTTTAGGCTTTGTTAGAAAAATATGAAATTAAGTAGGATTGCAAAAAATTTTAATGTTGCCACTAAAAGAATAGAAATACAAATGATAAATTCTAAATTAACATAGAAAGAACAAATAAATTTATCAATCAAACAACCAGCTGAAAATGTGTAAAAGGAAACAGTGGAAAAAATATGGTATACAGAAAACATAAAAGAAAGTAGCATAAATAAGTCTAAAGAAATCAGTAATCACAATAAATATAAATGGATTAAATACACCAATTAAAAAGAGATGATCCAATTGCATATGAAAAATAAAAGCAAAACCTAGAATTATAGATGTATCGTTAGAGAGGGTGGTTTGAAAGAAAGAGAGTCCAAAGTAAGGCATTTTGGTGCCATTTGTGTTAATTGGAATTTAAATGATTTCAAAGTGATTTAGTTTACACAGAAAATCAGAAATAATGAAAGAAGTTAATACCACTGAATTTGTCAGCACATTATTAAAGCAACTCTGCTTTTCAGGGGTTTTGGAATGAGAGATGCTTAAGCTTAAATTCTTTTTCTACCACTTGGCTTTGTGACCCAGAATAATTATCTAAGATTTTTGTGACTGTGTCCTCATCTATAATATGTTTTATCAAATCCACCTCACAGGTTTGTGGTTAAAATTAAAATGCATGATGATTTAAAGTGTTTATTACAGTTCAGTATATGTTAGTACCCTTCTTTCTCTTTCCCTGGTACTCTTTAATGTGCTTTAATTTTGAATCAGATGAAATGAAACATTTGGCTTGATTTGTTTCTATAAAGAAAACTTAGAGGCAGCAAAGGCTCATTTAATCTCAGTCTCCAAATATAGATGGTGTTGTACTTGGAAGCTCTACAGGAAATTCAAGATGATACAATATCTAAGAAATGGGGTTTTCCAGCTTGCATTTGTTATAAGTTATAAATTGTGGACAAGATCTTAGTGAATACTTAGTGCATCCCCTTCATTTTACCAGTAAGAAAAATGGAACACAAAAGATTAGTGTGCTGAAGTTACATAGAACAATGCCTCTCAAGCTTTAACAATGTACACATTAATTTCTCAATATCTTCTTAAAATACAGATTCTGATTTAGTATGCCTGGATGGAGCCTGAGTTTATGCATTTCTCACTGGCTCCCAGGTAATATTGATGCTGCTGTTCTCTGGGCCACACTTAGAGTTGTAAGTACAGATACAGATGACAGAACAAACATTAGAACCTGAATCTGCTAGATACACATATGCTTTACACTGTGTCACACTTTAGGAAGTTTTTCAGGGAAGCAAACAAGAGGTTGTTTCTGACATTAAAAAAAGCACACAATGCAGTGATTTATAGTACAGGAATAATATAATGTATATAGATATATACTATTCTTGGTTTGTTATTGGGAATCAGGTGGCAACCCTATCTATACAAATCCAAGCTGAATTGATCAAAAGACTTGTTAGAGGAGAGAAATCTGAATAATGCCACTTAAGAGTTCCCCCTTTGTGCTTTTTTGCTAACTTTTATGGTAAATTTTAAAATCAATCTCTAAGTGTTTCCATTGAAAAGTAAGTGAATTTCAAAGCACCTCCTTCTTGCCATGACTATTACTAGGTCTTTAAAACAGATAGAAGGTGAGCAAAATCCAAACCAAAATTCCCTGAAACAAAAGGCATTGAACCATTGAGTTTGGATTCAGGTATTTTTTTATTTAGGCAATGTTTGTTTCACAAATACTTCTTCCTTCTGAGATTTGAATAAGGTTCTTACACTCTTGGGCTCTATTTCCCTGCCTGTTCTAACACTAATTATTAAAAAAAAAAAAAAAAAAAAAGAAACAAGGAAACATTTAAAACAGTTCTTTAAGTGCTAAGTTCTTAGATTTACGGATTCAATAAAACAGTGCCTCTTCATTTGTCAGGGCTTGTGCTGATTTACATAGGCTTTACGGGCACAAAAATTAGATTAAAATTTTTTATTGAATCTTGTCTGAAATGCTGAAACTTGAAGGGAGACTTCAAGAAAGAAAATTCATTCTCCCAATTCTCTCATTAGATTTGGCTTTGGGAAAACAGAATGTGTAAGCATATTAGGCTGCTGGTTTATCTCTGGATTCACCCCAGTCTGCCCAACCCACCGGGGAAAAGGTTTCTTATCCTGTTCAGAACCTCACAAATTACATATTCTGCTTAGTATTTCAAGGTGTGGCACACTAATTACCATCTATGTAGACAGGGATTTGAATTTTTACAGAATCCCAGCAGTTGAGTAGAACTCCTTTTGACTTGCTCACGGATGAAAAAATTTCAGGAGATTTCTTTAGTGAATTTGAAGGAACTTGTTTGTCAGAGCTCAAAATTCAAATTTCTGTGTTGCAGCTTCCTGCAGATCTAATCATAGCTTTTCTCTGCTTGGTCATGATTTTCTTCATTTGAGCTCAGTTTGGTCTCCAGATGTCCAGTAGTGCTTCATGCACCTGGATGAACATTGAATCAGGAGGACAATTAAATAGCTGAGAACAATGAACTCAGGGATATCTGCCTTTCTTCTTTGTTTAAATTCAGGAATTCTACTGGGCTTCACTTTCAGGAAGTCAAAACTCTTTGGTTTTTACCCATCAGTTGCAGACTACCAGCAAAGTGTGGAATTGGTTTCATTACCTTGTGACATTGCTGGCAACAGTGACTCATGCAGGGATGGTTATTTGCTTCCTGTGATTTTCCTGCCATGCAGGTGGTTGTTTATAAAAAAAAGAAAGTTATTTTCAGATATGTCTTGAAATAATATCAACTCTGTCGGGTTGCCTAAGGTAATAGGACACTGAAGGATGAGGGGTACTGGGGAATTGGTACTTGGTCTTATATCAGTGCATCAGAAAGGTGCTGAAATGACAAGATACCTATTAGAATACCTACATGTAGAATGTAGTGCTATAATTGCTTATGGCTGAAAAAAGTTAAAAAACACTGCAATAACATAATTATCTAGTTGGTGAATTGGTTGACTGTGGTAGTTTTATTAACGTGTTTTTGAGTAATATTTTATTATGAAAGAAATTTTTACCATAAAAATAATTAAGCAGGAATTATGATACCTAGTCTTTGCTTTTTTCATGGTCAGTCCACCATCCATCCGATCCCAAGAAGAACCCCCCTCCACCCAGTGTTTCCATTCTCTCATCTAGAACAGTGAAGACTAGGTTTTTGAGACATTTATTTTTAGCACATGAATTGTACATAATGCTTTCGAGGTGTGGGTGTTAAATGGATTTTAAATATTAGAACATTCCTGGACCATTGGTGTAGCCATACTACTAGTGAGTCAGAAATATTAAAAAAAAATAACTACTGTCATCCGTGAAATACATAGGTTTCTCATCCTGGCACAAGTAAATACTTCATTTCTTAATTTTCCAACTTGTGAATTTAGTAAGTGCACACTAAGGCTCAGTTGTCCCTGTAAATTTAACCAATCAACAAATGCTCCTTAAGTGCACTTCCTCCGAACTACCATGAGGCCGTGTGGGGATGTTGGCTTCTGTGGTGACAGCAAGGTCTTTGGATGCTATTTCTGTTTGCTAAGATCTCACTCTCTCTCCACCCAGCTTGAAGCCACCCGGGTTCTATGTGAAGGATTTGGAGGCCATTATGAGTCAGGCAACAGCTTTCTCATTGACATGGTCAATGGGGTTCTTCTGAGAAACAATGAAGCAATGGCCCTGGCTGCAACCAGCAGAATGCCTGCTGCCTTGGAGTTGCTGTTTTTCAAAGCTAATCTTTTTTTCAGCTCATTTTTACACTTAGACTTTATTACTATGTGAAAATACAAATATCAGAAGAAGCATAAATTTACTCTGAGAGGATGTGACTGACTTAATCTCATGAGATATCATGACTCCCATACATTTATGTTCAGGTGTTATCAACTGAATATTTCATATTAATCAAGGAGGATATGATTTTACTGGAGGAACCAATTGGTGCTACTGTCAGTTTTTCCTGTGTATGGTTCTATCATCTTTTTCATTTGAGGGTAGAAGAATTTCTTCAGACTCTGAGCCAAAATAAGATCTAGGAAAAGGTGACATGATCTATATTCTTAATTTAAGAACCTGTTTCTAATGATCAATATCTGCATCGAAAGTGTAGTTTTTATGCTTTCACTTTAAATATAGATCAAGTAGCACTTTTCACTTGTGTATCTTCTTCGTTAAGCATTTAATTTATTACACTTTTTATTTAAGGCTTGGGATGAAGAAACTATTAGTTTATAAAATAAAATAACTTTTTGATTGAGTTTGAATTCTGCTGAGAGGGGGCAGCAAATTGGAGCTGAAATTGGACAATATGGGCACTTTGGTGGATTTTAGGTGAATGATAAGGTATGTGTATTTGTTTAAATAATCACTAGATCAAATTTCCAAAGAATAACTTGCTTCTAAAGGGATAATTATTTGTTCACTTACAGTAAAAACACAGGGGAAGCAAGTTTAAGCACTCAGTGAAAGTTTCAAATCTATACTGGCGTTAGGACGGGGGTCCTCAACCCCTAGCATGTTAGGAATTGGGCTGCACAGCAGGAGGGGAGCAGCAGGCAAGTGAGTGAAGCTGAGCTTCACCTCCTGTCAGATCAGCTGCAGCATTAGATTCTCATAGGAACATGAACCCTATTGTGAACTGTGCATGTGAGGGTTCTAGGTTGCATGCACCTTATGAGAATCTAATGCCTGATGATCGGTCACTGTCTCCCATTACCCCCAGATGGGACCTTCTAGTTGCAGGAAAACAAGCTCAAGTCTCCCACTGATTCTCCACTATGGTGATTATGTAATAATAATAGAAATAAAGTTTGCAATAAAGGTAATGTGCTTGAATCATCCTGAAACCATCTCCTGCCACCCCTGCTCCCCACTCCCCCACCTGTGAAAAAAAATTGTCTTCCACAAAACCAGCCCCTAGTACAAAAAGATTGGGGACCATTGCATTAGGGCATAGATAAGAGCCACCCACAGACTGAGTTAAGGTAGGTGTTTCGTGTTCACCTTGTCCTTAGGAATTTAAGCAAGGTTCCCATGCACCAAACAAATGGTACTTAAAAAAAGAATGGGAAAAAAAAGACACTTTTACTCGTGTCTTTCTCAATAAAAACAGCCCAGTTCCTAACACGCTGGGGGTTGAGGACCCCTGTCCTAACGCCAGTATAGATTTGAAACTTTCACTGAGTGCTTAAACTCGCTTCCCCTGTGTTTTACATAGTTCCTCAATAAAATAATAGTTCCTCAATATTTATTACGCAATTTCTACATCCTAGACACTGTGCTAAGTGAAGGAGCTCTGGCTCATTTTGGTAATTGCCTGATACCATCTAGCATGACCCCACCTTCCTCCTTACTGCTGGTCTACAAAGACCAAGTCCCAGGCTCTGGAAAATGTCTTTTGGACTAATTCAGTTTTCCTTGTTTTGAACATCTGGGGGATGTTTTTTGCACTAGCTGTCTGGGTCTTCTTGCTCTTTTTTCTAGTTAGCCATCCATTTGATCAGCCCAGGACCCTAGTGTAGCTTGTCTAAATGGTGCTCTGATAATGGCTGTGTCCCAATCGTTTTGGCAGTGGGATTGTATTTTCCTGGGTGTGGTTGTTCTGCTTCTACAGGACATAATAGAACCTGTGATTCATCAGAACTCTCAGCATAATCAACTAAAAACAGATTTCCCCTAGCACTGTATACTTTTTTAAAATTTTTCTTTATTTTTAGGCAGAGTTTTGCTCTTGTTGCCCAGGCTGGAGGCCAGTGGCACGATCTCGGCTCACTGTAACCTCTGCCTCATGGGTTCAAGAGATTCTCCTGCCTCAGCGTCCTCAGTAGCTGGGATTATAGGCATGCACTACCACATCCAGCTAATTTTTTTTTTTTTTTTTTAATAGAGATGGGGTTTCATCATGTTGGCCAGGACGGTCTCAAAGTCCTGACCCCAGATGATCCACGTGCCTCAGCCTCCGAAAGTGCAGGGATTACAGGCATGAGCCACTGTGCCCAGCCACTCTATACTTTTTAAACAAATTAACTTGTTAAATAAATACTTGTTAAACAAATTTTAAATTAAAAAAATTTAACTTGTTAAATTAAACTTTTTTTCTGAAACAAGCACTTTGCATTTGTTGAACAATACTTTTAGTATCAGGAAACTATGGAAATGTAACAAATTTACATAATTTCCATAGAAATAAAGGCTTACTTCTTCAAGGAATTTCCCAGAGGAAGAGAGACGATGCCTACCTTGATGCAATTCGCTTTTCAGTGAAGATCTTTGCCTTAGACTGTCCCAAACATAAATGGACACTAAGCAGAAAAGAATTGTAAGATTTTTTTCCTTAATCCTAGTTTTTTTTTTAACCATTTGTTTGGCAGTGTTCAGAGAAATATGGCCACTCATCATTGCCAAAATGGATACTGTTTTTCTTTTTAGCAGCAAATATTTTTTGAGGAATCTCAGAAACTTTTATGGTTTTTGGTTAGATTTTAAAAAAGATTATAACAATGAATTTTCAAGTATTTACTCTGACCTGTGATAATTAAAAGGAATTCAAAATCTGACTATAATATATCAATTATTTATATCTGATATGTGTCTGAGATAAGAAGGAAAAGAGGAAAAAAAAGAAAATATTTTTTACTCTTTATTAAGCCACTCCTAAGCAAGTAACTCCTGTGTGTTGGTGTGTTAGTCTGTTCTTGAACTGCTACAAAAAATACCTGAGACTGGGTAATTTATAAAGTAAAGAGATTTAATTGACTCACAGTTCCATCGGCAGTATAGGAAGCATGACTGGGGAGGCCTTGGGAAATTTTCAATCATGGTGGAAGGTGAAGGGGAAGCAGACATGTCCCATGTAGCTACAGCAGGATGAGGGCAGGGGAAGGTGCTACACCCTTTTAAGCAACTAGATCTTGTTAAACAACCAGATCTTGCGAGCACTTACTCACTATCATGAGAGCAGCACCAAAGGGGAAATCCGTCCCCAAGATCCAATCACCTTCCACCAGGCCCCACCTCCAACACTGGGGATTACAATTCAACATGGGATTTGGGTGAGGACACAGATCCAAACCATATCAGCTGGGAAAATATAATTAAAACCAAAATTTTCTCCAGCCCAGGAAACCTCTCCACAAAGGTAGTTTAAAGAGAAAACAGTTTTATTATTAAATAAGCATAAAACCAGAATGTGATGCACATCACAGACAATCCACTAAGAGGCTGCAAAGACAGAAAGAAATCTCATCCCCTTAAGCCAAGTATATACAACTCATTACATATACGTTTTCAAGATAAACAATAGCTATACTCAAGTAAGAGGACTCAACAGTATGAATTGTCACACTAGTTAATCCTAATTTTACCTGATAACTGGGGTGACCATATGTGTTAGTTAGTTTGCTTTATCCAGAGGAAAAACACATTTCTTCTATTCTTACGACAGGAGGTAGATTTGTAACTTGGAGCAAGGCGCCTACTGAAGTTAGGCACTTACATTGCCACAAAAGCTAAAAGATAGATGCTATTTCCCTTGAGGTTTACATTTCAAAGAGAAGCATTTTAAATGTTCCAAGGAAAAGGCAGGGAGAGAAATCTGTTTCCCCATTTTCCACAGGAAGAATTGAGCGGCTTATTTTTAAATTGTATTTGTTCTTACGTGTGTAACCTTACAGATAAATCATTATTTGGTTTCACAATTGTCTGCTAATAAAATCTACTATGTAAATGTTTATCTCTGAGTATTGAGACCATGTGCAATATTTATAACTTTAACTTTGATGAATGTAACCAGTCTACAAGCTGAGTTCCCTGGAAATTTGGAATCTCTTCCATAGCACAATCTTTCTCTGAATATTCCAAGGAAATGGAGTTGCTTTGGAAATGAAAGATCTGGCTTATGTATTTTCTTAGGTGCTATGACCCTTGGTCATAATTCTGTGGCATGCCCAACTTTTGAGACCCTTCGTTAATTTGTGCAGAATTAATAATTCTTCTTTTGATCTTCTTCTCAATTTAGTTACTGTTAATGTAGATATTTTTGCCTCATACAATCCCTTTCTTGCTTTCATCTCCAACAATGGCTCTCAACACTAGCTCGATGTTATACTCACCAACAGACTTTCTATAAAATGACAGTGTCCAAAGACTCCACCTTCAGAGATTCTAATTCAGTTGATTTGTGGTGGAACCCAGGCATCAATATTTTTGAAGAATTCTATTTTGCAGCTGAAGTTCAGAACCTCAGATCCAGAACAACAGATTGGTCCAATAAGCCACTAACCAACAATAATAATTACTCTGTTTGTAAACTGACCCCATGCTAATCTTTTTGGAATGCTGGGAGCTTTCACTTTACTGGACCTTTCATATAATGGCAGACACCTTATAGAGGAGACCCCATTATCTTCTACACCATCATCACCACCACCAATAACTATAAATATAAACTACACATTGGAATCCTTGGTACCTTGCACAGAACCTAATAGGCACTAGATACATCTTTTTTTTTTTTTTTTTTTTTTTTTTTTTTTTTTTGAGACGGAGTTTCGCTCTTTTTGCCCAGACTGGAGTGCAATGGCATTATCTCGGCTCACCACAAATTCTACCTCCCAGGTTCAAGCGATTCTCCTGCCTCAGCCTCCCGAGTAGCTGGGATTACAGGCATGCGCCACCACCCCGGCTAATTTTGTATTTTTAGTAGAGATGGGGTTTCTCCATGTTGGTCAGGCTGGTCTTGAACTCCCGACCTCAGGTGATCCACCTGCCTCGGCCTCCCAAAGTGCTGCAATTACAGGCGTGAGCCGCTGCGCCTGGCCGGCACTAGATACATCTTTATTGAATAAATAACAACTGCCTAGTTACTGGGCAGTATGTAAGAATCAAAGAGGCAGAGTATGTACTTCTTAAATGTAAAAAAGATCTCTTCTGACATTCCAATCTTAGCTCTAGGGACATAGGATCATAGTAAAATTCAAGTACATGATTATTTGCTGTTGAGAATAAGTAAGGTGTGATCATGGTAAGCTTTAGGCTTTAGAAAAGGGACAAAAACTCAAAGCCAGAGAAATTTGAATGGTAATTGATTCCTGATTATTTAAATATTTTAGTTAGAAGAGATCAATAGAAAGTTTTCTGCTATAACCTATTTATCTCTCCACTGAGGAAAAAAAAACTACATCTGGATGCTTTGTAAAGTTATCTCTATGTCTTCCCATCTTGACTTGGGTGGAAGGGTAATAGAAAGAAGAAAATATATAAAGGAGAAAAATTAGGGAAATACATCTCCTCCTTTAGGAAGGAAGGGAAAAGAAAATAAGTGAGTGAAGGAAAAGAGGAAATATAATAATAGTGGAATTCCTTTCCTCATACGGACGAAAAGGGATTAGAATTCGGGCTTTTTCATTTTTTTTTTTTTTTTTACTATTAACTTGCTAGCACAATCAATTGCTAGTTAGCCTAATAAGACCCCCACCACCAAACCATAAACAATATTTTGGGAACATTTCTAGTTCATTGAGCATGACACTCGTGCATTTAGCATCAATGATGCCGTCTACACTACCCCCTCCCTCTCATCCTAGATCCCAGCAGATATATAACCTGGATTACCCTATGAAGTGGCCCTCACAGAGAACTCTAGTTTTCCCAAATACTTCCACATTTTAATCAAAACAAACTACCTGGGCCACGGGAAGTCTCGAACACCTAACGGTGCTAATAGTCAGAAAGTGCCTAATAACTAGACCATAATTAAGGCCCAGAAGAAAGCCTGGAAAATAAAGAAAATCTGTCGCGCAACATAAAAGATAACCTAGCCATTCCTCCCTGCAAAACGCGAACCCTAGAAACAGCTAAGACACACTCTACAGATAAACGCACATAGTAGCCGTGGAGCAAGAGTCTGTATTAGACATGTTGGGGATACACTGTTAACCCATTCCACCACAGTTCCCGATCACTCCTTTACCATTAGTGTGCTATTATTGTGGGCCTCTATTCATTTGTGTCACAGACATAGCCTAATAAAGAAGAAGGAAACGAGGTTGTAACTTTAGGAAACTCAAAATCAGTGGGAAAAAGCAAGGAAAAGTGACACTCTGATTAGGGGAAGGGAAGAGAAAATGAGAGGACCAGAGGCATTGCTTGGGTCCATGCCGAATTTAGTGCTGACCAGGATTCCAATACTCTGTGCAAAAACAGATGTGATCATGTCTTCAGACATTTCAGCCTCGTTGAAAAGAATTGTGCATGAAGGTGAGCTGACGCTTACGATAAGCATATTTTCTCTTTTTTTATCCTTCTTTTTTCTCTTTTTATTTTTTTCTATTTTTTTTCTTGAGACGGGTCTCGCTCTGGTCGCCCAGGTTGGAGTGCAGTGGCCGGATACTCGGCCTCCCAATGCAAAGCTCAGACCTCACAGGCTTTACGCCATTCTCCTCGCCAGCTCCGAGTAGGCTGGGACTACAGCAGCCCGCCATCTCGCCCCGGCTAGTTTTTGTAAATTTTATTAGTAGAGACGGGGTTTCACCAGTGATTAGACTCAGGATCGTCCTCGATCTCGCCTTAGACCTCGTGAATCCACCCTCTAAGGACCTAAAAGTGACTGGGAAATTCACAGCTTGAGCGCCCGCGCCAAGATAAGCATTTTCAAGAAGAGTCAATACAGAGAAAGAAATGTCACATTCTTTATGGTGATTTTAGAAAAATTTCTCTGATTCTTCTCTGGGACATAGTTATGACCCACATTACATTTAAAGAAAAATCTTGTTTGGCTAATGTTATCTCTCAACGACCTCGTTATCTAGTGAAAAAATGGTCATAACCAAAACCCAACTAACTATAACCTTGCAATAGCTAGAGAACCTTTCTTCATTATGCCACACTTACAAAACCAAGTATCAACAAAAGAAGCTGACAGGAAGGATTTACAAGATGTGCAAACATTCCTGCAGCATGAGTTTGAGTTCCAAAGTGCTTTCATTTTGAGCACCTAATTTGGTATAGACTGGGCAGTTATGATTATCTCATTTTGCAGATGAAGAAGGTTAAATGGTTTGTCCAAGATCACATCACTATGATAGCTTTCTTCCAACTCCAAATTTTATTCTTGTTCCAATACATATGCAGTTTACTTTACTATGCCCTTGACTTCTATGGTAAATTCATACTTAAAATTCAAAGAAAATGATCAGTTCAAAGGTAAAAGCTAATGATTATTGAGAACTTGACCTGTTCCAGGCCCTGTTTTAACTTCTTTACACCATCATAGTTAATCCTAATGCTATTCCTTGGGAGAAGGCACTATCATGATTCTTATTTTACTGATGAGGAAGGAAGGCTGGCAGGGGTTAGTGGGTCTGGAACTAAGACTCAAGTCTGTTTGGCATGGGAGCCTATGCTTTGCCACATTCTTGTTTGTCTTCATTATCTATTGCTCTTGTAAAAAATTACCACAAACTCAGTGCTTAAAACAATGCAAATGTATTATCTTATAGTTCTGGAGGTCAAAAATCCAACACGAGTATCACTGGGCTGAAATCAAGGTGTAAGGAGGGCTCCATTCCTTCTGCAGGCTCTAGGGAAGAATCCACTTCTTTGCCTTTTCTGGTTTTTTTAAGGCCAGTCACATTCCTTGGCTCCTGGCCCCCTTCCATCTTCAAAGCCTACAACATTTACCAGGTTTCATGTCACTATCTCTGTTGGGTCTCTCTGGTGTCCCCTTATAATGACATTTGTAGTTATATCGCGCACACTTGATCCGGGCTAATCTCCCTGTTTTAAGGTCTGCTAATTAGCAATGTTAATTCCATCTGCAACTTTAATTTCCCTTGGCCAGGTAACCTGACATATTCACAGGTTACAGGGATTAGGACATGGACATCTTTGGTGGTTAGGAAGGGTGGGGGCATCGTTCCACCTACCACACTGTTCTTTCTCTTTTTATAGAAGACAAGATTTAGAATGCAGTACTATATCTACTTAGGGAGAAAGTGTTACCCGAATATTTTAGAAAGGCTTTAAAAAATAGATCTGTAAACAAAAATGACTTGGTTGAAAATGAAACAAGAAAATATGATTTTAATTAAACAACCTGGGTTTGCATTACTGTGCAGTTTACAAAGTATTTTCACACACATCTGATCCTCGTAGATAACCTTTGCAGTAACTAGGAAAGATCTGACAGTTAACTAACCCCCTCCCGCCCTCCTTTTCTTGCTTTCTTTTTTTTTTTTTTTCCTCCTTTGGTTCACAAATGTTTTTCTAAAATAAATCATGCGTGCAGGCTAGTAAAATTATAATTTTAACTAAAATAAAAATATAATTTTCACAGCTTTCTATTACTTTTTGGTTTAGTTTTCAAGGGAACTCTGTTCTGTGGGAGGAATTAAGTATCATTTGCAGATGGCCAGTTTCTTGATCCTGGTTAAAAATCACGTCAATGAGAGGGAATGAGAAGAAGGTATTGGTTGGGAGAAGTAAGAATGAGTTGCTAAAAGGGGGCACTTATTCATATGAGAAAACCATATTGAGCACTTATATAGCACAGGGTAGCTGTCTGGGATCTAGGAATATAGTATGAATAAAAAATAGGTCAAGAGTCCCTGTCTAGGGAGCATAGGCCTCAATTTCTAGAAGAGATTGATAATGGACAAATTAACAAGTGTGTATATATATATAAATATATATATATATTTTCTAGAAGAAGAGATTGATAATGGACAAATTAACAAGTATATATATATATATATTTAGCAATGATAGGTGCTAAATAATATATTATTTAGCAATGATAGGTGTTGAGAATTCTGGTGGCAGAATTTTTGTTTAATATGGGATGGCCAGAAAAGACCTCCCTGGCAAAGTACCATGTGAACAGAGACCTGAAGAAAATAAAAGATACAACCATGTGTTTATGTGGGGAAGAGTGTTTCAGACACAGGGAATAGCCAGCCCAAAGACCCTTAGGTCAGAATGTGTTTACAATATTGGATGAAGAGCAAATAAAATGGAGCAGAGGAAGCAAACTGGAGAGAAATAGGAGATGAGTTCAGAGACGTGATGCAGACCAAACCATAAGCAAACATTTGAGGAATTTGGTTTTTAATCCGAGTGTGATTAAGGATACACTGGAAGATTTGGGAGCAGAGGCGTGATGTGATCTGACACTAGTTTTGAAAGGATTGCTCTGCCTGTTGAGGATGAGGAAGGAAACAAGGGATGGGGAAGAGAGACTAGTTAAGAGGCTATTAAAATATCCTACCTAATGGTAGCAGCTGAGGTGGAGAAAGGGTCAGATTGTGAGTACATTTTGAAGGTCTACCTGTGAAGATGACTGATGAAGGGGAAATTGGGTATGAGAGAAAAGGAAGACCCATATATAATATCAAGATTTTTAACCTGAGCAGCTGAAAGACTGGAGTTGATATTTACATAGATGAGTAAGATTGGGGACAGAGTAAGTTCAAAGAAGCAAATGAGGATGGTATCTTTGGACATATTAGGATTGAGTGGCCTATTGGGCACTTGAGTATCAACATAAAAAAGAGAGTTGGATATGCAAGTTTGGACTTCAAAACTGGAAATACAAGTTGGGAGTCATCAAAAGATTGGTTCTTGGTGTGCACTGGTATTTAGACATTGGAGAACAGAGGAAAACATCAGCTGAGGAGGGACCAGTGGAGACAGGAAATCAAGCGAAGAAAGTACTTCTAGAAACAGAGAATGAAAATGCAACTGGTAGGGGGAAAAACATAGGGCTGAAAATGAACCATTGGATTTTTAATATAGAGATTTTGATAACTTTGACAAGAGTTTTTGCAGCACATGGCATGGTGAAGATGAAACTGATTGGGGTAGGTTCAAGAGTGATGTGCAGGAGGAAGTAAAGACAGTAAGTATAGACATCTTTTAGGAATGATTTCTATCAAGGAGGCAACACAATGGTATAGTAATGGACAACATCATATTTCAAGGGACATCTTCTCTAAAAATGGGAGGCTGATAGGAAAGAATGAATAGAGAGGAGAAACTGATGATGCAGGTGGAGGACAGTTGAGCAGGTGAGAGTACATTGAGGGGCAGCCCAGGGAAGCATTGACCATCTCTAGGACCATGGAAAGCGAACAGAGGGAAGGCATAGGATGCCAGCACAGAGGCAGATAGATTGGTGGATATGGTAGGGGCATGTGGTACTTCTGAGAACTTCTGATAACTCAGTGAAATAAGATTTAAGGTCATCGGCTGACAATGAAAAGAGGAAATGGGATGTGGAATGTTTAAGTAAAGAAAAGCTATCATGTAAGAGAGTAGGAAAGTGAGTACACTAGGAAAAATGTGATTTCCGCTAGCATTGCTGGTTAGATTTCAGCATGAGTCTGTTTTTCTTTAGCTTTCCCTGGTAAAGGAGGTTAAAAATCAATCGCAATAACTGGTGCTATAACATTTTTAAATTTTCCAAAATCCCTCTCTCTCGATCCTGATAAAATATTATGAAGGAAGTCTTCAATGTGGACCAATTTCTAGGGGTATTTGCATTTTCCACAGTAGGAGAACGCCTTACCTAATACCTGGTGACTTAATAATGGAATTTCAGACTTTGGAAATAAGGTGTTTGGGGAAATATTTTTGGTGACTGGGTCCAATTCCTGTTCCTCAAATACCAGCATATCGTTATCAAATGGTACACAAATTTGGAGCTTTACAGAAAAGCAGTTATAATTTCTGATATTTTTGATAGAAGCTATTAGTTAATGGCAGCATGAGCATGCCACTCAACTGCTCTAGAAACAAAATAATAGGAACAAGGAAAGGTTTAAGGGGGTAGGATGATGGTAAATCTTTGTTATTGTCTCGTGGTTGCCTTTTAAAGCTGTGATTCTTTCCCAGGGTTTCTCACCAAAGAAAATGATAAACATCTCAATGATTCCCAATATTTTCTCTTTGTAGTCCTTTGGCTCATTATTAGGATGCCAAACTTCTAACACCTTTGTAAAATGAGAATATAGTGGTATCCTCATAGCACAAGACACTAATTCTGGTCACTGCTTCCATTTAATAAAGACAAGGAGATGACTTTCTCTCTCTTAAATGGCAGAGCTAACCTTATAATCTGTCATAGCTTTGCTAAAGCAAGAGAAATCTGAAAAAATCTTCTGACACATTTTTTAAGACTTCTGGAAAAATAGTATATAAAGAACCAAGAGAGGCTGACATAAAATGAAGACAGCTTACTGTTCTGTCTTTTTCCTTAATTGGATATGCTGTTTTATAAGAAGCTCTATTTTATTTTCATGTACTGCAAGGAAGAGCAGCATAGTTTGATTAAACTAGAAAGATCTTCATTGGTGCTTTAACATAGTTATTCTATGTTAGAGCTCATGAGGTGGACATAGAAGTCCAGAGAGGTTGAGGGGCATGATAGTGTTTTCTGATCCAGGCTAGAGTGGGAGTCTTGGATCCTGACTGGACTGTTCCCAAACAGAAACCTAAAGGTAAATAGCATAAAATATAATGCAGTACAAAGCGACATTCATTGTTTTTAACATTTATAATTTATTGGTTTTTTGTCACTGAGTCATTATCTCATTTCTTATTTATTTATCCATCTACCCTATTAAACAAGCATTTATTAAGTATCTACATGGTACTTAGACTTCATGCTAGATGCTGAAGATACAGAGGAGGTTAGTCCGCGATAGTCCTTACTCTCATGTAGCACACAATCTAATCTTCCAAAGTAACCAACAGTACTGGGATGAATCATGTCCCTGCCAAAGTTCACAACAACTCAGAATCTCAAAGTGTGACCTTATTTGCAAATAAAGTTTTGCAGATATAATCAAGTTAATGTAAGGTCAAACTGCATTAGGGTGGGTCCTAATCCAATGGCTGGTGTCCTCAAAAGAAGAGGAAAATTTGGACACAGATACATACAGAAGGAAGGTGGTTATGTGATGTCCAAGCAGAGATTGGAGTTAAGCTCCACAGACCTCTTGCCAAGGATTGCTGACAACGACCACTAGCTAGGCAGAGGCAAAGAAGGATGATCCTCTAGAGCCTTCAGAGAGAGAGAGAGTGGCACTTCCCACACCTTGATTTCAGATTTCCAGCCTCCAGAACCGCAAGACAGTAATTTCTGTTGTTTTAAACTACTTAGTTTGTGGTCATTTGCTATGGCAGCCTTAGCAAACTAATATAGGTACTTATATTTTGATACATTTACACTGATCTCCAAACATCTTCTTCCTTCCTTTCTTCTTTTGTTAAATCATTCCACTTAAATAGAAAAACTTGCAAACAAGTGCTTTGTTACAAGTTGATTTGAGATGCTCTATGGAGACCCATCCTCTTTTTTCCACTCATCTTCATCAGTACTTTTGTCTTCATTCAGAGTGGATGCTTTTTTTTTCTTTCTTTCTTTCTTTTTTTTAAAGTACATCTATTTGACAGTTTGCTTTCATAGTGAAAGTATTTTGTGGTGGAAATAAAGGCTGTTAGTAGAAGACTTACTAGAAGCTAAAGGCTTTTTTTTATTTTCCAAACAGCATGTGAATGGTTTCAAATTCTTTCCCGAATTTCAAATAACTTTTGTGAGAAGCAAAGATGGAAGGAAAACGATATCATGGCTTCTTAAAATTAAATGAAATTTCTACTTGGCCACGTCTTAATAAACAGAAGCCAGCTAAGCCATATTTCTTTTATCTGCACAAAATGAATGGCATTTCAATCAATAGATCCAACAGCAAAGAGCAAGCCGTGGTACTTACAGCTGCCAATGTCAAATATAGTAAGTACTCAAGAATACATTGGCAGGGACAAGTTTTGTGCAAATGCTGTTTCGTGAAAAGCAAATTCTCATAGTAATTGTTGGTGACCATGGAGATCGTGTTCTAAATTAACATTGTACGATTATTGAATTGGAGGTAGGAAATGCACTTATTCCAAAAGCTTACTACCTAGCAACCACTGAGGCAGAGTCACCCAATCAGAAATAAATTTTTCTCATAGAACTATGGAGGTCAAATTGTATGTACAATGTGTGTGTGTGTGTGTGTGTGTGTGTGTGTGTGCATGTTCAAAAATGGCCATGAATATTCTGTTACATGCAGGTATATTACTTTTCAAACCTGTTCAAAACTAGATTGTTTTATAAAATAAGAAAAGTATTAAAAGATCTATTGGGTGCTTGGGAAATGGTAAAAGTATAAATTACTTGCATAGGTTGGATAATTTTTCTGTTTTCTTCAGGGACAAACCATTCAATTTGTCTTTCCTACTTCCTCTCTTCTATTGTACACACACTCTCTTTTTTATCTCTCTCTTCTCTGAAGGCTAACCAGGTACAACATCTCAGAACTTAAATATACAGAACTATATGGCCAACACAACCTCGTTTCATGTGGTATTTCTTTTAGAATACTTCTTTCTGTGATAGTTTCCTGAGATAATGATACTCAAAATTAATCAGAAAATCTCAACTTGATGTAAAACAAAATGTAACTGGTTTTCCCTGAGGTGAATGATTTCATGAGGTACAGCCATTGTGAGGTGCCAAGTCTAAGTTTACTTGTTTAATTCACGGAATTAAATATTAACCACAAGAAAATAATGTTCTTCAATGATGATAAATGTTTGCGCATCTACTTTAAGATTCTCCTAATTTTTCTCTCAGATTTTAATGTAGTGGAAAAAATTTGATGTCACTGTATAAAAGTGGAGATTTTTTTGTTTTGGAGATCGCAGGGACACATTAAACTTAAAAAATATGCTATAATAGACTACCACATGTAAGCCCTGGTCATTTTTTAACCAAATATTTTTTTTTGAATATTTGATAAAACATAAGAATAAACTGAGCTTCCACAGTATAACTATGAGGGTAAAATACTAAAAGATCTTGACTTCCTTTACATAGTACACTCATAGAATTCTTAATGATGTCTGGTTAGTTTTGATCATATCTCAGAAAAGAAAATGGCTACTCACTAGAAAATAATTTAATTCTACCCTAATGCTTTGCAGAGGAATAGTTATGTGAACCACATGTGTAACTATATCCCGAACCCCTAGGAATTGGTCATAAATTTCTCAAAAGTTTATTTTTTAATCTGTTTAGATAACCTTAGCACACCTTTCATCATGTTTAATGTTAAAATCTCTTAATTACCTGTTGAGTGCCTACATGAGTGGTGAAACGCTTGGAGAATTTGGGCTGACAATTTTAGCTATTAGTTATTAAGTTGGTTAAGTTTGTAACCACTGAAGTAACCACCGAATTAATTCTTTTTTTTTTTTTTTTTTTTTTTTTTTTTTTTTTTTTTTTTTTTTTTTTTGAGACGGAGTCTCCCTCTGTCCACCAGGCTGGAATGCAGTGGCGCGATCTCGGCTCACTGCAGGCTCCTCCCGGGTTCATGCCATTCTCCTGCCTCACCCTCCTGAGTAGCTGGGACAGCAGACGCCCACCACCACGTCCGGCTAATTTTTTGTAGTTTTCAGTAGAGACGGGTTTCACCGTGTTAGCCAGGATGGTCTTGATCTCCTGACGTCATGATCCGCCCGCCTCCGCCTCCCAAAGTGCTGGGATTACAGGCGAGAGCCACCGTGTCCAGCCTGAATTCTTTACTCAATTTCTATCTTCTGTTTTAGGCACACTACAATTNTTTTTTTTTTGAGACGGAGTCTCCCTCTGTCCACCAGGCTGGAATGCAGTGGCGCGATCTCGGCTCACTGCAGGCTCCTCCCGGGTTCATGCCATTCTCCTGCCTCACCCTCCTGAGTAGCTGGGACAGCAGACGCCCACCACCACGTCCGGCTAATTTTTTGTAGTTTTCAGTAGAGACGGGTTTCACCGTGTTAGCCAGGATGGTCTTGATCTCCTGACGTCATGATCCGCCCGCCTCCGCCTCCCAAAGTGCTGGGATTACAGGCGAGAGCCACCGTGTCCAGCCTGAATTCTTTACTCAATTTCTATCTTCTGTTTTAGGCACACTACAATTCAAGATGCTCTATTTAGTTTAAATAATATACCTCTATGAATACATAACTGGAAACACAAGAATATATATAACTTAAGGTTAAGATCCTTAGCTGACACTAGTAATGTGTTCCATAACTCATCCATTAACAAATATTTATTTGTTATTGGCAAATATAGAGGACCAGGCATTGAGAATTTAGAAGTTAAAAAAAAAATTCCTGCCTTTGTGTAGTGCACATTTCATGATGACTTTAATTGCATTATAAACTAAATATTTAGTGAAAGGTGTATATAAGTTTGAGCAATGTAACTAGACCTTTTATTGAAGTGAAATTTATATATAGTGTAATGTACAGATAGGAAGTGAACATTCCAGTGAGTTTTGATAAATACATACACCTGTGTTAAGCACAACTGTTGTCAAACTACGGGACATTTCCAGAATTTTTCCTTATGCACTTTACCACTGAGTTTATACCTCACAGGAGAGCTGACCGTTCTAATTTCTATCTCCACAGATTGCTTTGGCTTGTTCTTACACTTCATATAAATGAAATTATAGAGTACGCATTCTTTCATGTCTTGCTTCTTTCACTCAGCATGAGGTTTTTGAGATTCATTCATGTTATATCAGTAGTTCATTCCTTTTTATTGCTGAGCGTTATTTCATTGTATGAATATACCACAATTTGTTTATCCATTCAAATGTTGATGGACATTCGGGTTGTTTCCAGTTTTTGGTTCTTATGAATAAAGCTGCTATAAACAATCTGGTATAATTTTTTTTCCATACAAGTCTGTTGTCAGATATATGCACTGTGAATCTTTTCTCCCAGACTGTAGCTTGCATTTTCATTTCTTAACCATGTCTTTTGATGATGAGCAGAAGTTTCTCATTTTGATGAAGTCAATTGTCAATTTTTTCTTTTATGATCAGTGCTTTTTGTCTCATCTTTATGAAAGCTTTGCCTCCTTGAACCACAAAGGCATTCTGTTTTCCTCTAGATTTAGAGTTTCAGCTTTTGCTTTTAGGTCTATAAGCCAGTTCAAGTTAATATTTCTGTGAAGTGGAAGTTAAACTTAATTTCTTCCCCATCTAATTACTGCATCATTTTTGGAAGCGATTATTCTTTTCTCATGGAATTGCTGTGGGACATTTGTAAAAAATCCACATACTTGATCATATGTTTCTAGACTCTCTGTTCTGTTTCGCTGATCTTTTAAAAAATTTTATGCAATACCATACTTTTCATAGTAAACATTGAAATCAGGCAGTGTGAGTTGAATTTTTTTCTGCTTTTATTTTCAATAATGTTTTGGCTATTATAGGATATTTTCACATAGATTTAAGAAACAACTTTGTGGTATCTACTTTAAAAAGCTCACTGGAAGTTTTATTGAAATCGTGTTGATCAAATTGAGGAGAATTGACATTATAATAATATTTAGTCTTCCAACCCATAAACATGGTATATCTCTTGGTTTATGTAGGTCTTCTTTTATTTCTGTCAGAAATGATGTATACTTTTAGATATCTTTTGGTAAATTTATTCCTATTTTCTATTTCTTGGTGCTATTTTAAATGGAATGAATCAGTTTAAATTTCACTTGTCAAGTATTTGCTGTTGATACATGAAAATTTAATTAACTTTGCATATTAACCTTGTATCCTTTGAACTTGGTAAATGTACTTACTAGCTTTGTTTTATAAATCTCTTAGGATTTTCTATGTAAAGATGATATTGTCTGCAAAAAAGACAGTTATAACTAAATTTTCAAAATCTTATTAGGAACTAAAATGTTATTGAGGTACAAAAAATTAATGATGTAAGTATAAAAATGAGCCACTAAGCCTTCACCATTTCAAGGTTATGTGATGAATCTGAGACAGAGTTTATTTATATCCTTATTTACCAACATAAATTGAGTGCTATCCATTAAAAACACAATGTATGGCCAGGTGTGATGGCTCACATCTGTACTTCCAGCAGTTTGGGAGGCCCAGGTGGGAGGATTGCTTGAGGCCAGGAGTTTGAGATCAGCCTGGGCAACATAGTAAGACCCCATCTATACAAAAAATTAAAAAATTAGCTAGCCATGGCAACATACACCTGTAGTCCCTGCAACTTGGAGACTGAGGCAGGAGAATAGTTTGAGCCCAGGAGTTCAAGGTTACCATGAGCTATGATTATAGCACTGCACTCCAGCCTGGGTGACAGTGAGGCCCCCTGTCTCTAAAAACAGAAGAAAAAATACAATATGAACCATATATGGAATTAAAATTTTCTAGTAGCCACATTTTAAAAGTAAACAGAAATGAGTATCATTTTTACCTTGGTATTGTATTTGACTCAAGATATCCACAATTATCATTTCAACATATAACCAGATGCAAATTATTAACAAAATATTTTATGGTCTCAGTTTTGGTACTCAGTCTTTGAAATTCAGCATGGCTTTCATATTGTACAATATAGATCTAGACGATAAAAAATATATAGAAACAAAGAACTTGTAGTTAAATAACTCTATATTTTGTCTTTCTACAAATGCACAGAACCTGATAAAATAACTTTAAAATTTTACTTTCTTAAGGCACATGTTGTGATATTGTGGACACATTTCGTTGTTAAGTACTATTTTAGGAAGACAATTATGGTAATTAACAGCCCAAACTCTAAAGCTAGACTAATTGTTTATCTATGTTTCCTCCATTACTTACTATTTGAGCTTGGACCAGTTACTTATTCCCTCTTTGCATTCATTTTGAAAATGTTACTTCATCTCTAAAATGGGGACAATAATATTACCTATCACATAGAACTTCTGAGAGTTAAATAAGCTAAAACTTAGAGAAGTTAAAAGAGATCAAACAGTGCCAGTTTGCACTGGCACATAGTAAGCAGTCAAGAAATATTAGCTATATTGAGTATTCACAATGTGTGTGTGTGTGTGTGTGTGTGTGTGTGTGTGTGTAACACCTTGTGTATGACCTGGGTGAAAAATGAATCCAGTGGAAAGCTGTGTTCACTTATGTCCCTTTTGGTTGGTCTTATGGTTAAACTGAGCTGCATATATCAGACTGATATATTAAAGTGGAGTAATTAGGAACATGACACTTATGAAGAATGTGTCTGTGGAACCGACCAAAGAAGCAGCTGCCTAGTCTGGTCAGCCAGGAGTGGTTCCATCTAGGGATCTCAAAATCACTCCGAATGGACTTTTCAGGCATTTTCTATGGATACATTTGCTCTAATGTCTATTTCTGGTCCCTAGCTGCTAGTAACCTCTGCTGCCTCTATTGACATCTGGCAGCTCTCTGGTTCAGTAACTTAAGTCAAATTACCTTTTTCTCTTTGTTTTAATAACTATTCCCTCATAGCCTCCTCTCTTGAAGCCAGAGACAGGACAGAATTTAAAAAAAGAAGCCCCTCTGAGGCAAAGTCTTAGATTTTTGAAAGAATCTATTTTGGACTCACTTTAAAATCCATTCATTTTGATAAATATAATCTAGCATGTGTCTGGAGCCAGACCAGTAAATTTGTGAAGATTCTCAGCTTCATCTCAGTACTCTCAGAGAGACAATAATTCTGTACTTCAGCAGCATAATGAGATTTATTTGCACAACTTCCATGAGTGTATCTATAGAATGTTCTTGTGGGAGAGAAGGGTTATTCAAGTGCTATCATCTGACTTTCCTGCTTTCAGTAAATGTTTGCTATTTGAGATATTTTTCTATGTATGTGTCTCTTAGAGTTTCTTTGCTTTGTGATGTGTTCTCCTCTTGGGAGGCTGGCAGTGTAAGTGGTTGACAAAAAAAAAGCTAATAAATCTGAGGTTAATAGGGCTCTAGACAGCAAAGTACATAGAATAAGGAGTCTCAATAGCTGCCGAGTATTGGTGAAGAAGGAGCTGTCAACAGAAAGCCTGACTATTGCGAAGGGCAGGACAAAGCTCAGAAAGATTCCAGATCAGTTTTCAATGTGCTGGAGTAGTGCCTCACATCAGCATATATTTCTCCCATGGGATGTAAAGTTGGAGCAAAAGGAGTCAAACAAAGATAAACTCTCTGTGTGATTTCAGGATTCTTAGCTTGGATTTTAAGGTAGTATATGTATGTGGGATACCTTGAGAGGGCAAAATATATAGGAATGAAGAGTGTTCAGACTCAGGTGCACAATACACCTTAAACGTTGTACAAAGAACTAGTGTATTAGTCAGGGTTCTCTTAGAGGGACAGAACTAATAGGATAGTATATACATATAAAGGGGAGTTTATTAAGTATCGACTTAATGATCACAAGGTCCCACAGTAGGCTGCCTACAAGCTGAGGAGCAAGGAGAGCCAGTCCAAGTCCCCAAACTGAAGAACTTGGAGTCTGATGTTTGAAGGCAGGAAACATCCAGCATGGGAGAAAGATGTAGGCTGGGAGGCTAGGCTCCTCTCTCCTTTTCACATTTTTCTGCGTGCTTTATATTCACTGGAAACTGATTAGATTGTGCCACTAGATTAAGGGTGGATCTGCCTTCCATAGCCCAATGACCCAAATGTTAATCTCTTTTGGCAACAGCCATACAAACATACCCAGGATTAATACTTTGTATCCCTCAGTCCAATCAAGTTGACACTCAGTATTAACCAAGGCAACTAGCATGGTGAACCCTGCATTTTGTCAGAGTTTGCCATCTGTGTTGCTTCTGAGGCTTCATAATTTAGTTTCTCTCTGTACCTGCAGGGAAATTAGGTACATTTAAATATTGACTGTTTGTGGTTGCGCAGGGCGGGTGAACAGTCCCATTCAGCTGGATCTTCTGGCAGGAACTTGGCTGAATGTGCAGACAGTGACTGCTGACATCTGACTGTCATGGTGGCCACCTCAATATTGCTTCAGTCACTTCCTCAGGCAGCGTGAGGGAAATGTGTTACTGTGGCGGTAGATGTGACTTGCTAGTGGGAAGAGGGTTTCTTTTCTTTAAAATCTGAGCATAGAATCTGTGATGGGGATAAAGAAAAGATCTCACAGCTTCTAATATGGACTATGTAAGAACAGTAAGTGGTTGAAACATTGTATATCTGAGGAGTGGAATCAGGAAAGAGCGCCTACAGTGTACCTCTGACACAGGGGCATACTTCCTGAAGAAGCTAGCTGTCTCCGACTTATAACACAGGTGTTGGTTTCCCTTAAAATCAAGAAAACTACCTCTTCAAACATACACGTTTCTCATATTGAAGAAAGAAAAGCATCCCATTTAAAGATTACATGTCAAGAATTGGAGTAAACCAAGGCTTCCATATAAATTGTAAGTCTATTTATTTGAGTAGGCAATTTATGCCAAGTTTATTTCTAGATACAAGGTGGAAGCAGGGAAGGGTTCTAAACAAGCAGGGGCCAAATCCTGCAGCGATCTCCTCCAGCAACAACTCCTGGTCTACTGGGTGTCCAGCTTTGTACAAGGCTCTGGATGGGGAAGAACAGATGGGTAGACTTTACAGAATCCATGGGGGCTGACTGACCAGTCCATATACACCTCTCTGGAGACTGCCATCTCACTCTGAGAGAGAGAGGGAAGAAAGGGAAGTATCATTGAGAGAATAAGTGAGCACCCTTAGCCCCCAATAGCACTTTACCTTCTGCATCCTGGCAGCACTGCTTGCCATTGGAGTCATTGGATTACAATTCTTTTCTAAGAATCAACTTTCCCTTTGGGCTTATACTAGTTTGAATGTTATCTTTATTTATTTCTTTTTTTTGAGACAGAGTCTTGCTCTGTTGCCCAAGCTGGAATGTAATGGCATGATCTCTGCCTTCCAGGTTCAAGCAATTCTCGTGCCTCAGCCTCCGAAGTAGCTGGGATTACAGGGGTGTGCCACCATGCCCAGCTAATTTTTGTAGTTTTAGTAGAGACAAGGTTTCACCATGTTGGCCAGGCTGGTCTCACGCTCCTGACCTGAATGTCCGCCTCAGCCTCCCAAAGTGCTGGGATTACAGGCATGAGCCACTGCGCCCAGCCTGGATATCTGTTATCTTTTGATGGAAGTCAGACATTTATTATTAAACAAAGGAAAAATGAATAAGTATAAAATTGAAATAGAAATAATCTTTTCTACTCTAATTTCCGTCTTCTTGCTATACATGCGCGCGTGCGTGTGTGTGTTTCTTTCTTTTTCTGAGCTGCTCAGGGTACCCCTTCTCTTTTCTTTACCCTTTTTCTCTTTTTAATTTTCCTTGATTTCCAGGCCCTCATAATGATGCCCATGTAAATGAGTCCTTATTTTTGTCTTTCATTTCTGTCTTTTTTTTTTTTTAATATACTTTAAGTTCTAGGGTACACGTGCACAACGTGCAGGTTTGATACATAGGTATACATGTGCCATGTTGGTGTGCTGCACCCATCAACTCATCATTTGCATTAGGTATTTCTCCTAACGCTATTCCTCCCCCAGCCCCCCACCCCCCAACAGGCCCTGGTGTGTCATTTCTATCTTTTATGGACATTTTGATGTAGTAAAATTGGACTATTCAGTGATATGACAGAAATCTATTTTACACATTAGTGTATTTGTTATTACTAAACAAATTTAGCATTTATGTAAACCGCAGCCTTTGTCTATCTCAATCTCTGCATGTCCAAGTCCTATCTATTTGAATCAGCTTAAATGCTGCATCTTCAACATGTCTTTCTTATTCCTCTTGCTTACTTCATCCTTCTCCTCCTCCTCCCTTTCAAAACTATCTACCATGGCAAGTAATGTCTCTCCTTGAATTTCCCACACTATTCTAAGTGTTTTACATGTGATAACTCATTTAATACTAACCATACCCTATCATGTACATAACCTTGTCATCACCACTATTTGACAGATGAGGAAATTAAACAGCAACAGTCATATAACTTTCCAAAGTTCATGCTATTAGTAAATAACAGATCCAGGGTTCACAGCTAGATGTTCTGATTCAAGGGTCCAGGTTTTTAACCTTATTCTATAATGCTTAACTATCTCCAGGGCCTTATGCCTAGTAGTGCTGATGAACACTGCCTTTCCTGCTACACGCTAATCGTCTTGAGTGTAGAGCAGCTGTCTGACTTTCTTTGTCTCCCACACATTGCCTAGCAGGGTGCCTTGTACTTTCCAGAAACTCAATAAATATTGGGCGAAGGATTGATTCTCTTATTTGTTACCGTATCACTTTCTGTGGTTTGGTTGTCCCTAAAATTAACCAAACAACATATTAGTTGTTGGTCAATATGTTGATTTATCCAAAACCTTATTAAGAATAGAGTAAACCATCTCCTTTGCATCTTTCATGCCACCTCTCACCTCCCCCGGCTGAAGAAGAAAAGGGAATTGGTTTGACATGACAAATTTTGTCGGCTGCTTCTAAACAAGTTAATAACCTCCAGGATTTTACAAATTGATCTTTTTCTTAATGAATTGCCCCAGAAACTTTCAGTTTTGAGAGTTGGACTAACTGCTCCATAATTCATGAGCTAGTACTGATGCTCTTCTTGTAGTGTAGGATGAACTGATTAATTTTTTGGACATTTTGGAAAATCTGATATGGATGACTAAGTCCCTGGCCTGTTTTAAATCTTATTTCTTAAGTCCTCTGGTAGGAATTATATTATATCTCTGACAATAGTAGCCTTTGTAATGAGAACTGAAACAAAACAGGCATTAAATATGTCTGTGTTAGCCAAGGACTTCATGTGAATTTTTTTAAAAGGGTCAAATTATATTCTGAAGACTCAGACCTAATGGAGAGAGGTATTTTATATTTAATAATCATGTATTGATAATAAATAATGACTTATTTGCCCTATGACAAAAGAAATAGCTATGGCATGCCTTTCCTGCTCTCAGAATCACTGTACAGAATCACTGTTTTTTCCCCCTATTCATTGCCCATTTTTGAAATTCAACCCCAACTCTTGATATTTAAGCAAGTTCATGTTCATTTGTGAGCTGTTCGCACAGCAAAATTTAAACAAATCTTTAATGCACATTTGTCAAGAAAATGGCATTAAAAGTAATTGTGGAGCCTGAACTCTCTCTACTGATTATGATTAAAGTAGAATCGTGTTCTATTTAGGAAGTCCTGAGACTGATTATGGGACTTGGGATACTGTAGAGATGATAGTGGTGGTGGCTGCAAGCAACACTCGGAGCCTCACACCAAGTGAACGGTCAAAATGTTAATGGGTGGTAATTCTGACCGTTATGATTCACTAATATGAATGGCCTTTGGGAAAAGGAGCTGTCTTGGATATTTGGATCATGTCTTTGTTTGGGCGGCTATAATAAACTACCACAGACTGGGTGGTAATAAACAACAGAAATTTATTTCTCACAGTTCCAGAGGCTGGGAAGTTCAAGATCAAGGCACTGGCAGATTTGCTGTCTGGTGAGGACCCATTCCTGATTCATAGACAGCTGTCTTCTTGCTGTCACCTCAGGTGGTAAAAGGAAGGAGAGAACACTCTAGGGCAACTTTTATAAGGGCACTCATTCCATTCATAAAGGTTCAGCCCTCATAACCTAATCCACATCTACAATCGCCACCTCCAAATACCATCACATTCAGGTTAGGCTTCAACAATTGAATGTAGGGGGAACATAAGTATTCAATCTGTAGCAGCTTGGAATACTGGTGTGTTTTTGTTTCATTGGTTTTAAATTTTTTCATAGAATTTGAAAAGTTATTTCACTAGTAAAAAAAAAAAAAGTCCATGGAAGCAAAATTTCCTCTAGTCATGAAAACAGTAATTTTTTACACAAGTCTCAGATCTCATATTTATAAAAGGAGAATCTTGCCATGCAAGGTGTCTTTGAATAGCCTGCTGGGTGGATTTGAGAACTGCAGTATATTATAGGGTGAGGAAAAGAGTAAAACACACAAAGAGAAAAATAGACACAGAGTCTATCTTTAAGGACTTATATCCTAGTTGGTTTTTAGATGTTGAAAAGTAATGAACATATATAGCAGAAACACAAATGCGTCTACAAAGAATTACAACTCTAGAAAAGTATCACGATATCATAATGTTTGGCTTGAAGTGGAAGGAATTTTGTAAGTAGAAACTATGATCATTTTGCTATCAAGGGATGGCAGGGGGATGACAAATCAAGGCTACAGCTACTACAGATATGATAAAGTAAGAGTCCATCTTTTGAGTCTTGTCCAAAGACCTGAGTTCAAGACCAGGTTCTTCCACATACTGGTTCTGGGATTGTGGGAGGTTTGTTTAAACCCTGGGCCTGTTTTTTCATATGTAAGATGAGGAGGTCCAATTATTTGTCCCCCGAGGTGCCTCCTAGTTTTAATACTCTTTAACTCTACAAACTGATGGGACTGCCTGAAGGCCCACAGTTTCAGTGGTTTGATGAATCTGACCAAGTGGTTGGCTTACCAGATTCTGTTGGTTGGTTCTGGCGACCATGGTGCTAAGCAGCAATGTAGGTGAGGCAGGGAAAGGAAGGACTTTCTCTATATTTCTTTTTCATTGGAGCTGATCTCCATCTCTACCTCAGTCTTTGCAAACCAATTATGAATGTAGAGTTTCTGAAGCAAGGCTATAGCTATTCATAGGACTGCATCCACCTTAGGTAAAAGAGAAGGAAACAAGGCTAGAGTATTCTGGCACCTTTTTGCCATAGAGTCAATGTAGTGCGGTAGGTAAAGCATTGACTAGCTCAGTGAGTTAGATAAATTGCTTACTCTCTTTGAGCCACATTTTCCTCATTGGTAAAAGTTGCC
Source organism: Rhinopithecus bieti (assembly GCF_001698545.2). NCBI lineage: Eukaryota > Metazoa > Chordata > Mammalia > Primates > Cercopithecidae > Rhinopithecus > Rhinopithecus bieti. The sequence goes on along the minus strand of NW_016803685.1, from coordinate 1,651,260 downwards.
TAATAATAGCATCTATCTCACAGAGTAGGCTTAAGGATTTAAGAAAATAATCTGAAAAATGGTATTTATTGAGTGGTACTAAAGCCAGGCACTTTGTATGAGCTTTGAACTCTTACTTAATCTTACTTATTTCTCCAAAAAAGCAATGAGAATGTTGAGTAGAGTCTGAGGTATGCTAAAATAATTAGTTGAAAGACCACTAGACTGGGGCAGCTCTAGTGCCCTGTGTTAAGTAAGCAACGTGAAACCCAAATCAGTGTAAGCTTTCATATTCTAGGTCAATTAGGACCACCAATTACCCCTAACTAGTGACTTTCCACTATTTTAGGCTTAACCAATCAAAAGGTGCCAACTAACCTCTGACTAGGGACTTTCCACTGGAATGATCCCAATAAGGCAACTGCTCCACTTCAACCAATCAAATATTTTCTTTGCCTTGCTTTAGTTTATAAGAGCCTTCCCCTCATGCTGCTTCTTCAGTAGAGCTCAAAATGGCCCACAGTCTGGAGCTGCCTGATTCATGAATTGCTGTCTGCTCAAATAAACTCTCTAAAATTTTAATGTGTCTTAGTTTATCTTTTAACAGGTGGTGGAGAGGGAGGAAAGAGAAGCATTAGAAACAATGTTTTTATAGTGTTGTAGCTTCTCCTAGATCTGGCCTCTGTCCCACATATTTGCCTCAGTTTTCTTATAATTCATAGGAAAATTGCTGTCAAATGTGTGACCCCCCCGCCCCCCCGTTAAATTTCCAGAGGAAAATAAAAAAGCAAGAGAAAGTTAGTGGACATGGATTAGTGGCTAAATATGAATGTGGTTCTATCATTTTATGTTCCAATATATGCTTTTTTAACATTCTCTAATTCTTCTCCACATTTCAACTTGATAAAAATCATTTGCTGTCCTTATGTTCAGTTAGTGGATTTCTTCTGGGAGAAAAAGAGCTTTTAAAAAACCTACTGTAATGACCACAGCACAAGTGAATCCTCTCTGTAAATTCACTTGTATTTTTTCTTTGAATATTGTAATGAAATGTAGGAATAAATTTAACATCCCCGAGAGAAGCAATGGTCTCCTATTCTATTACTTTCAGGCCCACTCTTATATTGTTAATTTGTTTTTGGTCTCCATAGAGGGCAGCCTAAGATAAATTGCATTTAAAGTGAAACAGGAGTGATTTGGAAGACATAGGGTAGAACTGGCTCAGATGAAGATTTTGAAACACTGTGGTGTATTATCTAGAATGACTGAGATTCCTTCCCTTGAGAACTTTGTAAGTAGACTGGCTTCCTCCTTGTTTAGATTATTTCAGGGCAGTGATAGCTGAAAGAGAGAGAGAATGTGTGTGTGTGTGTGTGTGTGTGTGTGTGTGTGTGTGTGTGTGTTGGGGGTGGGTGGGTATTCAAAAGCCCTTCCGGTCCAATTCTTCACAGTTTAATACCAAAGGGGAAGGGACCTTCACAAAGAGCCTTTATCATTAGAGCCAACTTAATGACAAAGAGCAATTAAGCATTTCTATGGTGGGTAGTATTCTGTGTCTGTTAGCTATTATTAAAACTTATTGAGTTTTTGAAGGGATTTATCTCTTGTTGCCTCTCTTTGCCTTTGGCTCAATAGGGCAATGAAATCGGAATTGCATGCCTGCAACAACATGGGGGCGTTGCCACAGGATGAAAGATGTTACCAATTTAGCCTGACGACCACTTCAAAGTCAAGAGGAGGAACAGATGGGTTGGCACTGGAAAATTCTCCTACTTGCTTAAATAAAAATAACTCATAAAATACTAAAGATGGAAAATTGATTTAAAAAATTAAGCAAATACAATTCAATTTTTTGTTTCTATTGGGTTTTTTTGGACAATAAAGTTGTGTCTGATCTAGGATCAATCAAAAAATAGTTGTTGAGGGCCTAATATCTATGTTATGAACTACGTAATACAAAATTAATGCGTGTTAAAGATGTGGACTGCTTCTGCAGAGAGTATGTATGATTACTTGGACAAGCTACACTCACATGTGTGTATGTGTATATATGTGTGTGTGTATACATGTAAAAATACGTGTATATCTATCTATCTATACAATTATATTAGCAGCAGATTTTATATTGGAATTATATGTATATCACATGCAGATAAAACTAAATGTTAAATTGTGAGGTACTATCATGAAAAGAACTATAATCTATGCAATATGCCATGCAGACACTGTAAAAGAAATTTTTAAAAGGAGATTAATATGAATGGAGGCATCAGGGATGACTTGATAGGGGCATTCAGGTGCATGGAGATTGATGGGTAGATGGGAGGAACAAGGCAATCAATCAAATATGACAAAGAGCTTAAGTCAACGTAGAGGCTAGACTTGGGGAGGCAGTAAAAGGACTTGCTTAATAGAAGCTTATATTTCTTGATTTGAAATTGTAAGAGATAAAATAAACTAAGCACATGGGCTGAGAGAGCCAGACAGAGTTGGAATTAATATGGTTTCCATTATAGGGTCCTAAATTGGAGATGGCATAAGATTTAGAGGTTGGATGAATTTGGAATTGAAGATAAGATCCACCTTCATCACTGTATTATAAGGTTAGGGACTTGCTTAATGGAATTAATTTGGAATGATGGGAACCAAACAATTGTGTAAAATGCTATAATGGAGACAAGTAGAGTTTTAAGGGTGGGAAGGAATGTAATTTGACATAGAAATTGCCACAAGCTTGGTGACAACATTCATTTAAAAACATTTGTTAACACCAACTTTGTGCTAGGTACATCTAAAAGATAGGCTTCCCATTCTTCTGGAGTTTATAACCAGAATGATGTCCACATTTAATACTGTCCAAATTTAATACACACTACTGTTCTTGTGTAGAGGAAAAAGCAGCTTCTTTTTCTGTAACTTATTGCGCATTGATTGTATTCCAGGCACTGTATTAAATACTTTACAAATATATCTGTAATCTTACAACAGACCTGTAAGGAGATACTATTATCTTCTTCTTATAAATAACAGAACACAGGCTCGGAGTGATTAAGTGATGATTAAGGTTAAGTGGCTGAACTGATGTGCAAACCCAAGCTATACAATCACATTATTCTATAGTATAGGCATGTAGTGCATTTACACGGAAAAAGGACCAAAAAGTGGTAATGATAGAGAAATCAAGGTAAGCAAGAAAGATGTAATTTGAGGAAAGCCTCTAAACACTTGTTGAACTCTCTTCCCAGCTGAATTCAGGACCAGTCAGTACAGTTCATTTGTCACTGCGCTTGTCTACCTCACAAGCTCCCCATTAAGTCTTCTTGTGTTCATGCCATGTGTATTCCTAGGGTTGCCACAGCAAATAACCACAAACTTTATAGCTTACACCAATAGAAATTTATTCTCTCACAGTTCTGGAGGCCAGAAGTCCAAAATCAAGGAGTCAAATGGGCTGCATTTCCTCTGTAGGCTCTGGGGGAAATCTTTCCTTGCCTACTCCACTGGTAGCTCCAGGCATGGCTTGGTTTGTGGCTGCATAACTCCAGCCTCTGCCTTTGTCTTCACACGACCTTCTCCTCTTTCTCCCTGGGTGCGTCTACCCTGTGTGACTCCTATGTGGACATTTATCATGGGATTTAGGGCCCACCTGGATAATCCAGGATGATCTCATCTCATGGTCTTTAACTTAATTACATCTGCAAAGACCCTTTTTTTCCAAATAAGGTCACATTCACAGGTTCTGGAATGAGGACAAAGCCTTTCCCCACTTAACTATGTGTTTCATTTCAGGAAGCTCCTGCTTATGCTTTGGACAAATACAACCAAGAAAATTCAGCTTATTACCAATCTAGTTGTGGCCTCTTTACTCCTAGAGGCAGAAGACCTGCTCAGGGTTCAGCTCTGTTGTAGTTAAGGCTTCTGGTCAAGTGTGGGCAGGAGAAAGGTACACAGAAGCCCATGGGTTTTCCCCCTTTAAAATTGGGGCTTTTGTAATATCACACAATTGATCAAGATCATACAATTTCCCCCTTCCTCCTTGGTAGGGAGAGATATACAAAATTCTCTTTTATGTTCTAGTTTGTACATAGGGCATTAGAATTTGTATTGTTATTGTACCTAAGAGTAAAAAGTCTGTCTGGAACACAAATAATGGTTATGACTTGAAGATTATTTCTTTCTTAATTTGTCAGTGTTACTCCAATAAACCAAAGTGAAAAAGATCTTCACACAGCCCTGAGTTACCATATTCTGTTCTACTCATTCATACGTCAAGGCATAAATGATAAGGTATGATAGTATGTGTCTGGAATGAAGCCCTGTAATCTGACCTGCAGATCAAAAAAGTGCTAATAAGTGGCAATCAATCCATCAGCCAACAAATGGTTTTATTTTCACTCAGTATGGGTTTCACGCTTAAAGGGGAGATAGATAATTAAGACTTCATGTTTCAAAATATTAAATATTGATTTGTAGACATTTAGCAGCAGGCATAAAGCTCTCCTGAGGGATGACAACAACTGTCTAAAAGATTATAAAAGATTTTATTTCTCTTGGTAGAATTTAGCATTTATTTCTTATTTAAAAGATGTGAAATGAGAGTTAGTAAAATATTATATCAAGGAGATAGCTCAGAGCTCTGCAAATGGATGTCATGTCTGTGGTGTGTGGCTAGCCAGAGTTAAAATAAAACCATTCTGCTAGTTTCATATCGGCTTTTGGTTTATTGAAGTGTCAGAAGGTTTATAAGCTCTTCAACTCAAGTTTTGATTGTTTTATCCAACTACTGTCACTTCTTATCAGTATTAAAGGCAAAAATCAAAGAAAAGGCCCAAGGGAGGAGCACTTCCAAATGTTGCTTTTTGCTGTCACTGTTGTAGCACTGATACTCTCTTGACAGGCCCTTTTTCTTGACACCACAGAGTAATTAGGGAGATTTTTATAATAGGCTTCACCAATTAGTTAATACATTTTCTGATTAAACACTCCTTTGTCTCAGCCTTAGAGAAACTGCCTAAATGAGTAAGAGCTGGAGATTGGACCTATAGTCAGGGCGAGAAGGGAGACAGCATGGGGAGTGCAAGTGTCACCAGGGCTTTGATCTTCCCAAGACCTTGAGTCAGGAATACTTGTCAGTGCAGGCAATTGGGACATTAGGGCCCGGCACAATATTCAGACCTCACGGAGTAATTTTGCAATCAATAGACTCACGTTATGTGTGGTTTTCTAGCACCTTGAGGAAATTTAGTGTCTTTCAAAAGGTTTATTCTACTAATAAGCTCTTTTGGTTGAGGGACTTTGCAAGGTAGAGAAAATGTCACCAAATTGAATGAATGTGGAGAGGCTGACAAAACAGTCTCAAGGTTCTGGGAACACCCAAGATGAAAGATTGACAAAGCTTGCAGAACTTCCCATGTTTCCATAGCATTCTCACAGAAGCAATTTGAGTTTCAAACTTATTTGTACTATTTAATATACCTCAATAAAAACAACAATGCTCCCTCAAGTCTTATGCCGTTTGGTTGGTTGAATCAAGTTTTTATAGTTGATAAAAGTAAAATGCACACCTGTGGACCCAGCTACTCAGAAGGCTGAGGCAAGAGGATGGCTTGGGCATGGGCATTTGTGCGTGCAGTGAGCCATGATTGTGCTACTGCACTTCAGCCTGGGTGTCAGAGTGAGATCCAGCCTCCAAAAAAAAAAAGAGTAAAATGCTGAAGTCCCAATTCTTTTGGCTACTTAATGCTGGGGGTTTGTCCGGTGGATCTGAGGATGTGGTGGATGTTGGGTCTTCTCTTTCCATGGGTTTGCAAGTGGAATTTGGGTTGAAGTTTTTATAAAACCTCTTTTCCATTGAAGATAATCTAATGTTTGAGCATGCAGCTTTAAGCAGTTCCCTCTGTTTACTAAGATTTAGGTAGGCAACATTCCTATGGGCATAAACTATGCAGAGAAATGGGCAGGAGTTTAAAACTTCCAAATTGTAGCCACAATCTCCCCAGTGGAAGGTGTCCTTGGATCTCCATGCCCAGTGGTCTGCTTCCTATTGTTGTTGTTTTTAAATCAATTGCTCCATGGGCTTTAGAATTGCTCATTAAGGAGGTTGAGAAAGAAACAAATTTGGTTCAAGTTTTTGTGCTGAAAATTTGTGCTCTCTAAATCTGAAGTGCCCAGAGCTAGGGCTCTGCAGCTCTTATCTCATGCTTTGATAGCTCCATTGCATACAATCTATGGCAAAGTGGAAAATATTTAATGAACAGCCTTGTTGTATATGAAATTGATTTCTTTAGCAAATATTTGTTTGGGAGTTCCATGTGTGAAACTGACAAGCAATGTCACAGTCCATTTTATTTTGTTTATTGTACAGGTATATTCAATTTTCAAATAAAATATATTTGAAGTTTTCATTTAAAAGTTTGAAGTTCTTATGATGCATTTCAGAGCTATCTTTTTGTGATGAAATACTTAGGATTAAAATGCATTCTTTTAAAGGCACATCCTTTTTTTATTAGACATTTGAATGCATCACACCATTTTATCAGCAGTAGTAAGTAGAGGATAGAATAGGGAAGTGACAGAAAATCCATCTGACAGAGAAAATAGACTCTGTTCATATGTGTATGTGATTGCATGTGTGTGAGTAACATTACGGCAATCGTAATATGGGGATAGATATCTTTTGGCATCATAATGTTGAATCATAAAATAAGATACAATTTTTAAAACGTGGTCTGTTTTGATCACTTGATTATTTCATACTAGCAGTAAATAGAAAATAGACTAAGACAAGAGAATCTACTGTAGTCGATTCTAAATTAAGTCCTAGGCTATATCTCTTTTACAAGTCAAAGGGAATTGGAAAGGCAAGTCATCTTTTTGGGAAAGAAAAATAGACAATATATTTAGAAATAAACATTCATATTTTGTTTTAAACATATATTTTATAAAACAAAGAAGCAGCTGTGGTTTCCATAAGAGAATCATAGAGCGTACACTAAATGGAAAATTGAGAGCTGTAAAGTTGAAGTGGGAGTTCATACCAATTATCATTGCCTCTAATAATTTAGGTAGTATTTCCTAGTATGCAAGAAAATCTCTAAAGTATATGATCATGTTCATATTTATATTTAGCTTTGGAAAAGCAGAAGAAAACAAAGAAAAAATTGTCTTTTTTTTTTTTTTTTTTTTTCTGAGAACTTCCAGGACATTTGTATTAGACATGCAAATTTTTTCTAATTATCAGGTGATCAAGGAAGTATTTGCCATTTTTAAAATAGAAAACGTTAGATTCCGAATATAATGCACCCCGAAGAGGGAAAAACCTGGCACACTTAATAATGTATACTTCATTTACAGTTCTGAGAATATGCATTTTTCTGGCTATGACATTACCCCCAGTCACGGTTCTGATGTATCTGGATCTCCAAGTACATTGTAACTAGAACAACAACTGAAGGATATACTCAACAGAATTCATGGAGAGGAAGTAGACATATTTCAGCATGAGAGAATATTTATGCATTATTTAACAGCAATAATGTTTGAATTCATACATTATGCAAATGCAGTTATAATCAGGAAAATGAAAGAACTTGGACTGCTGCAACATCCTTAAACCCACCATTAGGTACCTATTTGTGCATAACATTTGATACTGCACAACGCCTTATGATGCTACACCACGTCACTTGAGAAAAGTTATCAGAGATTAACCAGATATAAAATGAAAAGGTGATGAACCCCTGATCACTACTTGATCTTGACTTCTATAAATTTATCATCAAACGTGTAAAAGTGTGAATGATAATTAAAATGATATTGGAAAAAAATGCACTTTACTCATAAGTTGCCTACCTCTAAAGATTCTTCATATTTAGTCAGATATGAATGACTTCATCTTCTTTACCAAGAGAGGCCTACCTATGTGTAGGTACTGTTCTAAGAATTTTATAAGAATTACCTCTTTTATTCTCATAAAAATTACCTCCGAACAATGCTATGAGGGAGACACTATTATTTTTCCTACTTTACAGATGAGGAAACTGATCCACAGAGAGGAAGAATAGAATAGTTTGTCCAAGGTCACTAAAGTATTAAGTGGCAGAACTTCGGCTTGGAATCCAGGAGATCCAAATCTAGAGTCTATACTCTAAGCCACTATGACACATTGTTTACATTACTATGATAGTTATTTGTGTTCTGCTTCCTTCTTTCCATCTGTAAACGAACAGCATAAAAAAAGACAATAATTGAGCATTTCTTATATCCCAGGCCCTGTGCCAGTCACAGTGGATGCCAAGATGAGTAGGCATAGCTCCTGTTCTCCAGGGACTCACAGTTCAGCAGGGAAGATAATCATGGACTTATGCTGCATCATAGAATGTGCAGAGAGGGCATTAGAGAAGCAAAAGGAAAGGTATCCGATCTATCTGGAAGAAAGGCGGTAGGAAAGTGAGGAAAGCTAAAGGAAGAGTTACTATGATTGGAGCTTCATCCTATCCACCTCATCCCTTCCTTATGTTGTGGCTCCTAGACAGAGTACTGTGCATAGTATGAACAAGTAAATCAATTTAGTACTTAATTTTATTGAATTAAGTCACTCTTTTGTAACACCAGAGAACCCAGTGACTTCCATACTGTCTGTCCCCAGGTGCCATGGAGTCTAGGCAGAGTTTGGAGAAGATACACTCACTCCCTGACTTTAGCTAAAAGCAGTGATTCCTCATGACTTAGAGAACTTTATAAAATTCATGACTCTTGCCCTAGAAAAAAATATACCTAAGTGAAATTCTGTGAAGTTTTATGGTTTTGTGAACTTTCTAAAATCCACTCAGGACCCTACATGAAGGACCCTGTGTCTAAAAGAAAACAAGGTAGCGGAATAATGAGCCTACTAGTATACAATGACAATGAATGGGTGTATAGCAGCAGTTCTCAAACCTTTTAATCTCAGGACCTCTATATACTTTTTAAAATTATTGAGAACTCTCCTGATTTTTTGTTTATGTGTATTAAATCAATCTACACTTATCATACTAGAAATTAGAACTGATAAATCTAAACATATTTATTAATTCAAAAATTACAATAACAAACCCCATTACATGCTAACATAAATGTTGTTATAAAACATAAACAGTCCAGGCATGGTGACTGATGCCTGTAATCCCAGCACTTTGGGAGGCCAAGGCGGGAAGATCACCTGAGGTCAGGAGTTTGAGACCAGACTGGCCAACATGGTGAAACCCCGCCTCTACTAAAAATACAAACATTAGCCAGGCATGGTGGCAGGCGACCATAATCCCAGCTGCTCAGGAGGCTGAGTCAGGAGAATCTCTTGAACCCGGGAGGCGGAAGTTGCAGTGAACTGAGATTGCACCACTGCACTCTAGCCTGGCCGACAAAGTGAGATTTTGTCTCAAACAAAACAAAACAAAACAAAAAACAAAACAAAACACAGCACATTTTCAAAGACAAGAAAAGTTAAAGACTAGTGGTATTATATTACTCTTTTTTTGTAAGTCTCTTTTACGTCTGGCTCCATAAAAGACAACTGGATTGTCAGGTCTGATTCTGCTTTTAATCTGTTTGTATATGTTACTCCTGTTAAAGCATATGAAGAAAATCTGTTTTCAGCTATGGAGTGGAAAAGGGGGCATACTTTAATGGTCTGCTAAGATCATCATCTGTGTATATTCCTCTTTGATACTTCACCAAAACTTAGCAAGTGGTTATTTATTAAAGGTTACTTACAGTGTCAAAGCTGACATCACATTTCATACTTTGTTAATTAAAATCTCTTGGTCTGCTTTTAATTTTGAGTAACTGTTTTGCCTTTGCGTGACTTTTGTAACATTTTTCAATGGTCATTTGAAAATATAAATTCAGGGAGTTATGCAGATCTTCCAAATGTTGACTTATTTCATTATCCAATATAAACAATGCACTCATTGATATCACCATCAATCTCATCAAACAATTTTCAAGTATTGGGAAGCAGCAAGTTTATCACTTAGATACAAGTTTCCAAAATTTCAATTTTCATTCAAAACTTTTAGTTTTATCAATGGCAGCAAACATTGTCAGTTGCTTTCCTTGATGTGCTAGGCTTATTTTATTTCTTTTTGGGAAAATGTCTGCCAAATACACAAGATTGAGTAATCATAGCTTGTCGGTTATCCTTTCAAGTAAAAATAATGTTCCACAAAGTGTCTTGTTGAGCTTGCAACTCAAACAATCACACAAATGCTCTTCCTCGACACGAAACTTGTATCTCTATATGCAGCAAAAGTGCTGTATGTCTTCTTCCTATTTTGTCATCTAAATTATTAAATACTGAGAGTTCAAGACCCGCCTGGGTAACATAGTGAGACCCTATTTCTCAAAAACAGAAAGAAAAGATTTAGCCTGGCGTGGTGGCACATACCTGTAGTTCTAGCTACTCAGGAGTCTAAAGCAAGAGGATCCCTTAAGCCCAGGAGTTCTAGGCTGCAGTAAGCTATGATCACATCATTGCACTCCAGCCTACGTGACATAGTGAGATTCTGTCTCTAATAAAAAATAAATAATAATATTATTAAATATTGTACTCAAGGATTCAGTTTTAATAAAATTAATGATTTTTACTCTTTTGTTAGGATATTTCTAAGTGAAATGGGATTTTGCGAAAACTGTGTGATGCAACTGAAAAGCACAATAACTATGTAATACAGTGGATGTCATTGCCTTGATTTTGCTAAGGCACTGGAAGTCTTACCCACCATTGCTTTTGCACAATCCATGCAAACAGTTAACAAAATGAAAAAGATAAATGCTTTAGTATTACTATGAAAAAAGTTTTGACCCTGCAGATGCCCTGAAACCATTACAAGTTCTTAGGAACCCTTAAGATTCTGCATTTCACACTTTGAGAACCACTGGTGTAGATGATACAAAGAGAGAACCTATGAGGGAAGGTTGGAAGGTTTGGGAAACAGACTTTGTAGAGAGAGAAGCAGGCTAACCAAGTCGTAGTATGTGCCTTAAGTAGTTTCAGTGCAATGAAAGGCTGCAGACATCTTGGATACCCAATACACCAATTTTAACGTCGGATTTCCCTAGGATAAGGATGTGCGTTTCCTTCGGGAGTCATTTTCTAACTGCAATTTTGAACTTAGTGTTTTGAACACAGTGATATCTATTTCTCTGGGCAGAATTTAAAGAAAGAGTGAATAGGAAATGGTAGGAGGGAATTACAGTCATCCAGCTGAAAATAGAGATTTAAAAAGAATCTCGCAAAACAAAGCCTTCTTAAGGAGCGAGCTTATATTATGAACACAGAAGCTTCAGAGAATCCAGGTTCAGAGTGGAGTGTTGACAGAGGCAGGACTAGAGAAGCAGAAGAAGGCTGTTCTGCAGTAATTAAAACTAAACTGAAGAAGCTGAAAGATGCTTGTAATTCTGTGTTTTCATAGCAGTGGGTTCAAGCTGCCATGGAAGAGGCTGTATTAGCATTTACATTACAAATCTCATTTCTTCAGAGGTCATAGCTCAAGCTGAAAATTCACTCCTAGTGAAAACTCCTTACCTTTTTGTTGGCCAGTGTCACAAATGGAATGCTGCTTAGGTTTATTTTAGTTGTCTAAATATTGTAGGGTTGCCTGGTAATAAATAAACTTTATGCAATATTTTTCTGCTATTTATCTGTAATCATCTTGAAACACTAGGGTTTCTTGTGTTTGGGTAGAATCCTGTGTTATACACAGATCACTGATAAAAAGATGATTTCATGTTGTGAAACAGGTTAATAAGAAACAATATTACTAGCCATTCATCTTTCTGCCTCCAAGGCAAAGCATATCTTCCAGAGAGATAGCCGTTGATGTCTTTTTAAATGCAGTGGTAATTTCCCCCCCAAGATTATTGCCATATGGATAGAAACTTGTGGTAGAAAGTTATCCTAAGCTTCAAATTTCATTCATACTTTGCGATTTTCCTGGCATCACCATTTCTTTAAGCGCAGTTAAAGTATATTGTGTAGAATCTTTCATATGGTCCAATATGCAGTTATTTCTGGGACAAAGTTAGCATTTGGTAGTATTTCCTGCCAAGGAATTTTGCAAAGGAAATTGCTATGCTGTGGTATTGCATGAAGGATGTAATTTGCTGGGGTACTGAATACCTACCACAATGAATAAAAATACGTACTCACAGCAGAAAAAAAAAGCCTGGAATAGAAAAACCTGCCCTGTTCTTCTTCCCTCAGTGAGTCACAGTCAGGCTGGAAAGAGGACAAGTACACAGCTCTGGAGAGAAAAGTAAACGAGATCAGGTGCTCATATCATGATTACACTCAGTTGGAAGAAAATACTTTTCGGGTCTGGAATGTTCTAGATACCCACATGTGGCTTTGTAATTAATATGGTAATTGAACACATTTATAAAATTCCGGGCAAGGAGTAGAAGATAGATTAATGGAAGAACTTTCCATTAATGTAGTCTGCTAAGAAAACCCCAGAGATTTCTCAAAGTCCTTTTTGGAATATCTCATTTGGAAGCTTACCTAAGAAGAATCATAGACAGAAAACATCATAGTGATAAGGGATCTTGGAAATGGTTGATATCTAACGCTTCATTTCTTAGGCAAAGTGTATTTTCAGCATTTTAGAATCATATCAAATGAGAGTGAACCTCTAGGTGAAAAATGGGCCAGAGAACTTGAATTCCTTTTGAGCCCTAAGTTTTCATGTTTTAATAAAAATAGATATAAAAGTACTTTCATTGAAATAAAAGCCCTCCATAAATTCTAGAGATTTTAGTTATCTTAACTGTTGGTTAGATGCTATAGAGTGAGATAGTAACAATAAAACCAGATCTACACTGGCTGAGAAAAGGTTGTCTGTCTATGGAGCCTTTCAAGAGAAGTGAAAGCAGATCTGGCCTGCTGACTGGTCTTAACGGGGAGCAGTTGAAAAGAGCTTAGAATTTCCAAATCGACACAAAAAGCAGTATAGGTGTCACTTCAATCTCATATAACCTTAAAAAAACCCTTGTTCTCTTTTTGAGTCTGAATGAATATGGCCTAAAAAGAGGCCATGGGAAAGAAGGATGATATTTGCGTACTCACTATGAAGACTGTACTTGTAATATATTCTTAATATTGAAGCCTTTGTTTCTAGAGAGGTGAAATACACCTCTCCCTCCCCTACTACATTCCTGAAACATGGAACCAAGAGCTTCATCCTGCACAGTTTCATTATTAATAGTGCTATCATTAATGCAAATGTTGACACATTATCTGCACAACCATTTTCTAGTAAGGAAATCCACAAATAATATTTGACATCTTGTTTACATAGCAGCTATAGTGTGTATTTTTCACTCTTCTTTATATCTTTACTGCATATTGGAGCTCCACATCATTTTGGCCTAGTTCGAAATCTTTTAATATGCAAACCTGAATCAACATCAAAGGACAAATCAGCTTCAAAATGATTTTCCCCACTGACGGTCTTGTGCATCTACACCAAATATTATCACATTGATTACTACACAGTTTTAAGATTCCATGGTTTCATAATGCTTTTTTTGGACCATTAATATGATGTGTGGACTTTCACAATATGTTTCTTGGGCATAATTTTTAAATAAGTTTTCATTTTATTTTTTAAAATACAAACCCTTAAATGTACATTTTTTCATCATAATCTAGGCTTTCTAAGATCAGGGTGTTAATGATACTCCAATTATTTTAAACCATTGTTTGCAATGCAATTAAACAAGACATCATGAATCTTTTACATTAAGATTTCCTCTATATGAAGAAATTATATAACCACAAAAGTGCTATCAATTCTGCAGGATTTTAATCAGAAACAATCTTTTAAGAGCTATACTTCACCATAGGATGCAAACATCTTGTCTCCTAAGAAAAGCATTGTAGAGAGAGTTTGCTAATTGATTTTTCCTTAAGAACAATCTGTTTCTTTTCCAGTTTATTATAGGAAACACTGACATTTGTCATTTTTCCAATATTTGGAGCTTGCTGCCTTAATAAATGCACATATCAGATGATGCTCTCTCCCTGTCTGATGGGCGGATGGTGTTGGGCAGAGGAAGGTCACAATGATGCTAAATTTGTTGCTGAGCAAAGGGTCAAAGTGTAAATGGAATCCTGAAAGCTGGGAAATGTGAGTGTGCCAGTGTAAATAATCTATTAATTATTGACAGCTAAGAGACTGAAAATTCCTATTTAGTCATGACATCTTTATTTTCATACTGACTGAATCATTTCTCGCATTTTTAAAATTAAAGGTTTTTTTTCTACTGTAGATATAAACTATTTCAATTTATAGTACATCTCTGCCAGTGCTTTCTTCTTCTTTTGACATTTTTGTCTGATTTCCACATATTAAAACAATATCAGATATGACAAAAGGCAAGAAGAGATCCAAGTATGAAAAATAGAACAATGGTATTAGCGTTGCCTATACATTAGAAAAAAATCTGTTCCAACACAGAGGGGAAACAAACCCCCAGGAACAAAGTAAGTGATGTTTGAGAAGCTTCAGGCATGTTAGCTATTTATAGAAAGCAAGTGACACTGAAGGTGCTGACACTTACGAGACCATTTAGCAGATGCTACAGGATTATAAGCCATTTTTCAAACATTTTCAAATATATCTAAGAAAAATACAAAGCAAACATTAAATACAATAGTGTCCTTGCTGTAAGTTTTTGAAATTATTATTATAAAGTGAACAATGATAGAATACCTTAGTATGTTCAATTTTTATATCTATAACCTTATCAAAGTTAATTTTATTTTCAGAATTAGCTATTTGTTTAACTGAAGTAACTGACACTCTGCTCATCACAGTTTAACTGGATAGAGTATAAATTTAGCCTAAAAAAAAAAAAAAGGTTGGTACCACGCCAGACATTTGGGGACTTCTGAGGCACAGTGGGTTGGTGCCCCCGACACGTGGGGGAGCAGCTTTTATTAACAGCACACTTCCATTGGCGAGGTAACGTGCAGACCTTTGATAACTATAAAGGCCCTCTCTTCTGGGTTTCTTAACAAACTAAAAGGTTGAATCAGGTTCCCTGAAGTTTGTGAACCCCTTTTTGTACATTTGAGTCAAGTTTGAAGCCCAAATGGGCCAATTTATGTTTTCAGGTTAGTTTTGCTTTGAGTTGAGGAAATATGTTTCAACCTTCCATTCAACAACCAAACTCAAGGGGTGTGAATAACGGTGAACTGTTCACACAAGCCTCTGCACACCTCCACTGCTGTGTTTCCTACTGCTGGACTGCTGGTCCGAACTGGCCTCAAAGGACTTGACACCAGAAGGAGGTCTTTCATGTTTCTCTAGCTTTGATTTCACACTCTCGGCTACTGATCATTTATGATAAACTGGAGCCTTTTGAGGTGAGCAATGTCATGGTTACTGCGTAGATTTGAAATGACACTATATTGATGCATTTTACAACTAGAAAATATATTAAATATATATATATATACACATAGAGAGAGAATATGTATAAGATACATTCTTTTAAAAAGAAAGGTTTTAGATAATGTGTCCAAGATAGAGAGTGAAAGAAAAAGAATAGGAAGAGTTCCCATGGAATACATTTCAGTGTAAGGAGTTTTAAATAGTTTGTTTAAAAGAAGGCAGGAAGGGTAAGTAAAAAGATAACACTATCAGAGGTTATGCAAATTGAAAACCGTTATTCCTAATAGAATCACATGGTAAGAATGAGTCTCCGTATCTTGTCTTTAGTTTGGATTTTTTTTTTCCTTAGGGAGATGCTGTGTGCTGTGTGTCCTACAACAAAAGCATCTGAATTGGAAAAGTACGGATCCATCCCTACTGCCAGTAACAAGGAAGACAGCCCAGCCACAGCCCTCTTGGTAAAATGCTCATTCTGTCCAGCAGAGGGCAATAGCAACTAGTGCACACCAGTCAACACATTACGGTCTTTCCCGTATGATAAATAACCATATTTTCTTTTTTTAAAATGTAACTTAATTTAATTTTAAGTTCCAGGATACATGTACAGGACGTGCAGGTTTGTTACGCAGGTAAACGTGTGCCATGGTGGTGAATAACCATGTTTTCATTACATCACAAGCCACAGTAGTGAGAAACACCATTTCCTTTTTTTTTTTTTTTTTTGTTTTTTTTTTTTTTTTTTGAGAACAGAGTCTGCGTTCTGTGCACCCAGGGCTGAGCTGCAGGGCCGCGCATCTCAGCTCACTGCAACCTCCGCCTCCCAGCGCTTCAGGCGATGTCTCCTGCCTCGATTCCCGGAGTAGCTGCGGATTACAGGTGCCCCCACTTACGCCTGGCTAAGCTTATTTTGGTATTTTTAGTAGAGATGGCGTTGTCACCATGGGTGGTCAGGCTGCGTCTCGAACTCCGTGCACCTCAGATGATTTCTGCCCCACTCAGCTTCCCAAAGTGCTGGGGATCTGGGATTATAGGCGTGAGTCACCTTGCCCGGCTGAGAAACCGCTTCTTATTTTTATTGTTGTTGTTATCACAACATAATCTCTTTCCTTTACCCCAGTGAGCATTTCAGATTCCTCTAGCTTCACTGAAAATATCAATATCCAATTCAAAGCACTCTCTCAATGTCCAGGATGGGTCTATTAAAACAAATCCGCATAGACCTTTCCACACTTCTGAATAAAATGAACTTTCCTGACTTTCCTCACATGAACACTTATGCTCATTTAAGCAGGATTCCAAAGCAGAGAGACGGCATCCGGAATGCCTGAGATCTTCGGGTGAACGGAAGAGGTGCTTCAGAATGTTTAAGGCCCTTGGCTCTGCTACAGCCACTGCCGTAGGAACTTCTTAGGAGGAGACCTGATCAATGTTGAACAAACCTTGATTTTATGGGAACACTGCAACGTTTTTAAGTAGTCATATCTTTACATACTTAAATATTATTTAAGTAACCATCATAAACATATTCAAATAATTGGATTTATTTGAAAGTCTGCTGTATGTTGATCAGTATAATTCCTTGGAGAGTGACAAATATTTCAAATATATTGCCACAATATCATTGTAAAAGTTTAACTAAAGGATTTGGCCTTTTTTATTGCCCTGAATAAGAATGTGCAAAACAAAGATGCGATGGACTGTATATATACTAACTGTTATATTACAGTCTATATTACAGAGGAAATTTACCAATAAAAGCCAATAGCAATATCTCCAGATCATTGGCAAGAAAGAGTTCCTTGCAATATTTTTATACATTAGCATTGTTGAATGATGGTTACATAAATACAAATTGTGACAATGTTTTTATGGAAAGGAAAACTTACAAGGCATTTAATTATATTTATATTTATATATATTGATATATACACATCTTTAACTTTGGATGTTTGTGATTTTCTCTATCTTTTCTTGCGGGGGAGTGGGGACTTAGACCCTATGGAAACGGATGGTGATTTAAAAAAATAAAAGCATGAATGTAAACTGCGTATCACTGAAATGACAGATTTTACTACAGAATTATACCTTCTATGGCTTCCACTAAAAATATAGAATACATTGGTTGATCGGTCAGAATTGTGTTTTTTTCAATCATTGGTTTATAAATAGCATCCGTCTTGCTTTCCATCACAATCATGCCCGAGTGAGTGTAGAAAAAGTTGCATTCAGGAATATGGGAAACTGTTACAGGAAGATTTATGCCATTTTGAATGGATTGTTTCAGGTTGCCTGAATTTTTAATACCCCTTTCTTGTCACAGAGAAGAGAACTTTGTTATTTTTGGCTTTCATTAGAGTTCTCACTTCAGAGTTGGTTAGTATGGGTTTCTGCTTTCCAAGCTGACATCTCTTTTCTATTTAGCATCTGCTACATAAACAGGGTGAATAGCTACAGGGTTCCAAAATTGTGAGTGAAGCAGCTAACCCCCTTCTTCCTCACTAGCCAACATAACTGACAGCACTTAGCTCTCTCCATCCCTGCTGTCTTAGCTCTGAAGGGACTCTGTAGCGCTGCCTGCCTGACTCCGTGCCACTGACGGCAGGCAGTGTTGTTGGGAAGAGAGCAAAGGAAGGGAGTCTGGTGGTGTGACGACGAAGATAATAAAGGAAATTATTAATGAGGCTACAGTGTTTTTTGCATATTTATCTTACTGATCCTCACACCATCCCTCTGAGAAACATGTTATTATTATTACCTCACATTTTTAGTATTCTGTGTACATATTTTTAAATTCTATGTACATACTTGTAAAAAAAATTTAAGTAGAGGCAGGAGAGAAGAAATACTCTAGATAGGAGAATTTTTTTTCTACTCTTTTGCAGACAGTGTTAAGGCAGGGGTTGGGCAAATCCAAATGCCTTAAACACAAAGAAAAATATTTATCTCACGCAACAAGAAGCTTAACATAGGCAGCTCCGGGGCACAATGATGTCCTCAGTATAAGCACTAGCTGCCATATTTCTGCTCTGCTGTCCTTATAGGGCACTGATTCATCCTCAGCTTGGGTCTTCGTAGTCATAAGTTAACTGCGGCAGTTTGGGGGTCGCAGTCACATTGTCACATAACACAGGGTCTAGCACAGGCTCTTGAAGAGAGCAAAGACTAAAGAAGTCTGGTGTGTCAAATTGAACTGCACCACCTCTGAGTTCCAGGGTTGGTTTAATTCTCTGGCTCCACATGGAAGCAAGATGACTCTAGTCTTTCCTGCCGCTCAAATGCAAGCACATCATAAAACAAACAAACAAATCAAAAATTCCACGAGGCTCAGAGAGTTTAAATAATTTGTTCCTGGATTTTGAGGCATGTATGGAATATGGTGCCCATTGTTCTGTCTCCAAGTCCGATGCTCTGCCCTGAAAGGTGTTTGGGTTAAGAGAAGACAGCTCTCTCAGGTATCTGTCGATTTGCACAGGCTTCTTTGTACACAGTAGGCACTCGGCATCAGCTGATTTGATTTTAGGCTTAAAAATGAAATTAAAATGGAGCTACCTTGGGCTGTTTGGCTTTGTTCTCTCTCTGGCATTTTCCTGTGTTAAGTTTAATTGAATTTGAACCAGACTCCACTGTTCTGGTTCAGGACAATGTCCAGAACCCAGATCGCTTTTTCTGATCTGTTTAACTCTCTGCTAACATCCACACAGATGGAGAAAATCAGAATCAGTGGACTCATTCTATTGTTTCAGGATCCTGGACCCACTCTGTAATCAGCCAATTAATCTACCCTTTTTGAGCTCCTCCACAGTACTACTCCATTTTAGCTGCTTCAAAGTATACAAGATGTAGTGCTTTTTGTCCACATACTCACAATGTATTTGGAGAAACATGTCAAGTACATGTGAACGATTGGCTAACACTTTTAAGGTGCATTAATGCATCAGATAAATAAGCTCTATGGGAGGTCCAGTACACAAATAGACATAAGATGTGAGCTGGCCCTTGGAAGATGAAATGGTCACAAGGAGAAGCTCTGCTCAAATTTTATGAACATGGGAGTTTCTCAGATACCTGCCCGCTGCACCATTTGGCAAGACTGGAATTGAGGCAGACCCGGGTGGCCTGGAAAATTAGGGCAATTGCTTAGAGCTATGAACTCTATGCAGTGGGATAGCGATTCAGAGAGTCAGCCTTGAGGGGCAAAAGAGGATTTCTATTTAGGTAGATTTAACTAAGACATAAAGTTTGAGGGATATTTCCAAACAAAGAATCAACCAATATGTGTATTCATTATGCCCAACACAGAGCCCCCCCAAGCGACACAGCCCTCTTTACGACTTACTTAATAAACCTGATTTTACTTGCCTATAAATCTTATCAGGAGTAGGGGGTCATTGGACTTGACAGCAAGAATTTTCTGTTTTGTTACTGTTTCTGCACAGCCTCTGAAGCTTGGATTAGAAAGAGAGGTGCCGATTTGGAAGTCAACAACACAGAGGTGGCTATTAACACCAGAAGAGTAGATAAGCCATGAAGGCAAGAAATTCCATACAGAGGGGGAAGGCTGGAGATAGAACCTAGAGTATCACCAACTGCAGTTCCTCTTAACCACAGATGTGACTCTGGTCTTTGATGCTTCATGTGTAGCATGAGGACAATGATAGTATCTACCCCATAGAGCCTTTTGAAGGTTTGGTGAGTTAATAGATGCAAAGCACTGGACAATTGCATCATAGATAGACGACACTCAATACTGTTATCAAGATGAATCAAACTCTCACTCCCCTTCTCCCATTCTCCTCTCTCTGCACATTTGTCCTGTGCCCAGGAAGCTGCCCTCCTGCCTGTAAACCCTTGTCAGATGTTTAGAACCCTCTGCCAAACATGTCTTGAGTGGTGGGTGGACCTCCAGGCCTCTCTCTTTACTTTCCACAATCAGAATTTAACTTTCATTTTAAATTCCCCTAACTCTACCATGGGTGTTTGCATTTTAACCAGACAATGCCTTCATGTGAAAGAATGTCTGGATTGCTGAGATTTTGGTCTCTAACAGTGATTTCCAGATACAGGATACTCTCTGTACACCCTCCTCAAAACACACTTGTAAGCAGCCTCCTACTCGTGAGACCTCGAAAGTGGGAAAGAAGACAGCAGTAAGGATGATAAAGAAATAGGCACAGAGAAACCAGCAGGTGCCAAGGATGTCATCAAGTGATTTCCACAGAAGCAAGTATGGATTAAAAGAGAGAAGCCAACAAATTTGTGGTCATTTGAAGCCTAAAGACACATTTTAAAACACTTCTTAATTTCTTTAAGTTTCTATCTTTCTTCCCCCTATGGAAGAAATCTGCCTGATATAACATAAACCACTAATATTGTGCTCTAGGCAGAACATGGTTCCGTGAGCCAATGCAGGCTGGTTTCAGGGAAACTAACAACATTATTGATTTTACTCAGGCTTATTAGAATCAGTGTTACATGCCCTTTTCCTCTACCAGATTGTATTTGAACTTCATTATGAAATCTCATTACATTAAGAGGAGGCTGCGATGAGTTCTGTAAATAAAAAATTTCCAGAGATGGATTTGTTAAAATTAGTATATCTGTGAAATCTGCTTTGGGTATCAATCTGTCAAGAAAGGGAATCATATATTTTCTGATTATACCTTGCTTTAAAAAAATATTGGGAATATTCACCAATTCTAGCAGCATACAGGAAAGCTTCACTTGTTTTCCTGTTAGGAACTCCTGTGCAACATATTGTTACATAACCTGGGTGAGACATCACATCACATAACGACTACAGACAGCTTGAAGGGATGAACATGGCTTTTTCCTCTCCATGCAGCTCAGTAACACAATAGGCTCGTGAATCCCAAACCGAGATCTATGAAAATGGAGTCAAGTCTGTAGCTGGCAATGCCTGGGATTTTCAGTGCAGGAATACGGAGGACTGAAAGAGATTTGAAACACTCAACCCTTCCCATTTCTGCTTCAATATGTGGCATATCATTTGGATTAGGCGACTTAAGTGAATTGATAAAATTGATGAAAATGAACTGATAGAGGAAATTACTTTTCCGAAACAAACAATTGCAATATGTACTTTTCTCTTAGACAGTCACTCCTGTGTCTGTTTGTTCAGTATCTGCATGCACAACCTTATAAATACTGAAGAAGATGATGAAAACTATTTAGTCAGAGAGCTTAGTGCTTTCTTGTCCAAAATTATAACCACAAACTCAACACCAAACCATGTAGTGTGGCTTTGCTGAGAACTGTGAGAGCAGGTCTGGGATTTTCATTTAAGAGGCAGGGAATGATGAGGCATCAGAGGTGCTCCTGAACAAGTGCCGTCGCAAACCACTTTCCTGCATCTCTCTATCTGCTGTCCTGGTAGAACCCTGTACCCTCTCGAGCCCAGAATATTTCCCTCCCTTCCTCCCACCCTGGTGACATTTAAGACCTCTCTTGTTAGCCCGGTGCTGTGGCTCATGCCTGTAATCTCAGCACTTTGGGAGGCTGAGGCAGGTGGATCACCTCAGGTCAGGAGTTTGAGACCAGCCTGACCAACATGGCGAAGCCCTGTCTCTATTAAAAATACAAAAAATTGGCTGGGCATGGTGGTTCACGCCTGTAATCCCAGAACTTTGGGAGGCTGAGGCAGATGGATTACCTGAGGTCAGGAGTTCAAGACCAGTCTGACCTGCATGGTGAAACCCCGTCTCTACTATCAAAAAAAAAAAAAATTAGCTGGGCGTGGCAGCGGACGCCTGTAATCCCAGCTACTCAGGAGACTGAGTCAGGAGAATCACTTTATCCCAGGAGGCAAAGGTTGCAGTGAGCCGAGATCGCGCCACTGCACTCCAGCGGAGGCAACAAAAGCAAAACTCCGTCTCAAAAATAAAAAAAAAATCAGCCGTGTGTGATGACAGGTGCCTATAATCTCAGCTACTTGGGATGCCGAGGCAGGAGAATTGCTTGAATCCTGCAGAGGGTGCAGTGAGCTGATCACACCACTGCACTCCAGCCTGGGCAACAGAGCAAGGCTCTGTCTCTAAAAATATATATATATCTCTCTTGTTCAGGGCATTGTTACAATTTATTGGATTCATGCTGATATGGGAGCAAGACCTAAGCATGGAGATGCAGAGTAGAATATTACAGTGTGGGAGAGTCACGCAGACAAGTTGGGAGAACTCTAAGGACTCAGATCTCCTGGTGCAGGGTAGGCGTTGCAGTGACAGGTTGATATCTCCCATCTCTTCTGACATGGATTTCCCCATGTGCCACTCCCTGTAGATTAGTGGTGGGGTCACGAATGTACTCAAACCACACTAGCATGCTGGGACAATGTGCGTCTTTGTATTCTGTAATTGATCTGCGTCTCTTTTATGAGCCCCCTCTCTCCTGAATACTTCAAGTTGCCAGTTAACTCGATAGCAGCCACCTCTGCTTTAACTAGTCTTACTTCAGCCTCTGGTTCATCCATCTGGCCTCTTCCCTAGGGCTGCCTTTGTGCTACTGATCCTGCACCATGGGGACCTGGCTTGGTTTCAAAGGCTGAGGATGTCCTAGAGACCTGGAGTCTCGAATAGCATGCTGGCACTTGTCCCATTGTTCCTGAGTTCCCTTATAACTGTAAGTTTTAAGTTATCATCCCCTCTTGGGATGTGACTCCATGACAGGAAGGGGGCAGAGGAGGAGAGTTGTCTGCATATCTAGATGCACTTGCACTCTCTACTTTACTTCTTTTCTTCCTGCTACGCCTCAGTGCTGGCAAGATTGGGCTTTTATTTTACTTATTCATACTATTTGATAGGGACTTTTCCTATATCCTGCATTCTCCTTGTAGACCCCAGCATCATAACCTCATTCCCAGTGATATTGTTTGGATATTTGTCCCCTTTATAGCTCACCTTGAATTATAATCCTCAGTGTTGGAGGTGGGGCCTCGTGGGAGATGTTTGGATCATGCGAGCAGATCCCTCATAGCTTGGTGGTGTCTTTGTGACCCAGAACTCTGGATCGTGATGATAGTGAGTTCTGACAATCTGGTCATTTGAAAGTGTGTGGTATCTCCCCCTACACTCTCTCTCTCACTTGTTCCTCCTTTCGTCATGTAAAGTATCTGCTATTGCTTCACTTTCCGCTTTGATTGCAAGCTCCCTGAGGCTTTGCCAGAAGCTGAACTAATGCCAGCACTGTGTTTCCTTTAAAGCTTGCAGAACAGTGAGCCAATTAAATCTCTTTATAAATTACCCAGTCTCAGGCATTTCTTTATAACAACGCAAGAACAGCCTAATACATCCGGACATCATTAAGATTTAAAGAGAGAAACCAATTCACCTGTAGAAGATTACAATTCAGCAGGTATTTCAAGGACATTAAACTCACTGTACACTGTTATGATTTTTGTAAGGGTGAAACTTTAATGGAATTATAAAATATAGGAGCTTTGTCTTTCCCATACAAGCCTTCTTCAGGATACAGTTGGCCCCTATATCTGCAGGTTCTGAATCAAAATTGGTGAATAATAAGGGCCAACTAAGGAACTTGAGCATCTTCATGGATCCTGGAACCAATTCTCTATGAATACCAAGGGACCGTGGTATTCATTTTCCAAGACAGAATGGAGATGTCCATTGCCCTAGATCTCATATTGTTCAGCTAGATATCCTGACATCATTAGAATGTCTTAAAATTCTTTAAACCACATGGGCATTTACTTTCATTTAAGTCATTACAGTATACTTGAAAAAGTGTGAATGAAATGGTAACATGAACTATAAAAGGTTATCAGTTCGATTGTCATCAGTGCACATTTACATTTATAAAATTTTCTTGCAGTGGTTCATTATAGCCCTTCAAAGCAAGGAAGTTCCTCATTACTAGTTTATAGAGTTATAGGCACAGAGGCATGAGGTTATGAAATTAGTTATCTAAGCTTCTACCAAAGGGAGAAATCTCCTTCTACTTAATACTAGTCAAACATTCTCTGGAGAATATGATATGATTCTGGATACAAGACATCACAAATTACTGCACATCCTCAGAGGGCAACTGGGATTCAATCACTCAACATATATGTATTCAAAAACCATTTCTTGCACTCTAAGTGCTAACCCATTTTTTAGGTGCTGGGGATGCAATAGTGTGTGTTAAATAAGGTAAACAAACTCTCTGCTTTGAGGGAGCTTGCATTTTGGCAAGCAAACTAAGAAAGAGGAATACAGGCAAGTATGAAGAATCTCTAAAGACCTTCAAGAGTAGACTTATCAGAAGAAGAGAAACCTTGGGGAAGGGAAACTATTTGATGATTGCAAATAGTAGAAGTTCTGAATTTTAGAAGAGGAAGGAACTTACGTTTCTATTGGACGTTGCTCTGTAAGACAGAACTAGGACCAATGGGGAAAGTTAGGGAGGCAGATCTTGCTCAGTATAGAAGAGGACTTACTAACAACTAGAGTTCTACTACATCTGAAAGTTACAAGTTCTTGAGAAAGTGTTCCAGATAAGGCTGGGTAGCCATCTGTCAGAGGCAGTCGCAGGAGGTTGCCTGCTTTGGGAGAAGACTTTGAAGATGGTCTGTGTGGAACCATTCAAATCTATATCCTTGTGATTCTACTCACTTAGGTAATTAACTTTCGAATGTATCATGCTGAACTCATGGCATTTTGAAAAACAAAATATTTCAAAACGAAGACACACACCTAAGCACACAAAGTAATCACAGGTATTTTGGACAGCAGGCTAACACGAGGAGATCACATGGGCCTATTATAAAATCTGGGGTCTAAAGGGTTCCCGGGGGCTTACAAGAACGGATGAGAAGTAGAATTAGAGCCTGTGGAGGATGGAGCAGGGGAAAGGAAACAGTGTCAAAGGGTTGACAGGTCAGGGCCAGGGACATGGGTTCTGTCACTAAATGGCTGAAGCAGGTCACTTTAACTCCCTAGTCCTCAGTTTTCTTATGTCTAAAAGAACATTTTGCATCGATGGCTTCAATTAGATCTGATATTCTGAGATGGGAAGAGAAGTATACATCCCTCTTCCTTGCCATAAAAGTCTTTTGACTGGCAAAGCTGATAGTGAGTTCAGTAGGGAAGTATCCTATGCTATTGCTTTCACACAAGTTTACTCACATATTCATTTACTCTTATCCACAGCTCAGTGTTCAGAACTTTGGGCAGTATTAATAAACTTCTCCTTTTATGGCCATTTGCTAATAAGGTATTGCAGTTAGTTATTTGATTCTAAAGTCTACTCACTTCGATGTTACCTTATAATAATGATTAAGATTAAGATATGGTCAACAAGAACAGGAAAAGATGTACGGCGTCATTAGCCATCAGAGAAATGCAAACCAAAACCACAAGATGCCACTTTGAACTCACTAGGATGGCTAGAAACAAAAAGTTAGATAACAGTTAAGTATTGGCAAAGACAGGGAGACATCAGAACCTTTATTCTTGCTGGTAGGAATGTGAATGGTGCAACTGCTTTGGAAAATAGCATGGCAATTCCTCACATGATTAAACAATTACCATATGGTCAGCAATTCCACTCCAAAGTATACACTGTGGGGGGCCAAGATGGGCAGATCACTTGAGGTCAGGAGTTTGAGACCAGTCTGGCCAACATGGTGAAACCCCGTCTCTACTAAAAACACACAAAAAATTAGCCAGACGTGGTGGTGTGCACCTGTAATCCCAGGTACGCAGGAGGGTGAGGTGGGAGGATCACTTGAACCCAGGAGGAAAAGGCTGCAGTGAGCTGAGATAGTACCACTGCACTCCAGCCTGGGTAACAGAGCAAGACTCCATCTTAAAAATAAAAATATAAATATAAAAAATAAAGAAAAGAAAATCTATGTTTCTGCAAAAACTTGTATATGAATGCTTATAGCAGCATTATTCATAAGACAAAAGAGGAAAACAATCCAAATGTCCATGAACTGACAACCAGATAAACTACAGACAATGGAATATTATTTGGCCATTAAAAGGAATGAAGTATTGATATCTGCTGCAATATGGGTAAACCTTGAAAACATTACGCTAAGTGAGAGAAACATGTTGTAGGATTCTATTCACATGAAAACACAGAATAGGGACATTTATAAGACAAAAAGTAGATTAGTGGTTGCTTAGGGCTTGGGGGAGGGGATAGCAGAGTTTTAATACTGAGTTTCTTTTTAAGGTGACAAGGATGTTCTAAAATTGTCTGTGTTGATTGTTGTACATATCTGCAAACATGCAAAAAGCCATTGAACTGTACACTTTAAATAGATGAATTTTATGGTTATTTAAATTATATCTCAATAAAGCTCTTTTCAAAAAGTAATATTTGAATCCATGGTTTGACAATAGTCTCTAATAAAATACTTGACTCCCCAAATCAGGTTGTAGGACAACCCAAATTATAGCTTTAGTTCAAATAAGAGAGAGAGTCCATTTCAGATTCCATTTGAGCCTTTAAAATCTGTGTTTTAGTAAGTGAGGAACTCAGACCTTCAGTCTCTGATGATTTGGGGAAACTGGGCTTGCAGAAAAAATAATTCCTATCCTTTTAATGTTTTCTGTGTCATGTGTCCTAGGTTCTCCCTCCTAAAGATGCAATTATAAGATGCAGAAGAGTCAACTATCTAGAAGAGACCCAGAAACCAGTTGCTACTATACACCCTCCAGTAAGCTTCTATCAAAAGGAAAAGTTTTAAAGAAAATGTTATTTTCTTTTATTATTTTCAATACTATATTCTTGCAATTTAAAATAAGGAAAAAATATAAAGAGCTTCAAAATGTTATTGTCGCTTGTTACATGACGTGACCAAAGTTTTACTTACTGGCATTTATGAGTACTCTTGTGCCTTAGGTGCTTTTACATGCCTTTAATCAGCATCCTGTTTAGGGTTACAGAAGCAGAGTTTAGAGAGACTGCAATTTGCCTCAAATTACACTGTGTTTGGTAAGTGGTAGGACCAGGATTTGAATCTGTCTATCTTTCAGTCATCAGAGTCTTTTGGTCTAAACTGCCCTTGAAGCAAATGGACCAACACCACAGCTTGACTCCTCCTATTGCTAAGGACAATAAAATAATACAAGACATAAATAGGAAAGCTGGCTACTCGGAAGATCCATCCACAAAGTTTTCTAACATAAAGCCACCTCCTGAAGTAAGTTATCTTTACTAATTTCTAAAAGGGTAGCATCATTGCCAAAAAGCCTCACAATCCAAACTTTCTTACTTTCGTGCTAGCTGAGTTCAGATGGCAGCACCTTCCCTCTCTTGTCATTTTCTCTTGCTTTCACCCTACACAAATTGCTAGTGGTTGAACTGCCAACACACTAGAGCTCCCCTAGTGCTTCTCACATAGCTCCAGAAATGATGTCAGACCAGCTCGGCTCATGTTCATATTCTCCTTGGCTGATGAAATATTTAAGCCATGCTGATAGCCTCAGATGGCATTTTAGATGCAGAATACACCAGCCTGTTGTGCCTCTTTCCAGAGGAACAGTAGGCTGCAGCGCCCTGCCTCCATTTCTCTCCTATGTTTATGCTAAGAATGATACTTCTTCCTAATGGTATTTTAATCAAAAACAGCTCATCACCAATAATTTTTTTTTTTTTTTTTTACAAAAGAAACCATTTCTAGTAGACTTGGCTGATAGAGTGTATACAATTAGTAAGACCTTTTGGAGAAAGAATGTACAGAAAATGCTCCTTTTGTTGACTTTCAAGTAAAATAAGAGCAACAGATCAACTGAAAGGAAACCTGTTGCCATTCTGTCAGCCCTGTGGCGGGCGTGTGGTGGGAGAGTGACGCTGTCTCTGCAAGCACAAGTGAGCAGGTCATTCTGACTGCAGCTTTCCCACCCAAGCTAATTGATAAAGACATTCTCATTTTGACCCGATCCCATGGAAAACAGGCAAACAAACCAAAAACACTTGTCAAACAGCTATGCTAACACAGGTAAGGTTAATAGGTGTGAGAGACTAGACTTTCCTTAATATTAATCAAAAATAATTTAGGCTTTAACACAATGCCCTTGCTCTTTGATTTTGATGGTAAAAATCAGAACGCTTCCCTTCAATGCCATTAATGGGGTCAGCCTCCAAGTCTGAGCTAGTAGCCATGTCGTCAGTCCCATGGAATCCTAAAACCATCATCATTTGTTTCTAAACAGATCATGAGCTATTTACCATCTCAGTGTTTTGTGCACAGCTGGGTGTCTGGCAAGTGTCCAATATCCATTAACATTTAAAAATTAGTCCCATAATGCATCTTTTCTGGGGTTTGAGAAGTATACACAGTGACACATGGTGGGAACCAATTACACTTGCACTATCATTAGTCTGGCTGCATTCAACTTCCCAGTAAATGCGGGCTAATTTAGTTTCCAGAATGGTGTGTCTAAATTCATACAATAATCTTAGAGAAGGCTGCATATCTAAAGATTTATAGTGGAACAAACTGCTCAGCAAGAATATTACTTCTCACAGTGAAACATAAGAGCACATCACAGGACGATTCACTGAATTTCTGCAAGTTTTCTTTCAATACGTCCTTTCTAATACTTCCAGTCAGGGGATGAGTCGGAGGGCACGAATGGACTAACAGATTTCAGTAACCATTTCTGTTGTCTTGGTCTGCAGAGCTACAATCACTTTGTATGCTAACAGATAACTTTAAATGTGTCTTTCTCATCTTTGGAGTTGTAACTGGGTCACCTTAATCCATTTTTCCAGTGAATGGACAAATTCTGCCTTTGGAATACAGTACTTTGAACTCTTTTTGGGCATCATATTACCTTATTGCCCAAGGTGAGCAAAGCAAACCCTATAATTGGTGGTTTGGTAAAAGGTTGAATACAGAGAAATTCAGAAATAAATGCTGTCTGGAAAGTGCTGTTCTCCAAACATCCACTGTCTGGAACAATTTCTCTAATAATATCCAAGGCGAACTAGGGAGTCAGGTCTATTTGGAGAGCAGCCCAAAGAGAAACCCCTTCCTTGCTAGGTGTCCATTCCACCCTCAAAATCAGGATGGAGACTGATTAGCTTCTCTGGCTAATGATTCTGGGGCACATACTGTACCAAGCTTATCTTAGCTCGCTCAGTCTGTGTCATGCTGCTTAATAAAGCTAAATTGCTCACATAAACAGAACACTGTGCCATGGGCTTTTAGGATTCAGAGGTGGTTTAAAAATATAATTTTTCACTAACATTCAACAGAACAATTTAGCAATAGCTTACAGAAAATTGCAGGAAAGCAGTAATTTTCCAAATGTGCCCAAACTGATTCAGCAATTTACAAATTAGAGACTTTGGGGGTGGTTAGGATGTGCAGTGAGCTAGCAAAGTTGTCCTCTCTGAGGGCAGACTTCCCATGCCTCAGGCTATGCTGGGGAACACCATTTCCTTTTTCTCTAGCACCTTGAAATGTTTAATGTCAAAACTTTGTTTGGAGGTTATAACTGTTAAGTTAAAAATTACGTTGACCGAATTGATTTAAATTGGAATTGATTCTAGGAAATGCCAAGGCCTCTGTAATTGAAGAGTAATTGTTAATGAGTTTGGGGCAAATACCAGGTCTCTTTCGGCGTTCTCTTATTTTGAGACCGTATATTATGTTTTTTGTTGAGATGCTTGTAAACAGCGTCAAAAGTACAACTGCCTCATCAGGACTGTTGATTTGTGCACTTATTGAATTAGGAGTTTGTGGATAGCATTCTTTTCTTATTGTTTGGGAAGTATGAATCACTGCCACTGCTGCAAATGTATGGGATAGGCAGTTAGGCACAGTATATTAAAATAATATAAATGTGCCAGTTGAGAAAAACAAAGAAACCTATTATTTAATAAAACTGTCTATATCGTATGTTTCCAGATCATTTTGTACTGTGATTTTAGTATAAGGATTAACCCAATTGGTGCAGATTAGATGAGGAGAGGCCTGATTTGAGTGACAATGTTTTATTTCAATAACCTTAAAAGGTATAGATTTTATCTATAATAGTTATTTGGATATGTGTCCTGCTTAAAATAGCTAGTTCAATCCGACTGGGGAAACACGTGCACTTATCTTTTGTATAAAATGCATGCAGGGTTATGATCTCATCACAGATACAAAAAACCCTTTACAACTGGAATCATGAACAAGAAATGTATTTCCTTCAACTTAATTATTTAGTTTCCTACTAAGAAGTTGCTCTGCAGAGGTCAATTATCCTTCAGGGATATCCTGGAAGAAATGAACAATTAGCTTGATTTTCTGTTGAATCTGGAGCTTGAGACTCAGTATGTGATCTATTAAAAAAAGGAGATAATTCCTCTTAAACCATGTCCTAATCTACATGGGAGTCTTACACGGCAGGTAAGAAATCAGCAAAGTAATCCAATCCACCACCATGGGGCCAAGACTGAGTATCTTGATATACAACAATCATGGCTTCAAAACATTAATAGAAAAATCTCTCATGGGGAGCAATGAAGAATAACAGAATTCACTCCTCTTATGAAGTGCAAAGCCTTAGGAAAGGGAAATGCCATTTGATTTTTTTTTTTTTAACTAAACAGAATTGCTCAAATCTGATTAAAAAGAGTAGTAGCAAACATTGTAATTTGGGGTAATCAGGAGAGTGTACAGTTTTATGGAGAGATGAAAGGCATGAGTACGACTTTCATAAGCTTCAGACTATCTAGGAGGCTGACTGTTACCTGGCTCTGCTCTAAAAAAAGCTTTCTTGCCCTGAGAAACAGAATTTAAAGTGGGGACTAAATTGAGTTAAAAAGCATCCTGCACAGAGCTTTTCGGAAAAGCACTGAATTCGCCTATGTAATGAATCTAGAGAAAAAATTATTTTCTCTCTGGAAATGTCTTTCTCTTTTGAGTTATTTTAACATGGGAGTTGTGGTAATACAACATTCTTTTTTATTTTATTTTTTAAATTTGAGGATGCTAGTTTCAGCTGGCTCTATTTCTTCGGAAGTCAGGGCTATGCTTTAAGCTTAATACTATTGGATGACCTTCAAGACCTTTAAATCACCTTCATGTCACTGATTTAGCATTTCCCCTGAGGATGCATTCATTTGTTTTGTCTCAGTCCTGGGAGTCTGGCTTTAACAAACACGTAAACACACATGCACACACACACACACACACAGAGGAAAGAGACGAGAGTATGCGGAGGGTTAAAAGAAGAGCTCAAAAGTATATTATGGAGTAGGAACTTGCTAGAGTTGTGTCATTTAAAAGATCATCCCAAACAAATAGTTTTATAGCCAGCTGCTGGTTTTCTTTACAACAGAAAGATCTGTTTTATCAAAAACCACTGAGTGGGTGGCAGAAAAAAGTCTCTGCATGGAGATAGGGTAGAGCTCTCTTAAATGGTTGATACTTATGATACCAATGATAATTTGTAATAATGCATAACAAAGAGCACCCTGAATTCATTTAAACGATTTCAATAAGATTTAAACACTTTTCACACATTTTCATTTGCTTTTTTTTTTGAGACAGAGTTTCACTCTTGTCACTCAGGCTGGAGTGCAATGGTGTGGCCTCGGCTCAGAGGTTGCAATAAGCCGAGATCACGCCACTGCACTCCAGCCTGGTGACAGAGTAAGACTCTGTCTCAGTAAATAAATAAATAAATAATATCAGTAATCCTCTGCCTCCTGGGTTCAAGTGATTTTCCTGCCTCAGCCTCCTAAGTAGCTGGGATTATAGGCATGTGCAACCACATCCAGCTAATTTTGTATTTTTAGTAGAGACAGTGTTTCACCATGTTGGCCAGGCTGGTCTTGAATTCCTGACCTCAGGTGATCCACCCGCCTCGGCCTCCCAAAGTGCTGGGATTACAGGCATGAGCCTCCACGCCCAGCCTCATTTACTTTTACAGCATGCTGGAGAGGCAGAGTGGGCAGATCTTACTTCTCCCTCTGCAGTGAAGAGATGTGAAGACCAGAGCAGAGAACATGTGAAGTGGTGTCTGGTGAGATAAGATTAGGTGCTTCTGGTTGAACCCCTTTGAGTTATTTTTTTCTAATATATATCCCTTTCAACACTTTTTCTGTGTTCAATTTCACACTGTTTCCCATCTGGCCTAAGTGGATGGGAGGGGAGTCTCAGGATTTCAACTCAATCTGAAAGACATGCTCTTTGATTTTAATCTTCCTTTTTCCTTAAGCTCAACTTCTGCATACTACCTCGACATGACCTAGTAACCCCAAGCCATCAGATTGGCATATGTGACCACAAGAGATTTTATGAGGAAATGTATGGTCTGACCACTCAGTATGGACCTGTATCTCCAAAACTAAGCACCAACCTACTTGGCAGCTGAATGTATCCTAAAGGATTGGGTAAAGTTTTTGGTGTCAGACATACCTGGGTTTAAGCAATGGCTGATGCTTGGTCTGAGTCCTCATTTCACCATCTGCAAAATGGAGATAAGATTCATAATCACCTCAGAGGGTTATTTATTTATTTTAGTAAAGAGGAATGAGATAATGCAAGTAAAACATGTCTGTAATGATAGTAGGCTCTCATCACAGACCCAGCCTGAACCAAGCAACTTACATCTTCATGATCCATATTTGCCTTCAACTCAGTGTTTTCTCCAGCCTGGTCTTTCCTGTGTACACTTTCTTAGTCAAAGCCCCCAAGTCCTAACTTTACGTTATTCCATGTTGAATGTCACAAAGGAACTTTCCCAAGTATACTCTTTGTTTTGAAAATATATTACCTAACTCCTAAAGTCAGAAAGTTTTATTTGGCTATATAGCTTCTGAGGTTTTTCTGTCCAATTGCCCTCCAGAATGTGTAGGTTGAATTAGGTCAAGCTCACTGAGGAAGCCAATTACCAATTTCTTTCCTATGGAGAAGTGAATTGTGCCATGAGAAGGTCTCATATCTCATAAAACTCCCTGTGACGGTGTAAAATGCGTCATGGGAGTTTCCAAATGCATTTTTCTGCTTTGCTACCAGAATTGAAGCATCAGAGAATATTAACAGCAACTTGGAGCCCCAAAGTCACTGCTCAGCCCATTTTCCAGATGAAGACACCGAAACATAAAAAGTCTCGTAGTTCTTCAGTTACCAAAAAGGAGAAGAGCCTTGAACTACTGACCTCTAGTGTTGTACCTTTTGTATCTCAGAATAAAGCACAATCTTCAATAAATTATTTGTGAATACAAGTTTGAAGGCAGTGTCTATTCATAAAACAACTGACCTAGTTAATCTAGGCAATCAAGTTAATTAAACAATTAATTCCTTGGCAGGTGAAAGGAGGGCAAGTTGCTAACAAGCAAAGGACTGCTAAATTGGCTGTTTGGCCAATTGTTTGATGAAATCATTCTCAAGTCAGTCCAATGGTCATTTCAATAGCCTTCTAGATACAAGACAGATCAGGGGGTGATCTGTCTCCACTGCTGTGCTGAATGAATGGGCAGGGGTGGGCTGTCCAATTTAACAGAATGAGATGGTTTTCATTCTTTGGGATTTACAGGATGCATAATTGTGGCTAGTCATTAATTTTATCTTATTCAAATGGAGGTTAGTTCTTGATGAGCCATCACACCTTTCTTTCCCTTGCACAGTGATTTATTTCCTCCATTCATTTTTCCTTCAGTGACACTTTTATCTCCTAATTTTTTTTTAACTTTAAGTTCCAGGATACATGTGCAGAACATGCAGGTTTGTTACATAGGTATATGTGTGCCATGGCAGTTTGCTGCACCTATTGACCTGTCCTCTAAGTTCCCTCTCCTCACCCCCTACCCCCTAACAAGCCTTGTTCCCCACCCTGTGTCCACGTGTTCTCATTGTTCAACTCCTACTTATGAGTGAGAACATGCAGTATTTGGTTTTCTGCATGTGTTAGTTTGCTAAGGATGATGGCTTCCAGTTTCATCCATGTCCCTTCATAGGACATGATCTCATTCCTTTTTATGGCTGTGTAGTAGTTAATGGTGTATATGTACCACATTTTCTTTATCCAGTCTATGATTAATGGGCATTTGGGTTGGTTCCATGACTTTGCTATCGTAAATTGTGCTGCAGTAAATACATGTGTGCATGTGTCTTTACAGTAGAATGATTTAAATTCTTTTGGGTATATACTCGGTAATGGGATTGCTGGGTCAAATGGTATTTCCGGTTCTAGATCCTTGAGGAATCACCATACTGTCTTCCACAATGGTTGAACTAATTTACATTCCCACCAACAGTGTAAAAGCTTTCCTATTTCTCCACAGCCTCACCAGTACCCATTGTTTCTCCACTTTTTAATAACTGCCTTTCTGACTGGAGGGAGATGGTATCCCATTTTGGTTTGCATTTCTCTAATGATCAGTGAAAGTGATGCATTTTCACAAGGCCTAACTATATTAGTCCATTTTCATGCTGCTGATAAAGACATACCTAAGACTGGGCAATTTACAAAAGAAATAGGTTTAATGGACTTACATTTCCACATGGCTGGGGAGGTTTCACAATCATGGGGAAAGGCAAGGGGGAGCAAGTCACATCTTACAAGGATGGCAGCAGGGCAAAGAGAGAGCTTGTGCAGAGAAACTCCCATTTTTAAAACCATCAGATCTCATGAGACTCATCCAATATCATGAGAACAGCAAAGGAAAGACCCACCCCATAATTCAATCACCTCCTACCAGATTCATCCCATGACACATGGGAGTTGTGGGAGTTATAATTCAAGATGAGATTTGGGTGGGGACACAGCCAAACCATATTACCAACAAAAGATGGGCAACCAACTCAAGCAAAAAGTTAAATACAACTGTTCAAAGGCCCTTCTCCAGAAATTAAGCAGACGTTTAAGTGACAGCCAGAATGACAGGTGAAATCAACAAAAGGTGATTTTAATTTTTTCCCTTTCTCTTTGCTTCTAGAATCATGCATTTTTCCTAATGAACTGACAGAGGTGAAGCTGCCTCTCTGATAGTAAGTTTTACAACACTCCGAAACACAAGATGGATTTGACTCCCATTTCTGATTTCATCCTGGCATTCCTTTTCTTTTACAGCCCTTTTTTTTTCTCATCGGTCTCTGAGAGTTAGGAAATGTTTCAAAGGCTATGGCATCCATTCCATATATCTTAGTTGTCCCCAAATGGGCTCTGCAGAATTATCTTCACTAATGTAGAGCCAGCAGTGAGCTCTGTGACAACTACTTATGCACCACATTTCTGGGTGTCTAACTACTCATATCACATGAAAGCCCTAGGTGGTCCACATGATGGCACATAAACAAGACTACTACCTGAACATCACCAGCTCAGAGGCACCTCTTACTCATTTGGGAATCCCAGTTCCCCTCCCCCTGCCAACTTGATTCTCTAATTATGTGTGCAGGCCCACCCTGGGATACAGACACGTAGGATTTAGTCTTTCAAATTCTTTGCAAGGTGTTTCCCTACCCTTGGCTGTGTCCTAAGGAGGAAGACTGCTCAGCTCAGCAATAGTCTTGTAGTTTGGTAGCCTTTAGGGGGCTTGAGCTGCACAATAATGGGGGTGGAGTGGGGCTGGAGACTCACTAGTGGAGAAAGAAAAGGCCTTCTCCCCAAATCTCTGTTGTGCTTTGTCACCTGGGTTCCAGAGTAACTTAATTTCGGCCCTGTGATGGTTAATATTGAGTGTCAACTTGATTGGATTGAAGGATGCAAAGTGTTGTTCCTGGGTGTGTCTATAAGGGTGTTGCCAAAGAAGATTAACATTTGAGTCAGTGGACTGGGAGAAGCAGACCCACCTTCAATCTGAGTGGGCATCATCTAATCAGCTGCTGGGAGGCTAGAATAAAGCAGGCAGGAGAAGATGGAAGAGCAGACTTGCTGAGTCTTCTGGCCTTCATCTTTCTTGTGTGCTGGATGCTTCCTGCCCTCCAACATCAGACTCCGATTTACTTGGCTTTTGGACTCTTAGACTTACACCAGTGATTTATCAGGGGCTCTCGGGCCTTTGGCCACAGAAGGCTGCACTGTCAGCTTCCCTACCTTTGAGGTTTTGGGACTCAGACTGATCCACCATTGGCTTCTTTGCTCCGCAGCTTGCAAGACGGCCTATCGTGGGACTTTACCTTGTGATAGTGTGAGTCAGTTCTCCATAGTAAACTCCCTTTCATATATACATCTAACCTACTAGTCAGGGTCCCTCTAGAGAACCCCGACTAATACAGGCCCAGAATTGCATAACATCATCTATGAATAAAGCTCTTTTTGTCCTAAAGTCTCCCTCTCTTTGTGTTCCAGACTGATGTCCACCAGACTAGTGGTGAGAGGAGAATGAGTGGGAGACCCAAAGGCTACCATGCCACCACTTCTGCTTTCTCTTTTTCTATCCCAATACCCTTCAAATATACAATAACCACAGCCACACTGCCATCCCCCCAAATGCCTCTTTGAGTAAAATTTCAAGCCTCCTTGAACATTAACTCATGGAAATGTATATACATGTGTTGGGGTAGGATGGAGAGGCAGATGGATGGAAACATTCTTACCTTGAAGTGCATGAGCTCCGTAAGAGAAAGGAAGAAAATGAAATGTTGGAGACAGCTGGGTAGGCCCTTCCCATAAGGGTGTTCAGCTCTCTCCATCCAATGGACCAGGCTGTTTCCCAGGTTGCCAGAGGGTAGATCCTTTTCCTCATTGGCCAGTCCACAGTGTGGCTGACTGCAATGTCTGCTTCATTGACTTCCAGAACAAATACGCCGATGAACGTTTTCAGCAGCTCTTTGTTGAAGCATTCATGTAATTGCTCTCTAACCACAGAGTCAGGAGATGAGGGCAGTGAAATTGTGGCACTTCTGCACTGCACATAGGCCTTCAGGATACTCCAAGTGTACACCTTGTTGTTCACTAATTCGCCCCATTCTCTGTACCCATCCCTTTAAAGCCCTTCTCCATCTGTGTTCGCAGCATCATTCCTATCCCCTTCCATTTTCCTCCAATAGGCCTTGAAATTCAACACCCTGGCCGGAATAATGGAGCCATAGTATCCCAGATGTGTCCAGCAAATTCTAAAACGTTGGGTCTCAGGTCTCTCCTGCCTATCATGGCTTTTTCCTTCTCTCCAGTCTTTCCCAGCCCACATAATAAACTTTCATGTAGAGCCTGCTGGTTCTGCTGAAAGCACTTCCCCCTCACCTCACTGCCTGCCTTCCTTACCCTTCTCAGATGCTTTCCTTTGTAAGACACCATGCCCAATCTTTGTGGCAGGTTTATATTTCTCTTTCTCAACATACTTTTTTTGTTTTGTTTTGTTTTGTTTAAGACAGAGTCTTGCTCTGTTGCTCAGAGTAGAGGGCAGTGGCGGGATGTTGGCTCACTACAGCCTCTGCCTCCAGGGTTTACGCGATTCTACTGCCTCAGCCTAATGTAGCTGGGATTACAGGTGTGCACCACCATGCCCAGCTAATTTTTGTCTTTTTAGTGGAGATGGGGTTTTACCATGTTGGCAAGGCTGGTCTCAAACTCCTGACCTCAGTGATCCTCCTGACTTGGTCTCCCAAAGTGCTGGGATTACAGGTGTGAGCCCAGCCTCAACATACCTTTGACCCTGGTATATTGTTTTGTTTTTGAGAATGTTCCTGGCCTTGTTTGTTAAAGACACACTTGATCCCTTCCTGCCTGGATTATATTCTGAAGTTCTAAATTTCCTTAGATTAATTCACATAAATTGCACCAACTCCAAATTTCTTTTTTCTAGTTCCCAAATTTCTTTCTGACACAGGACTGTGGGTGGAGGAGGGAGGAGGACTCACAGGTCAGTTTTCACCAGATAGCAGTAGAGGCAGTGCTACCAAAGGAGGGTGGGGTGGGATCTGTGACTTGAGAATGCATGTGAAGTTTAACACATGTTCTTTCGTCTTACAAAAAAAATTACTGAAGACACTAAACCTTAGTCTTAGGTTGAGTCCCTCAGAAGTAGCCCCTGAGACAAAGATCGGAGCATAACTCATTCATTTGGAAGGTGGTCTCAGGAAACACTAAGAGGGGAATGAGGAAGTGAGTCTGGAAGAGGATGAAAGGAAGCCATGAAGTGTGCAGGGCTCCCTATCCTCCCAAACCCTGGGAGACTGAGGAAATTACCACAGACGTGTCACCCAAGGGCTGGGAAAGGTGGCCATTTTTCTCCTCCTCTATTATTGAGCGCTGCTCCAGGAGGGATTAACTCCCCCAGCGTTTCTGGCAGACCCTGCCCTCTGTTAGAAACCAGACCTCGGGGCAGAGCCCTACGTACTTGAGGTTAGGCACCAATAGTTTATATTAGGACAGTCACAGCCCCAGCGGAGGGGAATGGGCAGGACACTCGCTTCCCCATCTGCTGTGCCCCTATTCAAAGACATGAATAGAAACGCACTTTTATACTTTACTGGTCAGTGACCCAGAAAGGCAGAGAACCCTCCTTCCCTTTGGTCAGAAACTACTCCAAGCAGCTTGCTGGTGTGATTTTCAAAATGAAAGTGCTTCCCACAGCCCCTCCACAGAGAAGGGTCCAGTGAGGAGGAAGGAAAGCTGCTGGAGTTTTGCATCACCTAGTCACTGGTCTTGATAACTCCTAAGAAAGTGGTTAGTGTCCGATTAATGAAAATAAATATTTATTAAATGGAAGAATAAATAAAGAAATTGGGATTGAAGCCAAGAACACCTGATCCCTAGAGCTGTGTTCTTTTCGTTTAATTCAGTCTTTACTTTGTTAGGGAGTCCCTGAGCTAGGGAGACTGGCAACAGTAGCTGCCACCAGTGCTGGCAACAAAGTCTCCCTCATTCGGAATTTGCAGCCTTGGCTGATAATGGCTTTTGTGTCTCTATGACTGGGACCTGTGAATTGACCTGCTAACCTCACCAGAATGCAAAAAACTCTACTCTATTAAGGGCTGTTGAAAAATCAACCAAAATGTCAACACACTTAATAATGGATCTATTAATAATTCAAATGTTTTAGTAACAATATAAGCATTTCCTCACATTATATCAGAAAATTTGACAATGTTTGCCCATATTTATAATTGTGATAGCTTTATTTTTCAGAAATAGTATGATTATTAAGCACAAATGCATTTGTTTCTGCACTGAATAGCCTGGCTTGATGAAAATCTTCCAAAGTCAATAGCTCTTATTTAAATAGATAAAATTTGTCTAGAAAACTTCTGAATTCATTCCAAGAAAAGGGAAGCTATGTTTAGCATAGAGCTAGTGGTGCTTATGTGTTTTCGTTTCTTATAATTCTTTCGTAATTGGTTATGGATGGTAACATTCTATTCGGGCTGCATTCTATTCTGCTGGCTGTAATAGGTAAGAGAGATTCCATGGTGTAAATTTGCATACATGTTATGTGGTGTAAATTTGCATACATGTTATGTAGTTCACATGCATGCACATTTACACACTTACTGCATTTGTTTATTCAACAACTACTTATTTGTTTATTAATGCTTTTGTCATTACATGTGCAAACTTATTTGAGGGCAACAATAAGATAACTGCTCTGTTAAAAAGGAAAATACAGTCTTTGTCTCAAGAAAGACCTAATTCCTGAGCTGCTTAACATTGAGTAAGTGAGTTAAACCCTTCAACTCTCAGTTTCTACATCTGTCAGATTGTGATGGATAATCCTTACTGCATGATTGATGAAGGTTCAATTAGATAATACCTGTCAGTAAGTTAATACTTAATTCTATGAATGACTCTATAAGGTTGACATTACTATGCACCTTTTTTATAGAGAAGGCAATCAGGATTCTCTCAAATATCAGCCCTCCAATGTGCACAGAATGGCACCTAGGTAGCTAACACTCTGAGGGTACATTCTGATTTTGCCCTCAGTGTGTTATTTAGTGGGTTACTGAGTGAGATCTGACATCTCCCTTTAAAGTTTTCAGGGTTATATAGAAGTAGCAAGAAGATTCCTCTTATCTCAGGTGACACTATAATTGTTCTTATCAGGGAAGAGACATAGAATCTCTTTTTTATCAATTAGATACTCATTAAGGTTAGCAAACTTTTATTGATCAGTGAAGGAGTGTGTGGCTGGTTAAAGGGATAGTAGCAGCTTAACTGTTAACTGCAAAGCAGGGGACGCCTAACCACTTCTCTGAAAGTATTTTTATATATTTCTGCTGGGTTTTATTAAACATCCAGCAGCAAGGCCTAAGAAGGTTGTTTAAATATTTGAAAGAGGATTGATTGTATGTTTTGACATAGTTGTGCTTTTACAGGAGTAGCAATGATCGTATGGATTGGTTGTCGGTTTGATGTACTTCTTGCATGAGTGGTGTTGACAAAGTCAGAATAATCCTGAAAGTACATGTTTGGCTTCACCAGCATCATTTTGCAATATTGGGGTAAATATTTTTCTTTGTGTGTGGGAACACATTTCTAAAATCACAAAGGAAGGCAGTGAGCCTA
Source organism: Rhinopithecus bieti (assembly GCF_001698545.2). Lineage (NCBI taxonomy): Eukaryota > Metazoa > Chordata > Mammalia > Primates > Cercopithecidae > Rhinopithecus > Rhinopithecus bieti. The sequence goes on along the minus strand of NW_016803685.1, from coordinate 1,610,426 downwards.
CATGATTTTTGTATACAAATATTTATCTTATAGAAAACTTTTCAGGAACATTTAGTGCATAAAGCCAAGTAGATCTATATATCGATCAGGCTGGTTGGTTTCCAGGGTACAACTTGATTCATCTCCCATAAATTCACTATTCTCTTTACGCTTTCAGGATTTTCACTGGCAGCATTTCTCCCAAGGCTACAAGGCCTTTGCCACCTACTTGGGCATGGGCGAAGAAGAAGAAAAAAAAAAATAAAGGAAGAAGGAGGCATGTACAGAATATTTACAAAGCAAAAAAAGTTTACCTTTGATATCTTTTTTATAAGAAACCTAGAAGAAATAATCTTCGTATATTTTTCTTTGATTTTTGACCTGCTTTTGGCAAAAGAAAGAGGATAAGGCAGTGATGAGGTGGGTTTGGAGCTTGTCCCACCTGCACTCTCCTCTACCCTTTACTTGTCATCTATGTGGCCTGAAGGAGTTCTCTCCAGTTCTGAGTGCAGGCTCATCTCCTCAAAACTGGGTACAATTATATGCCACGTGGGGTTGTTGTAAAGATTAAAGAAAAGTACTTCGCAAACAGTAAGTAATTAATAATTTTGGCTATTTTAACGTTTAACAAGAGTATGATCACCTCTGGGAAGGCAGAATGTCTACTAGTTAGAATATAGTATTAGAAGTGGGCAAGTTGCTAAATTTTGTTTTTAACCTTACTATTGACTTACTGTATACTTGGCATTAATAATGCAGTTGTTTAAGTTACATAGAAAATTTGATGTTGCAATTTTGTGATGATAACAGGTCCTAAAGTGTTTTCAGAAAGGGATTTGGGGGTAATGAGGGAGGTAACAGGTCACTCAGAGCCTTGTTGACCATTGTAGGACATTAGCTTTGACTTTTACCACTTCAAGGCTGTAAGAAGAGGTGTAAAATGATCTGAATTAATTTTTTAATGGACTGTTCTAGTTGCTGTGTTGATAGTAGCCTGTGACTGGAGGTGGGAAGGGAAAAGTAAGGGAGAAACAGAAAGACCTTTTGGGCAGAAAGTGCAGTAAGTAACACAGGTGAGAGTTGATGATGGCTTGGATCAGGATGGTTGCAGTGGAATGTTTGAAAAGTAATCATATTCTTGATATATATTCAAAGTAGAGACAATAGCATTGCAGATGGACTTGCTGTAGGGTGCAAGAGAAAGAAAGGAGTCAGAAGTCACTTCAAAGTTTTTAGCCTATGCCACTGGAAGAATCCGGTTGCCCTCAGTAGGGATGGGAACTGAAGTAGAGTAGATTCAGGGTGGAAGATCAGGCGTTCGTTTGGTACACACTATATTTTAAAATGTTTATTTAATTCGAGGTAGAGATGTCAAGTAGGCAGTCAGAGATGTGAAACTGCAGTTTGAAAACAAGGTCAGGCTGGAAATATAAATGTGGAAATAGCTTACATACAGATGGCATTTGAAGCTACAGACTGGATGAGATCACCAAGAAATATGTGTGGCACGGAAGACAGCACCAAGGGCTGAGCCCTGGAAGAGTTTACTTTCATTAAATGATGTATCCTGAAGATTAAAGGAAAAGCAGCATTATTCAAAAGAGCCCATATCTACATTTGATCACTTTCTTGCCTTGTAATTGCAAAAGGTATAAGTCCTCCTGCTTTTGCCAGGGTTCTGCTGAAAGAGAGTCTGTAATGGGACTCAGAACACAATACCCCAAAGTATGGCATTTTGATATGCTGAGTACTTTAAACTTAAGGACATTAGAAGGCCTTATGAGCAGGTCACTGTAACCTTCTCTTGCCCTTCTGTCTCCTGCCCCTCCTTCTCCCCGAAAAGGGAGCCATAGAAACCAGAATTCCTTTTCCCCATTGCAGGTCATAGAAATTAGGATTCCTCTCCCTCAAAGCAAACCATAATGTCTACAAAGGTTACTCTCTCCCTCCTCCCTCGAAGATCTTTATTCCAGAGGCATCCTGCCCCACACCTGAGAGGAAGGAATACTATGCAAGGAGGTCAAGGAGAATCTGAACAGACAGGTCTTGCTGGATTTTCCTCCTCAGTCTATTAGCACTAGATCATACCATTTTGTGCAATCACATCTCTACACAGCTGTTCATTCTTCATTGAATCTAAGCATAAGAATTGACAGCTTTCCCTTCAGAAATTAAGACCTAAAAGCCCTATCTTCATTTCTGAAACTCTAAAAGATCCTATGTCACATAAAACTTTGATTAACTACATCTGTTATGTTTTTCTCTTGTTAACTTGCTTTTTGCTACGGGAGTTTTGGCTATGACCCTTACGATGGGTGAGGAAAAGTATTAAACCTTTTGGCCCTTACAACAGTAAACACCAGATATAATTTAATCTCTTTGAATGTCTCTTAACTGTCTTGGACTTGTATCTGGAATATATAAAGAACCATAACAATTTGATAATGATAAAACCAACTCTCAAGTAAAAGATGGGCCAAAGATTTGAACTGAAACTTTTCCAAAGAAGGTATAAAGATGGCAAATGAGCACACGAAAAGATGCACATCATTAGTCTTTATGGAAATGCAAATAAAAATCACAATGAGACATCATCAACTAAAATAGTTAAAAAGTAAACACGCCCCTCCCCTGCCAAGAAAAGCCAGCAAAAACTGATAGTACCCAATGCCATGGTGGATAAAGAACAACCAGGACTCATATATTGTTGGTTAGGAATGACAAAAGGCACAGCCATTTACACAGGCAGTTTTGTTTTTTTTTTTTTATAAAGTTAAACACATACCATATGTGTTTAGCTTTATAGAGTTAAACAGCAATCCATATTTAAACAGCAATCCATATTTACCCAAAGTGGGGGTAGAAACATGGTCATACAAAAACCTGTACACACATGTTAATAGTGGCTTTATTCATATTTGCCAAAAACTGGAAACTACTCAAATATCCTTCAACTGGTGAATGGTTAAACTGTGATACATCCTTACGATGGAAGACTATCTAACAAGAAATAGAACAAATTACAAATACACACAGCAATGTAGGTGAACTCAAATGCATTATGGTAAGTGAAAAAAATCAGACTTAAACAGCTATATAGTGCATAATTGCATAAGGATAATCTATAAAGACAGAGATGTGGCTGTTGAGGACTGAGGTTGTGGAGAGGGGTTGATTACAAAGGGCACAAGTGAATATTTGCAGGAAAGGGAATCGTTCTACACCTTGATTGCAGTAGTTATATTATTGCATACCTTTGTCAAAACTCATGGAATGATACACCAAAAAGGGTGAATTTTACTATATATAAATTATATCTTGGCCAGGTGCGGTGGCTCACACTTGTAATCCCAGCACTTTGGGAGGCCAAGGCAGGCAGATCACCTGAGTTCAGGAGTTTGAGACCAGCCTGGTCAACATGGTAAAACCTCGTCTCTACTAAAAATACAAAAAAATTAGCCCAGCGTGGTGCCCTGTGCCTATAGTCCCAGCTACTTGGGAGGCTGAGGCAGGAGAATCTCTTGAAGCCAGGAGGTGGAGGTTGCAGTGAGCCGAGATCACGCCACTGCACTCCAGCCTGGGAGACACAGCCAGACTCCGTCTCAAAAAAAATAAAAAAATTATATCTCCATAAAACTGATTTTTAAAATATCAGTAGCTTTTTTACATAAAACAATAAACAGCTACAAAAATATAATAAAACATCAGAACAAACAAAAGCCACATGGCTTTTAGTGCTGAACTTTTGAGTTAACTACGTCAAAAGTCAAGAGAAAGCGAGTTACCATGCTGAAGTCTTTCCCAAAGGATGGGCAAGAGGTGGAGAGTTATTGTCCTCTTTCATTTGCAGCATCCAGGAACACTTTGAACAAAGCCAGTGATACACTTGCTGTGGACCTGTTGGATAGCACATTCGCCTCAGTGAAAGATGACCCCACCTAATGTACTATAAAGTGTCAGCATACAACAAGCTTGTTGTATTTTTAGATCCCAGACTCAGAGACTCCATGTATGGTATTTTCACACAGGGTGAGGTTGACCCAAAACACCACAGGCAGATTCTCTGGAGTAAAAGATTTTTAACTACATGTCAGCAATGATTAGTTACAAAGGGAAAGAGAACTTGCCCCACTTGACACTAAATGACAGAACAATTTGACAAAAGCTAAAAACAGGAAAAAATTCAGTCCTTAAGACAAGAGGCTGATCCCCAGTAGTGTTAGGGACAAGTCTTTTGATTACATCTTTTGTCCCACGAACAATAAATCCCTACCCTCAAAAGGCTTTCTAGGCTGGTCTCCTAGATTTTGGCCCGGTGACCTCCAAAGTATAATTTGCAGAGTTAAAGGAATCTGACCTGCATTTAATATTTAGTTCCTATATATCTCCACAAAGTGTATTCTGGAGAGGGAGACATAGAATTTCATTATCCCTCTACAAATCAGGTACAGCACAGACAACATGTTCTATAGTTTTTTAAAGACCTGGGTAACCAGTTAAAGCCACGATTACTGAAGATGCTCTTTAAAACCTCGACTTAGTCTTCTAGCCTGGTTGTTATTAATAATTGTGATGCTGACTTTCTGTGAAAGCTCAATCACAATATTTAGTGATAGTGTGCAGAGGACACCAGACAGTCCCCTGTCATCAGGGCTGGCATTGGGGTGGGAAGAAGAAGGACTTAAGAATAAAATGATAATCCTCATAATGATAGTAATTCAAAGTAGCATATGCCAAATTACAAATGTGTGGTAGGAAGAGCAAACACAGTAGAGAAGCAGCACATCATAAACAGAGGTTTCTGAATCAAACGGCTCTGCCCTTGAGTCCAGGTTCCATTCCTTTTTAGCTGAAACACTGGACAACTCACATAACCTCTCTAAGCCTTTGTCTCTTTATCTGTAAAAAACAGATACATAAATTTCACTGCTTAAACCTGTAAGAACTAAAGGGGATCATGCCTGTAAATGTTTAAGGACAGTGCCTGGCATGGAAAGCACTCAGGAAGTGTTAACTCTTGGTGGTAGAAGAAGCAGTAATAGGATTTGAAATAAGCAGTGATTGCTGCAGTGGTACCTGGTGTGTGCTTCCGGGGAGGTCTTAGGTGGAGCTATACATTTGGGAGTACAAATAGTACCTAAAATGATGGGCTGGAGGGAGATTATTCAAAGAGAGAAAGTAGATGAAAAGGAGGATAAGGTCTCGTCTGCAGCCCTTCAGCATTCCAAAGTTCTGCATTTTGGAACTGGAATTTTTTCCTCCTTTTTCCTTTTCATTCATTTTAGAATATACTTCTACAACATTTTACGAATTCCCCACAAATATCACAGCCGTGGAATTAGAGCTCTCTACCTAAATCCTGACAGGCTTCTCCACTCACTTTCATTTCTGTCACTATTAGTGGAACGTGAAAAAATAAGTTTCATAAACTTCCTTTGGCTTATGTCATTTTAGTCCAGGTCTCCATTGTCAGGTTAAAGGTTGAACCAATTATCTGGATAATTCAGGCAGAACTTTCCAGGCCTTTGGGACCCCTTTCTCTTTCTGCTACTTTTGCCTGAGTAACCAGGGAATCACTTCAATCCTTTTTCTGCTCATGTAACTCTGGTCTGACTATGTCTTTACCCACTGGACCTTGTCACTGAAATAAATATATCATATTGGAAACAAATACCAATGAGGGAAGGCACGCTCATTTCAAAGGTGGGTGTATTTAATTTCCATATGGACTATGCTGTGAGCCAGTGCAAAAGGCAGATCTAAAGCGTAAGGGATAAATGAAGGCAGACAATCAGGAACAGAGTCCTTGTCAGAATAAAAGGAAATCAAGCTCACAAAAGGTAAAGGAGATGAATTTTCTTGACAAGAGCCTGTATTATCATTTATTGTTATTTATGGCTCTTTGGGAGAATAGCTAGAATACTAAAATAAAGAACATTTTGACCCATGTCACAAAACAGCATGTGAATTTATAGCCTCCTCGTTAGAGATATTTTTCTAATCAAGAGGCAGCACATCACCCTCATGAAAAAGGATGTGGCAGGGAGGAGGGCAGAAAAGAGATTTTTGATGGAAAAGTCTGGAAAATGTTACTTGTTTAAATGCTTGGGTTGGGATAAATAACAGCAGAGTAAATGAAAATCATACCAGCAAAGGATACCCTCCCGTTTGTGTGACTGAACATAAGTCCATGAAACTTACGGGTGGTGCCCAAATAAAGAGAAGCCACCAGCTCTAACTCAGCATTGACCGAGCCTGTCAGATCTTATCTTAATGAGCTACAGATCCTAGGACAGGAGAGGAACAAAACGAAGCTGTGTGATAAGGTACACAGTGCCGTAATTGGATCAAGCTGAGGCAGCGGTGGTCCTCAACAGCAGCTGTGGGTACAAATGAAAGGGCTGTCACTCGCAAATAATTTGCTACGTTTCAGTTTTCACTTTTGTCCATAGAGTTGTGTGTCAGAAGAAAAGGCTAAGAGCATAGCTTTCCCTTTTGCATTTGCCTGCCAGAATATTTCTCTCTATCTACACTTCAGCAAATTTAACAACATGACAAATCTCGAGATGTTTGAAATCCTTTATTTACATGAATCCAATATACTTCCTCAGATCTTACAACCTCACTCTGCATCCGGTAAATTCCCTGTGTTGCTAGTGCAGTGTTGCAATTTGCATTGCATTTTCCACGATTTACCAGTGTTCCCAAGAAATACTTGGTAAATACTGATCCTGGGCACTGTGAAATGAGCCCTTCAGAGTCAACTGAGGTTTTGTTACAAATGAATAAGCATTTAGCCTCCCATGATCCACAGCAATTTTATGATAATTCCATGGACATTGTTTTAGTAATCCAATGTTGCATAACAAACTACCCCCAAATTCAGTGGCTTAAAACAACAATTGATTATTTCTCATCATTCTGTAATCTGGATTGGGTTTAGTGATACTGTTCTTCTGCACTCTGTGGTGTCTGCTGGGGCTGGAACCTGTAAGATGGCTTCTTTACTCACACTTCAGTCTGGCACTTCAGCTGTGATGTTGGGAACAGGGGGTGGCTGGGCAAGCATTCCTCTCCACGTGCCCTCTTCATGTGGAGAGCATGGTCTCAGAGAGTTCTGATGTGTTACATGGTGGTGGCTTACAGGAAGGAGGAGGCAGAAGCTTCCAGTACTCTTAAGGCCAGGGCTTGTCCCAATATATCACTTCTGACATATTGTACTGATTCAAGCAAGTGATGGGGCCAGCCCCGATTCAAGGGAGGGGAGATTGGTAGCGGTAGGGATAGATCCCCACCGTTAAGGGGATGAATGAGCAGTGTGTGTGTACAGGGAAGGAAAGAACTGATGGTGGCCATTTTTAGAGGCCTCATAGATGCCTCTTGGACTGCTCGGTGGGGACTGAGGAGGACTGGAATTGGATTTGTTGCTTGTAACTGGTTTGTTTCTTGTTTTGAGCATATTATCTCAGAGGTATGAGGAACTCTAGACATTTAAACAGGGATTCTCAAACAATTTTGTGGTAATCCACACCGGAAGTTTTATGAAACAATGTTGACTCTTAATCTGTCGTTGAATTCTGAAGTCCTTTATTCTGTTTCGTTTTAAAGAAAGTTTGTCTTGACCCATGACATTGATTTCATTACCTACCAATGGCATAACATTGTGATTTGAAAAATACCAGTCTAATCTTATCTACTCATTTTACAGATGAGGTGGCTAAGGATTAATGAGGTTGGGTGACTTTTTAGAGGCAGAACTAGTATGCAGGTCTCCTGACTCAGAGGTGATTAAATACCCTATCAGTTTCCCATACTGCATTTATAAATACAGAGTAAGCAGTCATCTAATGTGAGTTACTAATTTTGTTTAATCTATTCTTACTCATTATGGTCTTCACAAAAGTATAAATGAGGGATTGTTGTTTTTTTTTAATGTATTTTTTCTTATTCCCCTACAACTTTACTGTGCTTAATACAATTTTTCAAACATGAGCATTAACTCACAGCATTTCTGAGCAAGTGTATAATGTATAACCTATTCTCTGCCCTCAGACTGTTTTTTTTTTTTTTTTCCTTTTTGAGGTGGGGAGTGTGGTTTGCCAACTTCACAACCCTAGGAGATATAAAAGAAATAAAAACCTGCCAATATCATCATATTTAATATTATGGTCAAGAGGAAAAATTTTCTGACTTTCATATAATGAAAATTGGAGTAGTTTTCTAAGGAAGATGATGGAAAGGTCCACAGGAGATTTTGAGGAGCAAGACTGTCTTCCAGGAAAAGTTTTAGTGTATTTCTGCCTGGAGTCATAGATTGACTGGAGGACTTACAAATCCAAATGTTACTCATTTTGGTTTAGTGGTGTTATGGGGCTTCATTAACTGATGGTTCCATTAGATTTCCAACAATAAAACTGCTTTGTAGGTAAACTAAACTACCTTTAAACTTGGGGCTGCAAGTGATAGTGAAGAATTGGATGGATGTTACTTTGGTTCTTACTGCAGTTTGATGGTCTAGTATGGCACTATTCAATAGAAATATAATACGAGCCACACACACGGCATTTCTAAACATTCTAGAAGACTCATTTTAAAAAGTAGAAAGAAATAAGTGGAAGTAATTTTTTTAAGTTTGTATTTTGAAGTAAGTTTAGACATTAAAAAATTGCAAAAATAGTATGGTGTTCTAGTATATCTTTCACCCAGCTTCTTTTAATGTTAGCATTTTGCATAATCACAGCAAAGTTAACAACACTAAGAAATCATCATAGATCCAATATTCTTAACTAAATTACAGACTTTATTTGGACTAGTGAAATAATTAACTCAATAGATCCAAAATATTATCATTTCAACATGTGATCAATACAAAAATTATTAAGATACTTTACATCCCCTGTCTTGCACCAAACATTTAAAATCTGGTGTGTGTTTTACTCTCACAGCACATCTCAGTTTAGTCAGCCACATTTCAAGCCCTCAATCACCACATGTGGTTGGTGGCTACTGTATAGGACAGTACAGTCCTACTGTCACAACTCAGAGAAGAGTAGTCATCAACAATCTACTTATTATGCATGTGAATTATCTGTAGGGAACCTGAGCACATGCAATGCTGATGGGGCCTGAGAACCCGGCAGAGTGGAATTCCAGCTCTGCAGTTTATCACTGGTTGTGTGACCTTGACATGTAACTCAAATTTTCTGGACCTCCTTTTCTTCATCTATCAAAAGAAAAAAAAAAAAAGGAAATACAAAATAAAGAAGATAGCACCAACTCATGGGGTAATCAGATGGACTGAATGAGATAACACATGTTAAATGTGAACACAGCACCTTACCTGGAGTCGGTACACATCAAACGTTAGCTTCTAGTGGTCATCTATGTCACTAACAATAGATCAATTTATGTGTACTTTCTTTGGGTTAAGTGATATGAACAGACCAATTAGGGCTCTGGTTAATATTTTAGAAAGGCTCAACAGATGCTTATTGCCAGACACTGGGGTGAGTGCTAGGAGTATAAAGATGAATAAAAAGCACTTCAGGAGTTTACTATTTAGTAAAAGACAGATAGCATTTAAATAAGAATTCTGCATTTTCTGTGTATATGTGTTTGTGTTTGTGTATTTGTGATGGGGTGGAGGATGGAAATTGTTGTGGCAATTTAATTAATTTTTAAAATTATAAAACAAATATACCTTTAAGAGTTATGAAAACAGTTAAAAAAATTAAATATTGGTGGGACACGGTGGGTCACACCTGTAATCCCAGCACTTTGGGAAGCCAAGGTTGAGGATCACAAGGTCAAGAGATCAAGATCATCCTGGCCAATGTGGTGAAATCCCGTCTTTACTAAAAATACAAAAATTAGCTGGGCATGGTGGCACATGCATGTAGTCCCAGCTACTTGGGAGGCTGAGGCAGGAGAATTGCTCAAACTCCGGAGGCGGAGGTTGCAATGAGCTGAGATCACGCCACTGTACTCCAACCTGGTGACAGAGTGAGAGTCTGTCTCAGTAAATAAATAAATAATATCAGTAATCCTGTCATCTTCACAGTTGGCTTTTTCTGTCTTTTAAGATATTTATTTTAGAGTTTTTTCATTTGATTAACATTGTGTGTTTGTAATCATACTGTAGGTATAGTCACTTAACTTCTATATTGCTAGATATTTGCTGCAGAATCTGAAAGACTATTTGTAAAGAGACAGTTACCTAAGGCATTTTTAAATAAATGATTTAAGCTGCATTCATTAGCAGGAATAAAATTTATTTATTTCTTATTACAGAAGGAGGTGGTGAACTCATGGAGGTGGTTAGATGTGTTAAAGAAAGCTATCAGTGATAATGATAAGGAGAGCTAATTTTTCCTGAGCACAAGTATTGTGCAAACCCAGCAGTATGACTCCAGAGCCCTGTCTTGTCTAATAACCTATACTGTCTTCAAAAAAACTTGTGTGTTTGTTTTAATCTAAGTGTAACATATGTTGATTTCTTAAAGTCTGGATATATACAGAGAACTAGAAAATCACAATAATGACTACCAAATGTGTAACTGTCTTTGGGAAGTTACACAATGGACTATGCACTTTCCTTCCTCCCTCCCTCCTGCCCTCCCTTCCTTCCTTCCTTCTCTATTCTGCATTTACTTTGTATTATGTGATCAATAATTTTAACTAAATTGTCTTTTTCTGTTATAGATACAATTTGAGGGATGAAATATCTTGAACTTTCAGAATGAGAACGAAAATCTCATTGATGTATTTTTTTTTTTTTTGAGACGGAGTCTCACTCTGTCTTCCAGGCTGGAGTGCAGTGGTACCATCTCAGCTCACTGCAAACTCTGCCTCCCAGATTCACACCATTCTCCTGCCTCAGCCTCCCAAGTAGCTGGGACTACAGGCGCTCACCACCACGCCCGGCTAAGTTTTTGTATTTTTTAGTAGAGACGGGGTTTCACCACATTAGCCAGGATGGTCTTGATCTCCTGACCTTGTGATCCGCCTGCCTCGGCCTCCCAAAGTGCTGGGATTACAGGCATGAGCCACCACACCCGGCCTCACAGATGTATTTTTAAATATTCTATTCATTGTGTACTGGTCACAAGACACACAGATCTAGGTCTGAATTCTGGCTCTTATATTTGCTAAATATATTCCTTTTAGGCAGCTTATCTTTTTTGAGACTCAGTTTCCTTATTTGTGAAATAAGAACAAGAAAAATGCCTTTCTTCCAGGGTAGTTTTGAGGTTTAAAAAAGATAATGTATGTAAAGCTTGTACTATTACAAAATACACTTCACACACATTGACCACAGAAAGTGTTCAATAAATGGTTGCATAACAGTCAGTCAAAGATACCACAGTTAACTAAATGTGATCTTTATCTCACAGCAGTCATTTTGAAATCCAGGCTTTTTTTTTTTTTTTTTTAAGATAAAACTGCTTTGTTTTGCCTCCATTCTCTTATTTCTCATTTATCTTTTCAAGAATCAAATATAGAGGATTTTAATCAGGATGTTTCTTTTATTCCTTAAAGAGGACTGCTCTTCTAACTCTAACAGTGAGGCCATGAGGCTTGCTGCCCTAGCATGGAAGGAGAACATGAGGAAATGGAAATGGAAAGCCAGAAGTTGGTCCCTTCTGTTCCAGGAGGATGTGGGGAAGAGGCAGACAGAGAAAGAGTGGTGAGATCTATCTGCCCCTTGGTTTGGTCGGCATCTCATTGGCACACGGGAACTTTAGAATCATCCACATAATTTTGGGATTCTGAGAATGTGAGTGCTAGTGTTGTGGTATGTGGGGCATGGAGTGCAGGCTCTTAACAACAATTCCAATCTTTGCTATAGCCCAAATTGGTTTAGGAGTGATAGTGCTGTGGCTGTGGCTCTAAGGAATAAGCTTGAGTGAGCACTCCTGGCTCTCCTTGGCCTGTGGGAGGCTTGGAGGAATTGGCCTGGTGAGGAACTACAGAGGCCACAGGATCCCAAGATGGGAATCAAGGAAATGAATTTAAATGGTTGGGATTATGGACTTTAGCAATAAACACCAGAATCTCACTTTCAGCAAAATGTGGGATAGAAACATTATACCTCTACAGCACAAGCTCACCACACCATTTGTAGCAGAAAACACCGGGTGAATTTATAGACTCTGCTTCCCCAGTGCCAGCATTAGGTCACATTAGCTACATTCTTCCACATGACAACATTTTGACAAGTAGCAGGGAAAGGATAAGATTGTTCAAAATCCTGAAAAGACACTGTTAGATCAGAAGAGGCTGTGCTATCTAAAGAGAATAAGCAAACTATTGGATCTGACTAAGTTTATCAGACTGGGTTAAAATTTATTTTTTCCCCTATCAACTGGAGGTGTGAGTGTATATGTTTGCATAGTTAAAAAGGATGGGAAGTTCCTTTTAATGAGATGGGTAAGATTCTGAGAGCCCTTTTGGTGACAGGGAGATCAAAGTTTCCATTTCGAACATACTAAATTTGAGATGCCTGTTAGATATCTAAATGGAGAGAATGGGTAGGATTTTAGGTATGTTAGCCTGATATTCAGAAAAGAAGGCTGTGGTGAAGATAAAGATGGAGTTACAGCAAATAGATGGTGCTTTTGTGCCAGGTCATAGCTGGCCCTTGGCAAGTTAAGTGTTTGAAGAACATATACCTCCCATTTGTTTCTTTTGGAAACCACTGCATGAATAGCTGGGGCTGGGAGGATGGAAGCTTAACTTGTTGCCCCTTCATCTACATCATAATCCTAAGGAAAATGGAACAGTGGCCATGGACTGCACTGGCCTGGAGGGTGTGTAATGCTGCTGAGTATGAAATTCTTAGACATATGCAGGGTTGTCCGTACAGAGGGGACTAAGGCAGGCCTGCCGACACTCCCATGTACTTCATGAAAGGAGTAGTGAGGACGCTATTTGCACGTCATCCAGGTTGATATTTTTAAAGGAAAGTCCCATTCTTTCGTCACTTCATGGTTTAACATGAATGCATGAGAAGGGATGACGTTAAAGGTCCTTTGCCTCTGACTGAACACTAACAAAAGCCACTTACCTTCTACTGTTTCTTCCCAATAGCTTATGATCCGGGCCTGAATATCCTTCCATCTGTCTATTGGGGTTTTCATCATCCTTGTGCCATATTCATGCTTTATGATGTGGTGACATTTAAGGCATGTAACTCTCATTTCCTTCCTTCCATTTGTACTATCCATGTTTACCTCTACTTCACATATCCATCTTCTCTAAGTGTGTTCAGATATGATGGTGTGAATACGTGCTCTATTTCACGTCACTGGAGAGGGATGCTGTCTTTCCAAGTAGATGGATTTGAACCAATCTTCTCGCCATCACTGGCATAATATACAACTCCCACTCGGTTGAGGTGTCAACAAGTCCAGTGTCATACTTGACTTGTTTTGAGTTGCTGATTCTGTGGAGTCTATCTTCTTCTTGAAACAAATGAAGTCTCCTTTTCTGACTATCCCAAACAAAGTATAAGACAAAGGCTAATAATTACCATGGTATTAATAACATTAATTATAATATTGATAGATAACACTTGTTAAATATTTTCTTACATACTGGGTTACTGGGTTCATTTTTTCACAAGCGTTATCTTCGACACAGGTGAGGTAGGGTATTGGAGGCCATGTACACAGTGGTTAGGACCCAGGATCTGAAGCCAAACTGTGTGGGTTGGGATTTTGGCAGCATTACTTACAAGTGTGTGATCTGGACCCCCTTTTGCCTTGATTTTTTAATATGGAATAATAATAGTGAGGAAAACAAGAATATCTACTGCACAGAGTTGTTTCATGGACTACATTTGGAAACACAGCCAAAAAAAATCAGAAAAAACACTTGGCACATAGGGATCCATAAATATCAGCTTTATAAGTATCAGAATGACATGTTCTCCTGTCAAAATGAGAAAATAAATATAAGCAATCCTAAACTGTACCATGATAGGTGGAATATTCAGACTTAAAGCCAGGTTTGTGTAAAGTGATACATCATCCAGTAATCTAGGGGCCAAGAGGCCCCCCTAAGATACTTCTGATACTTGTATATAACTAATGAACATTGCATTCCAATGTGAGCTAGTGGTAAACATGTCACATGCTGTATCACATGAGTACCTGTTATATCACCTTCAAGACAAGAACACAGTACTTCCATTTTACTGGACTTTCTCACCAGTTCGGATAACTCTGATCCATATGCAAACTAAAAAAACAGAAATTACAAAAACAGCAGTTGTGTGGATATACCTGACTACTACCACATCAGTTCTTGGCCTTATATATGTAAAAGCATTTTCTAAACTTTAAAGCTCTTATGATTATTATCCCAGGATGCCTATTGTGTGGGTACCAATACCTAGGAATATTTGTGCCATCTGGATAGAAATAAAAAGGCCCTGAAAGTTGATGCTATAACTCTCAACGCATTTTTTTCCCTCTATTTTTTTTTTGTTGTTTCTAATGTTGACAACCACCCACATGGTATTCACTGGTTCTCAGTGCAGCCCACAGAAATGCCAGCTGGCTGCATGCCAGTGTCAGGGGGATGAGATTGTTGAGAGCTTCCTCATAGCAAAACCCTGTCAACGACAAGCATTGTTTCTGAATCTGAAATGTTTTTCTTTTTCTGTCCCTTTGGTTTCTCTTCCCACTGGGGAATGGGACTCAGAATGGGTAACTAATTATATCATGGTAGCTGTGATGCCTAACCACACCAGTTCTCATATTTATGCAGCATCACTCACTTGGCTGTACCAGCTAATGTGTGGAGATTGGGTGAAGCTGTCAGCATCCACGTGCGGCATTGCCGGCAGCTCTGGTGTGCCTTCTTGTAGTTCCATGCTTGCTTTTAAAAATATGATTTGTTTTCTCCAGTCCTGTCCAATGCACCACATTTAGAGAGAAACACGATGAAAACACAATTATAACAATCTTTTTCTTACATGAATAGAAATACCAAATTTTCCTGTTTGAGAACAAATGATCACCAAAATTCAATTACAAGCATTTGTAAACCAAAGATCCTTCTTCTATGCTGATAACAACTTCTCAAGTAGCATCACAGGTTCACTCGAAGGAATATTCTTTATTTGGAATCTGGTCTTGTGCACATTGGATTGCTGATTAGAGCAATAAATGAAGGAAGCTTGGAGAGCTTCACAGTACTTCCTAGACTGTATAAAAACACATTACCTTTTACTCAACAAGCATAATGCTTTAAAAATTGATCCTCACTGGCTTAAGGACTTTTGTTGGCCTCTGAAATCTCTCATGCAAAATCTAAAGGATTCAGACCATATGTATTATGCACATAATGAAAATTGGCGAGCCTTCAACAAGTGTATGATTTGTGCATACCATTTTAATAACTTTATATGTTACTATGCTTATATTAGTCTGCCAGGAATGAAATCAGTTCACCAACTCAAGGTTTCTTTAGATCATGATGGAGCTAGGATTCATAGGCTTATCATTCAAGATACTCCTGTTTTACATTAGGTACTGTGACAGTTTAGAATATTGTGTTATCTCTTGCGGAGGACAATCTCCTACCAAGGCTCCTAGAGACTGCCAAACTGGATTTCAAGTAGCTCTAGATTTGAGTATAACAATAGAAGAGAAAGATTGATTGATGATCCTCTTCTGCCATAAACATGAGGTTTCCTTGTGTCTGCAACTTCTGACCAAGTGATGTCCAGTAATTATGTACAATGCAGCTATGGTTTGGAATATTTCAGTTGTCCTTCTATGTATGTGCATATTGTGCATTTCTTTGGTAGAACAATAGATGAATTAGGGTTTACTGAGCACTATAACTAAGCATGTTCTAAGGGCTTTACATGTGTTAGTCCATTTAATCATCACACAGTCCTATGAAGTGACATTACTGTTTTTCTAATTTTTAGACAAGGACACTAAAACACAGCAAGGTTAAGTGATTTTCCTAGGGTCACACAGTTGGTAAGTGGTGGGAGGAAAACAGACCCAGGCACTCCCATTCCAGGCATAGTGCTTTTAACCTCTCTGTGCCCATAGACTTTGAGAGACAGCTTTTTTTTTTTTTTTTTTTTGTAGAAGTAGCAGTAAGGGAATTTTTCAATATTAGGTGAATCCAGAAGAGAAGCAAGGACCCTCTGATTTCTGATGCATAAACTTCCTGGCTTGTTAGGTTTCTTTGCCTGATTAGTAACAGCTTGCAGGATTCCTTAATTTGGGGAAAATTCTAAGTCTACTGTAGCTACACAATTTCTCCTTAGCAAAAAAATTATTCTGAATGGGTAACATACTGAGAGCACATGAAGGAACTGCAAATTGTAAATGGTATGAGCATAAAGATTTCCTCAACACGTGGCTGTGGTAGGATAGGCATTTCCAAAATGGGTACATCCACAGTTCCAAGCTTTCCCTAAGAAAGAAATAGGGTCCCACCCAAAAGGAATGTAGTGCTCCCAGTAGTCAAAGTATCTGGTCATGTATCTAGAATAAGGAGCACTACTGTGCCCTCCTATCAGAGGAAGTGTGAGCATCACATTTTCAAGCTACATGCAAAGTTATAAGACATTTTCTTTAAATGCACTGCATGGTGCATTTGATTAAGGACTGGACTTTCAAGGGATTCCTTTGAGTAGAGTGTTTTGATTCACTCCTATCAGGCCTAGCCCTGCCTCATAAATAATGGAACAAGTCTTCCATGCCCCTGAATTCTGAGCTGTGGCAAGCATTTGAGGAAATACTGAGTCACTGAGATTCTCAAGAGTCCTAATGAAATGAGGACCAGTTGAAATTCTACCCTTGGGGATCTTTGCACAGACTTTACTTTGGTCCGTGGCGAGGACACAAGAGGGAGGTGAGCCATTGGTTCATTTGTTTGCAATCCATACCATATTATTCCATATAACAAAGCCACTTCACTCTGGTATAATATCAACTGCATTCTCTCCTTCTTGGCCTTAACCAGACCATGAGTCCTTTAGTGTCCCCTCCTGATTATATTCTCTCTTGCTCCATACAAAATCATTAGCAGCACTTGTGCATGATTTGGTTGATTCTCTTGCCTGTTTGGCTGCACTTAGAATCCTAGAGCAGTTCTGCAAATGAAAAAGTGTCCAAGTAAAGGCTCTACATGTTAGGATAATTCAGTAACTAATGGTTGCACTGTTAATTTGATTTTGCTGCTGATCAGAGATAGGAAGAGAATTGTAATTGAAATGCATTGCAACCGATTCGTAAATGTTGGTACACATTATCCGTCATTGTTATGCTATTATGCTATTAACATAAATTATCACATAGAGGTAATTTGAAATTGTGAACTGACACAGGTATATCTCATTTCTGGCAATAATGACACATCAAGGAAGGAGGTCAGGCTAAATGTTGCATAGTATTATTGTGTGAACTACTGATGGACAGTAGTGATTAAGTGATGTTAGCATTGAAAAATTAATTTGTTCATAGCATTTCTATTTTTTGTCATAATAAATTTTATGTATCACATTCAAATGAGTAATAGATTTTTTTTTTAAGAACACACTTTTAGGGCTAACTTTACTTTTCTTTTCTTTTCTTTTTTGTTTTGAGATGGAGTCTTGCTCTGTCACCCAGGCTGGAGTGCAGTGGCACGATCTCAGTTCACTGCAACCTCCACCTCCTGGGTTTAAGCCATTCTCCTGCCTCAGCCTCCCGAGTAGCTGGGATTATAGGAGTGTGCCACCACACCCAGCTAATTTTCTTTGTATTTTCAGTAGAGACAGGGTTTCACCATGTTGACCAGGCTGGTCTCCAATTCCTGACCTTGTGATCCACCCACCTCAGCCTCCCAAAGTGCTGGGATTCCACCCAGCCACCAAGCCTGGTCAGGAGTAATTTTTCTAAAGTCACTTCTGCTTCACACTGATATTAATTTTAGTGAGTTTTGTTTCACTTTTTTTTTTTTTTTAGCTTTATACATAGTGATAGGACATTTTCTATAAAAAATTAGAGGACACAAGAAGACACTGTTAAAAAGAGAAGTTCTTTAACAGTGAATTCTTGGTTGACTATATGAACCACCAATTCGTTGTGTATTGATCAAGTGCCTTCCCTATTCTTAAAGCAAGTTAGGACAAAAACAATAAGCATATGCTTCAGGAGACGAGTATTCATTTTGACTAAAGGAACTGTGTATGCAGGCAGATTCCGTGTTGACTCTATACTATGGAGAAATACTTTCCGTTTTCCAGTGTAGTCTATCAGATTACATACTATATTTGGTCTTTGGGATCGACTAATGAAAAGAAAACTATGGCCGGGCGCGGTGGCTCACGCCTGTAATCTCAGCACTTTGGGAGGCGGAGACGGGCGGATCACGAGGTCAGGAGATCGAGACCATCCTGGCTAACACGGTGAAACCCCATCTCTACTAAAAATACAAAAAAAAAAAAAAAAAAATTAGACGGGCGCGGTGGCGGGCACCTGTAGTCCAGCTACTCAGGAGGCTGAGGCAGGAGAATGGCGTGAACCCGGGAGGCGGAGCTTGCAGTTAGCCGAGATTGCGCCACTGCACTCCAGCCTGGGGCACAGAGCGAGACTCCATCTCAAAAAAAAAAAAAAAAAGAAAAGAAAAGAAAACTAAGATCGATTATATGATGGGAGACAAAGCCAGATGAGAAACATTGGATTCCTCAGATTTAGGCTTTGAAAATCTTACATGCTCTAAGCCTCCCTGCCAGAGGTTAAGTTATCAATGGATACCGCAATGAAAACATTAGACAGGTGTCACTGTGAGATCTTGCCACAGCCAGATGTCAAGAAAAAAAAAGTAAAATGACAAATGGACCCTTAACAGAATAATGTGCTATCATCACATCCCCTCCCAAAGAGTCCCATCAGTCTAGGACTGTTGAGTCTATGAGAGTCATACAATACAACTATTTATGAGCTGGAGATGACACAACAACACCTGTGACATTCTGGACCTGTGAAATGGGAGGCCTAAACGGGTTCCTTGAGGCTCAGGTGTGGAAGTAGCTGCACATAAACTTATAGAGAACATGCCATAACAATTCTTAGTTATTCTCAAATGTGGCATGCTAATGCAGAGTCAGGACACAGGAGTTTTTTTTCTAAGTGATAAGTTCTACAATAATCATGAAGCATGAAAGACATATGCCATCAAAATTACCCTTGAAAATCTCAAGAAGATGCCATATTGAAGACTGAGACAATCTCTCAGTGAATCCTACACTGCCAGCTTTATTCCCAGGTTTGATAAATCAGTACATATTTCTGTGCACCAGATGTAGTAGGTGCCATTCCTTTAGGGCCATAAAGTATGAGAAATACGTATTTTTAAACACTAGAATCTGAGTCAACATAGCACAGATACTTGCGTGATGAGGGGCACGTGAGAACTGGGGCTGGCTTGAGGAACAAATTTTCATGTTCTCACATTCCACCTTCAATTCTCTCTGGGACATACATACCTTGAGTGAAATGGCCAAAATTGCGGTCTGTATTGCTTTCGTAAAATTTTTCCCTTTCACTCTCTTCCTCTCTTTGCACTGCCTCTTGTTCTTTTCCTCTCCCATCCCCTTCCTTCCTTCCCCTCCCCTGTGAACTCTCAGCAGTTAGCATTATTTATATTTCCCCCACTAACTCTTTGAGATGGGGTAGAAAAATTAAGCCTTAAAAAAAAAACCCAAAAAACTTATATGTGGTCTTTTCACAGCTCTAAGGTTTCTAGTTTCAATTTCTAGTTTAAAACCTGTATGTCTTATTTTCTGTTAGCAGGATTTCTTAACTTTTTATAGGCCAGGATTTTTGAGTAGTCGATGAAAGCAAAGGGCCCTTCCCCAGAAAATGTACTATTTGCATTCAAATTCAATTTTCAAAATCAAGGTGAACTCATGGTCCTATAATCCTTAACTAAGATTCTCTAGAGTTTCTCTTTCACCACAAGTTTCTTTTTGTAATTGCAAGTGTCCCATGTTCTTGTAATCTAATATTCTATGTTTTAGAGGGAGACTATAATGATAATAATGACAATTATACTAGGAATAAATAGGTAACATTCATTAAGAGCTTAAATCTGTATAGGCATTAGGCCAAGTTAACTCATTTACCCTTTACCAAAACCCAGTGATGAATGTGTTGCTGTTGTCATTTACTGTTAAGAAAACTGAGGTATAGGGAAGCTAAGAAGTTTGCTCAAGATCACACGATTAGTGAGCCGCTGAGTTATGATTTGAGCCCATTTGCAGTCTGGTTTGAGAGGCCAGTCTATGAACCATTTGGCAATACTGCTTTGCTATATATTAAAAGACACTGGGTTTCTTTCCTACCTGGCTTGGTAAAAAAGAGAAGAGAAGATGAGCATGGCCATATTGTACCATCAGATTGTGACTCTCTAACACTGGTCCTTTCTAATCAGGAGAGCATCCCTCCTTAAAGGAGAGGATGTGCCTTCTCTTAGTATTTGATGCTTGCTCTTGACCTACAACTACATCTATCCAGTCTTAATGATCAGTCCTCCTGGTAAGCACTGGAGTCATTTCAGCAGTTTGATAGCCTGATTTTGGATTCTTAAAAATGTTATGCCTACTTTCCAGAATAACTTAATCTCATATTGTAATTTCAGAGAATGTTTAATTAAAAAAAGATATTATTGAGGCTTCAAGCATGTAATGACTTTTCATACATATCAGAAATCTAACCTGCAGTATCTTAAGGAAGAAAACAAATTTATTGGATTGTGGTGTCCAAAGAACTACTGAACAGTGAAGTCGTGGGAGGAGCAGGAGGCCAGGAGGCCTCAGGAACAACTCAGACAAGGAAGCAAGCACTGATAGGTCCCTTTGGTTCTCATCTGCTGCTCCTTGCATTCATTTTCTCTTACTGCCAACTCACTTTCTTCAAATGGCAGGAAACATGAATGACCATAGCTTACAAGTTTTATATTTTACATCTTATCACAAGAGGGTGAGAGTTTTGTCATTGTCTTGATGTCAAGTTAAAAAATCCAAGGCAATTTATTTTATTGACCTAACTTGGGTTAATTTCCCACCCCTAGAATAAATCAAATGTGACTTGAGATGGAGAAATAGGATCATTTGTGAAAACATGTCAGTCTCATAGAAATATGTGAATGGAATAGAAACGGAGAAGTTCCCAGGAGAAGGGACAGGGTGATGAATAGACAATACTGGTTTGCTGAAAAGTAAAACTCAACTAAATTTATTTGTTTGAAGTTAGCATTAAATTATAGAGGTAACTATTAGACAGGGGGCTTGAAAACGTATTTCTTGCTTTATACAATTAGAATAATATACTGGGAAAATGGTGTGCAAATTGAATTTTGTTAATTTAATAAATAGGTAATTATATGGAAAAATTTCATTATATCTTTCAGGAAAAGTAACATTATTGTGAAGTAAATAATATTATCATTAATTTGGATTTTTAGATGAGTTCATTTAAAGTGAGATAAACTTGCAATGAGGAGCCAATGGGAATAAGAAGCACCTATCTTAGAATAGCTAGGACCTTCGACTGAATGACTTCTGGAAGAATCCAGGACTATGATTAAGATAGCTTTAAGCAGAGAATGAAAGTGTACATGCAGAGTTCAGTGACTAAATTGTCAAAGTTTTTTTGATGCTGTACCTATCACCTGGTGCATTTTAACAACAGGAGAAAAATAGAATTAGTATGCACAGGACATTGTGTAAAACAATTCTAAGATGTAGACCTGGGTCAGCTCTTAGAGGAATGTGAAATTTACAACTGGGAAATATCACTGGTCTAGCTCCAGTTGCCTTACATTGCTATAGTTGTGCTGAGTAAAAGATTGTTCTGGATAAGCATCTATTTAGGAACTATGTCATTGAAAAAGGCTTGCATTTTGTAGAGGTCATATTTTCAGCGTTGCACTAGAACCAAGATGGGAAGGAGAAATTTCTTTCTCATTCTTTTTTATTTGCATTAAGTGAGAAAAATACATTTACATTTGGGACTTCACATATTTGAAAATATGTGGAAGTCAGGTTGAAGATTTTCTTCTTGACCAGCTTCAGTGAGTGTGAGAAATAGTGTTGTGCTGGGGATGGGTACATGCGGCAACGAACCCCATTATTTGGAAAAATGAACATCAACAATTTTAGCTCAAATACTTCTTTTGAAAAGATGCTTTACATGTAGATTTATATTTGGTATTAACAAATCTCTTTTGTCTAGCATGAACTCTGGGAACGTGATGATAATACTAGGGCTAATTTGTAGTAATGTTTCTTGCACCTGGGAATAAATGTGCATTTGTACAGAAAGTTGAAAAAACAATTTAATGTTGAAAAAATATAATCTCTAATTTATGGTGATAGTAGGCTATCCTAGTAGCTTGAAAGGACAAGCTGGCATATATGGGGAAAACAAGGAGCAGAAGGATGAGACAGGGTGGGACAAATGCAAGAAGGGGGCAAAATTGACAAGAAATGAAGTGTGCTTACACGGACTGTAATTGATCTAAATATATGCTCTAGCTGATAGATACCCTCCTGAAGTTGCCACCCTGAAAAAAAAAAAAACACTCTTGGTTAGTTTTATCCTTGTCCCACCTTCCTTCCAAGTCCTTCAGGAAGAACTTTCAGGCTCCCTTTCTTCTGTGCTCTAGACACTAGGACGGGGCAGGGAATCTAGAAGCAATGAATCATGTGTTATTTGGAACTGATTTGAATGTAGAGTCTGACCCTTTGCATCTTTTGGAAATATTTCAAGAGATACATAGCCAACTCCAAGGAAAACACATTTTTACCAAATCCCTCAGTAATAGGACAGAAAAGAACTTTAGGAAGAACTTAAGTACAGTTCTAATTTTCATTATGCCAAGAACATACAAGATGAGGTGGAGCCTCCAGACTTCTTTATAACAGAGATAAAAATTCCCAAAAACATACCTTTTTACCTCCTGCAAGTAATGACTTAGGGTTCAGCTAGAAACTTATGTCCAAACTAAAGGTTTTCCATCCATTGTGGAATAGTTTATTTCTTCTGGAAAACTTGCAAACCATCTCTCCATATGCAAAAGAGTGGAACAATGGTAGACAGAAGGGAATAGAAAAACAAGGAACACTTTGTCTTCAAAATAACAAATGGTTATTAGAGTATTGGCAAAGGGATAAGAAGATGCAAAGGACAGGGTGTGTGAAGAGAAAGAAGAGAACCACAGAAGGGTCAGACTACCAGCTGTCTACCCCCTACAAACCTCTTAGGGCAGAGAGAGATTGGGAGGGGACTCTCTTCTTCATCCTAGCCCAAACACTACAGAGAAGAAGGCAGGTCTATTAGTCTTCTAGGGCTCCCATAACAAAATACCATAGATTGGGTAGCTTAAACACCAGAAATCAGTTTCTCACAGTTCTAGAGGCTAGAAGTCCAAAACCAAGGTGTTAGCAGGATTGCTTTGATTCTGAGGCCTCTCTCCTTGGCTCGCAGATGGCCACCTTCCCATTGAGTCCTCAAATGATCTTTCCTCTGTTGGCCCACACCCCTGGTATCTCTCTGTGTGTCCAAATTTCTCTTCTTATAAGGACACAACTCAGATTGGATTAGGGTCTAGTCCAGTGGCCTCATTTTAACTTAATCCTCTCTTTAAATCCCCTATCTCCAAATGCGGTCACACTCTGAAGTACTGGAGGTTAAAGCTTCAACATATGAATTTAGTGTGGGTTAGGGGGACACTTTTCTGCCCATTACAGCAAGATAGCTCATCAGCCTGTCAGCCTCATAAATAGGCATCATTACAGAGATGAGCAGAAGATTTTTGTTGTTGTTGTTTAATTGGAGCAATATTTCTGTAAGGTAGGGTAATGCAAAGTGTGGTCATCATTTACTTTCAGCTATCAAGACTCTGGAGACATAAGGTAGACAGCGAGTAAACTGGCTCTTTGACCCAGGTGTGGCCTGACTTTTGCATCAGCTCTTTTAATAGGAGACTGAAGTATTTAGGGACAAAATATTATCTGATTGCCTGAGAATGGATTTCCTAAAAGGCTACCAATCCTGCTACAAAGGCTTTGCTACCATATACCTCTCATTGCTGTGTTTACTCACCACGGTGGAGTGTTTCCAATCCTGTCAACTTGCCTTCGATTTTACATTTTTTATCGTAACTTTCTAGCCAAATATCAATGCTGCTGTCTATCTTTTATATGTTCAAAATAAAAAAATTGCACAGTGGTTATGTTTTATTTTATTTAAAGATTATTTCTATTTTGGCAATCTTTCACAGCTCTTTTCAGCACTGATGCTACAACAAACCTTTTGAAACTCTGGCTTTTATGAAGAACAAAACAAGCCAGAGAATTATTTCACCCCACAAAGTTGGGAGACAGATTTTATTTGCACCCTTTAGTGTTCATAAATCCTATATATCTCCATTATAGGTTTACCTTAAGAATGGAATTTTGTGTCTTGCTTGCATTTTATAAATTTTGTCTGGAGTATTTCACATAAGGAAGTACTTTCATATCTTTTATTTAGAACCAAGACATCTTCTGGGCTAAAGAGGTGACTTTGAGAAATGGAGTTAGGACATGATAGTCTGCCCCAAATGAGAGACAAATCTAAAGTATGCTGAGCTAAGAAGCAAGACAGGTTTCAAAAACCTCTTACCATATTTATTTTTATACGTACATTTTATCTTGTGTTCATTCCCATATGATCTGCCATCAATTACCCAATAGTAATGAAAACCTCTATGTTTTTACAAGGTAGAGACACAATAAAACTAACTGGAGGCTGGCAAGGCCACCACTTCAGCTTCTTTTCATATTACCTGTCCCTGCATACCCCTGCCTCCTTTCCTGTGACCTTCTTTCAAGTTTCTATATCTATATTTTTTTCCTTTTCATCTTTTAAAGTTTTTTTTCTCTCATTTATTTTATTGGGAAAAGCATAGTGTTGTATATCAAAGCACCTTGGGCTCAGACTAACCAGAAATTGAAATCTCGGCTCTGTACTTGCTGCATACACTGGGACAAGTTACTTACCCTTTCTCTGCCTTAGTTTCCTCATTTCTAAATTGGTGCAAATATGAAAATAAATGAGACTGTACTTATAAAGCACTGAGTCTAGTGCTACATAGAATAGGTAGGTAGTCTTGGCTACATAGTGCGAATGAAAGCTATTTTAATCTTTCTTATTCCCTCTCCTTATTGCCCTCTTTAAGTCTTTTCCTTCCTTTCCTTCCCTCCCCCTATCTCCTACTCTTCTTTATTTTCTTTTTGGTTCTTTATTGTCTCCAGTCTTTTCTTTCTTCCTCTAACAATGACAGAGTATACACACTTACATACACACAGATATATATGTAATCAGATTATCATGTCCTAACTCCATTTCTAAAAGTCACTTATTTGGCCCAGAAGATGTCCTGACTTTAAATAAAATGCATGAATTTTTTCCTTATTTTATGTGAAATACTCCAGAAAAATTTATAAAATGCAAGAAAGAAATTCCATATATACATGTCATTTCCTGTGACCTAATCCAATGAGTTTCAAATAATTAACTATATTGGGAATCCTTATGGATTTTTAATTATTTCAAGAGCCTGAGGGAAGCCTTAAATTGATCTGCAATAGCACTTCATTGTTTCTTTTCTTTTGGTTCCAATTAGGTCAACTCAGTATAGAGAAACTGTCTGGTTCATGCTGATCAGAATCTCTGATGAGGAGTTATAAATGTCTTTCATTTTAAAAAAGAGAGAAAGTGGGGGAAATGATCAACTTATACTTTTTCTGGTAATAACATCTTTTAACATGTGACGTTCATGGGTACCGGAGAAGCAAATGAACAAATTAAACTCCTTATAGCTCTCTTTTCTTATGTCTAAAATTAAAGAGGTGGACTAGATACTTTTATCTTTTCTGAATAATAGTGGTAGGACCATATCAGAGTGATTCTTTTTTTTTTTTTATTATACTTTAAGTTCTAGGGTACATGTGCATAACGTGCAGGTTTGTTACATATGTATATTTGTGCCATGTTGGTGTGCTGCACCCATCAACTCGTCAGCACCCATCAATTCATCATTTATATCATCAGAGTGATTCTTTAATTGAAACATGCTTTGCTGTTTCAGGGCCTCAGCCCTTTCATTATGGTAAGACTATAAGAAAATGTTTATAAATCCTATCATTGTATTAGTTATTTAGGAAAATTATTGAGGACATTTCCTAACCACATTATTCAATGTGGCTCTGGTGTGAAACCCATTTCACTATTTCACACTGGAATCCAGAAAGCTCAGAGTCAAATTCAAATCTTAACCACAGGCATTGAAGAGGTCTTTTTAGGCTAACTGTACTCTAATATCTCTGGTCCTGGAGTTTACAAAACAATTCATTGATTTCCAGTTTCTGGTTTCATACATACAAAGCTCAGAGTTGCCACTCTATACTAAAAACAAGTAAAAAACTGAACAGACTGAAAAATCAACTTTTCTTAGGTCCATCAGAGAGGTGAGGACACAAGGCAAACTGCTAAACCCAAGACTAGAGAGACAGGCAAATGCAGGCAGTCAAGGCCTGTCAGAAAAGAGACTTGGGAGAGGAAACAGACATGGGAACAAGGTCTAGAGTAAGAAAACCTGAACTGTAATTTGTGAATTGCTAGAGGCTTAGTGTGGACAAATTTGAGTCAAAAACTCCAGGGGCCCCCCCAACGTTTTTGTGAGTTTTACCTCTAGGAGTTTAACTAGGTTTTCACAGTAAATATCAGAGAAAATGTCCTTGTGCTTCTTTTTTTTTCTCTCTCTTCTTTTTTTTTTTTTTTT
>NW_016803685.1:1563609-1581206 GCF_001698545.2 Rhinopithecus bieti | reverse complement strand
TTGTTGTTGTTGTTGTTTAGCTGTGCCCTGTCCCCAGAGGTGGAGTCTACAGAGACTGGCAGGCCTCCTTGAGCTGCTGTGAGCTCCACCCAGTTCGATTTTCCCAGGGCTTTGTTTACCTACTTAAGCCTCAGCAATGGTGGGCGCCCCTCCCCCAGCCTCACTGCTGCCTTGCTGTTAGATCACAGACTGCTGTGCTAGCAATGAGGAAGGCTCCATGGGCGTGGGACCCTCCCAGCCAGGTGTGGGATATAATCTCCTGGTGTGCCCGTTTGCTTAAAGCGCAGTATTGGGGTGGGAGTTACCCGATTTTCCAGGTGTTGTGTGTCTCAGTTCCCCTGGCTAGGAAAAGGGATTCCCTTCCCCCTTGTGGTTCCCAGGTGAGGCAATGCCTTGCCCTGCTTCAGCTCTCACTGGTCGGGCTGCAACAGCTGACCAGCACTGATTGTCTGGCACTCCCCAGTGAGATGAACCCAGTACCTCTGTTGAAAATGCAGAAATCACCTGTCTTCTGTGTCACTAGTGCTGGGAGCTGGAGACTGGAGTCCTTGTGCTTCTTGAAGGGAAGGGGAAAAGAAGCCATTTTGAAATATGCCAGAGCACTCCATTCTTCTGAATAAGGCCCATATGGGAAACTAGTTAATCAGAGCCCAACCTGCTGGGCTATTATCAGAGCCTAATTGACCTGGGGGAAGGCACATACTCAACTCCAGTTAGCTTTAACTTTTCATATTAGAAAGGAAAATACCCAAATTTAGCCCACTTTAGCCATCCTATCCCACCTAGGGGAGATGGGAAATGAAGAATCACTAGTAAAGTGCCGAGACCAGAGACACAGGCTCATAAAATACTGAGACTTGATTATAGAACTATAGAATGCTTCCCCTTGCCCATATCTTCTCACCACATTACTAAAGGCCTATGTACAATGGTTTCTGTTGCCTGGTTCATCATGCTTAGCTATCAATAAAAAATCACAAGAGAAGGGAAATAAAGCTTAGCACCACAAAAAAAAAAAAAAATCACCAAACCACGGATGTAAATAATAACAGAGGACCTAAAGACAGATCCTTTAAAAACCAGAAAAGGACTGACAAAGTTATAACCTTAATAATAACCTTTATTGCAAATGAATCAAGTTATTCAATTAAAAGTTAAACAGTGGCTGAATGGATTTTTAAAGAAGACCCAACTATATAGTGCCTACAAAGGAATCATCTCACTATTAAAGACAAACATAGACTGAAAGTGAAGAGATGGAAAAAGATATTGCATATGCATGGAAATCAGAAGCGAACAGGAATATTCATACTTAGATAAAATAGACTCTAAGGTAAAAACTATAAAAAAAGACAAAGGAGACTATTAGATAATGATAAAGGGCTCAACTCAACAAGAGAACAATTATAAATATATATGCACAAATATTGGAGCACCCAGATACATAAAGTGAATATTATTAGATCTAAAAGGAAGAATAGAGTGAAATACCATAATATTAGGAAACTTCAACACCCCACTTCAACAATGGACAGATCATTTAATCAGAAAATCAACAAAGAAACATCAGACATAAGCTTCAAAACAGACAAAATAGACTTAACAGACATTTATACAGCATTCTATCCAAAAGCTTCAGAATACACAATCTTCTCAACTGTATATGGAACATTCTCCAGGATAGATCACAGCAGAAATAAACAAAATAGAGATAAAATCATTCACAAAATGGAAAATCAATCCTAAAATTCAAATGGAACCACAAAAATACTGAATAGCCAAAGAAAACCTGAGTAAAAAGCAAAAAGTTTGAGACATCCTACAACCTGATTTCAAAATATGCTACGAAGATGTAGTAACCAAAACAACATGGTACTTGTGTAAAAACAAACATGTAACTTAATGGAATAGAATAAAGAGCCCATAAATAAATGCATGCACCTACAGTCAACTGATTTTCAAAAAAGGTGCCAAGAACACAAATTGAGGGAAAGACAGTCCCTGAAACAAATGGTGCTGAGAAAGTTAAATATCCACATGCAGAAGAATGTGACTAGACCTCTACCTCTCGCCAAATACAAACATCAACTCAAAATGGATTGAAGACTTAAACGTAAACCCCAAATTATTAAACTACTAGAAGAAAACATAGGGAAACACTTTATGACTTGGACTGGACAGGGATTTTTTAAAATAAGATCTAAAGACCACTGGCAACAAAAACAAAAATAGACAAATGGGATTAAATCAAACTGAAACATCCTTGTGCAGCAAAGGAAACGACACAGTGATGATACAGCCTACAGAATGGAAGAAAATATTTGCAAACTATATACCTAACAAGGGGTTAATACCCAGAATTCCAAAGTATTTAGGGGACTTAACTGCAGAAAAATAAACAACCAAATTTTTTAAATGGCTAAAATACCCCAATAGCTATTTATCAAAAGAAGGCATTCAAATGGCCAACAGGTACATGAAAAAAGGCTCACCATGACTATTCATCAGGAAAATGCAAATCCAAACCATAATGACATACTACTTCCCTTCAGTGAGAATGGCTACAATAAAAATGACAATAGAAACAAGTCTTGGTGAGGATGTGAAAGACAAGGGAACACATACATGTTGGTGGTGGAATTGTAAAGTAGTACAGTCACTATGGAAGACTGTATGGAGATTCCTAAAAAATTAAAAACAGAAATACCATATGACCCAGCCATCCCACTACTGGGTATATATTCAAAGGAAAAGAAATTAGTATGTCAAAGAGGTATCTGCACTCCCATGTTTACTGCAGTGCTATTAACAATATCCAAGATATGGAATCAACACAAGTGTCCAGCAATCCAACAATGGATAAAGAAAATGTGGTGTATATATGCACAACGGAATACTATTCCATCATAACATGATTGAAATTCTGTTATTTGCAACGACATGAATGAACACAGAGGATAACATGTTAATTAAAATAATCTAGACTTAGACAGATAAATACTGCATGATCTTACTCATATGTGAAATGTAAAAAAAAAACCAAAAAACAAAAAACTAGATATCATAGAGAGCAGAACAGTGGTTGCCAGATAAATGATAAATACATGGGTTTAATAGATATGCTAATGCTCATGCTAATACATGAGCTTTCTGGATCTATGGGTAGATGTCTGACATTAATTTGTTAAAATCCTCAGTTATTTTTTCAATGAATGTCAGACACTTACCCATAGATCCAAGAAACTCAAAGAATACCAAAAGGATAAATACCAGAAAATCTATACCTAGGCATTTATCTTTCAAACTACAGAAAATCAAAGATAGGGGAAAATACTGAAAAAAGCCAGAGGAAAAAATATGTTACCCTTAGAGGAGCAAACACAGGAATTACATATGACCTCTCTTCAAAATCATGTGAAGAAGAAGATATAGAGCAAGCTATTTTAAATAATCTCAACCTAGAATTCTGTCTCCTGCAAAATTATCTCTCAAAAGTGAAGGAGAAATTAAAACTTTCTCAGACAACCAAAAATTGAGGAAAGTTGTTACCTAGTAGATCTGCCTTGAAAGAAATATTAAAAGCTCTTTAGAGAGAAAGAAAAGTAATATAAGTCAGAAATAAGTCTACATAAAGAAAGGAATCATATCAAAGAAGGGATGAATGAGAGTAAAAGGAAAACTTTCATTTTTCTTATTCTCAATTGATCTTACAGATGACTGTTCAAAATGATAATAGCAACAATGTATTTGAATATGTATGCTTACATATATATCTTGAGTATGTATATATTAATGTAATATACACACATATATATGTGCTCACATAAAAGTGAAATAAATGACAGCAATGATGCAAGTGATGGGAGGGAGGAATTAGGATTATTTTATTATTATAAAGTATTCACACTACCCTACCTGTGAAGTGGTATGTTATTTGAAGGTAGATTTAAATTAGTTGTAAATGTATAGTGCAAACTTTAGGGCAACCAACAAAAAAATTAAAATATGAAGAAGAAGGAGGAGGAGGAAGAGGGGGAGGAGGAAGAGGAGGAGGAGGAGGAGGAGGAACTAATATGGAAAAAAAAAATAGAAAATGGAAAAAATGCTCAAATCACAAAAGGCAGAAAAAGAGTGGAAGATGAAACTAGGAACAAAGAATAAGATCAATAAATAGAACATAGTAATAAATATGGTAGATATTAATCAAACTATATCAATAATAATTTATAATGGCAATGATACAAATGCAGCAATTAAAAGACAAGGATTGTCAGAGTGGATTAAAAAACAAGACCCAGCTATATGTTGTCTATAAGAAACACATTTTCAATATAAACTCACATACTAATTAAAAAGTAAATGAATGGAGAAAAATATACCATGCTAACATGAATAAAAATGAAATAAGAGAAGACACATTAATTTCAGACAAAGCAGCTTTCAAAGCAAAAAAGTTATTAGGGATAAAGAAGGGCATTACATAATGAAAAATTGGCCAACTCTCTAAGAAACATAATAATTCTTAGTGTGCATGCGCCTAACAACAGAGCATCAAACTAGATAAAGCAAAAATTGATAGAAATGCAAGGAGAAATAGCTGAATCCATTATCATAGTTGGATAGCTCAACACCCCTCTATCAGAAATGGACAGATCTAGCAAGCAGAAAATAGGTAAAAACTAAGTTTAATTCAATAACACCATCAATCAACTGGATATAATTTGATTTCCATAGACTATTTATTTCAACAACTGTAGAATATATATCCTTCTCAAGCTCACATGAAAAATTCACCAAAGTAGAACGTATTCTGGACCAGGAAATTCACCTGAACAAATTTAAAAGCATAAAAATTAATATCTGCTTCTGACGACCATGGAATTAAATCATAATCAATAGCAAAAGTATAATTAAAAAATTTCAAAATATGTGGAGATTAAGCAATATGCTTCTAAATAACATGAGTCAAAGAAGAAATCACTAGAGAAAAAAATGTTTTGAATTAAAAATAAAATCACAATTTATCAAAATTTGGAATTCAATGAAAGTGCTTAGAGGGAAATGTATAGTCTTGTGTGCATACATTAGAAAAGAAAAAAGATCTAAAATCGATTACCTAAGCTTCCACCTTAAGACACTAGGAAAAAAGGAGCATATTATGTTCAAATTAAGCAGAAGAAAGAAAGAATAAGAATTGAAGAAGAAATCAATGAAATTGAAAATGGGAAATCAATAGAGAAAATCAACAAAACCCAAACCTGACACTTCCAAAAAGTCCATAAAATGTATAAGCCCGTAACCAAGAAAACTAAGAAAAAAAGGAGGATACACATTAATAATAACAGAAATGAAAGAGTGGATATCACAACAGGCCCTATGACCATTAAATGGATAGTAAAGAAATGGTAAGAGCAACTCTATGCCTACAAATGTGACAATTTTGATCCAACAGACCAATTTCTCAAAAGATACAATCTGCCAAAACTCACACTCACACACAAATGAACAATCTTAGTAGACCTATAGCTATTAAAGAAATTGAGTCAACAATGAATATGCTTCCAAAACAGGAAGTACCAGGACCACGTGACTCCACTGGTGAATTCTACCAAACATTCAGTGAAAAAACATGTCAATTACTACAACCTTTTTCAGAGAAGAGTGTTTTTTCCTAATTCATTCTATGAAGCCAGCATTACCCCAATACCAAAATTAGGTGAAGACACTCCAAATAAACAAAACTACAGAGAGAGGCAGATCAAAATGGTGAAATATAAGGTTCCGCCAACTGTCTCCTCTGCAAGGACACCAATTTAACAACTTTCTGCCCACAAAAATAAACACCTTCATAAGAACCAAAAAAATTGGCTGAGCACTCACAGTACCTGATTTTAACTTCATATCACTGAAAGAGACACTGAAGAAGTTGGAAAAACAGTGTTGAATCGCCAGTGCCACCCCTCCCCGCATCCTCTGGCAGTGGCAACGTGGTGCAGAGAGCATTTCTGGGAAGCAGGAGAGGGAGTGCAGAGCAATTGAGAAGCACTGAACTCAGTGCTGCCCCATTATGGCAGAAAGCAAAACCAGAACAACTCAGCTGATGCCCACTCACAGAGGGAGAATTTAAACCAGCTGTAGTCAGAGGAATCACTGATCCCAGCAGTTTTTGTTTTTTTTTTTAGATGGAGCCTCACTCTGTAGCCTAGGCTGGTGTGCAGTGGCATGATCCCAGCTCACTGCAGCCTCTGCCTTCCAGGTTCAAGAGATTCTCCTGCATCAGCCTCCTGAGTAGCTGGAATTACAGGCCCCTGCCACCATGCCCGGCTGATACTTTTATTTTTAGTAGAGGTGGGGTTGCTCCATGTTGGCCAGGCTGGTCTTGAACTGCTGAACTCAGGTAATCTGCCCACCTTGACCTGCCAAAGTGCTGGGATTACAGGCATGAGCCACCGTGCCCAGCCGATCCCAGTAGTCTTAACTTGAGTTCCCACAAACCTTGTCACCTTGGGCTAATAAACTTGAAAGGCAGTCTAGGGGACAATGACTGCAACTCCTATGTGAATCCTACTGCTGAACTGGGCCCAGAACCAGTGAACTTGGCGGGACACATGACCTATTGAGATATCAGCTGAGGCAGCTAAGGGAGTGCAGGTATCACCCTTTCTCAACCCCCAGGCTGCACAGCTTGTGCCTCCAAAAGAGACCTCTTCCTTCTGCTTGAGGAGAGGAGAGGGGAGAATTTTGTTTTGCATCCTGGATACCAGCTCAGTCACAGCATGATAGGGCACTGGTCAGAGTCATTAGGCCCCCTTTCCAGACTCTAGCTCCCAGACGACATTTCTAGACATGCCCTAGGCCAGAAATAAACACACTGTCTTGAATAGAAGGACTCTGTCATGGCAAGATTCATCACCTGCTAACTGAAGAGCCCTTGGGCCCTGAATAATTAGCAGTAATACTAACAGACTGCACTGAGGGCCTTGAATGAGACTCTGAGAATTGCTGGCTTCAAGTGAGATTAAGCACATTCCCAGCTGTGGTGGCTATGGGGCAAGATTCCTTCTGCTTGAGAAAAAGAGAGGGAAAAGTAAAGGGGACTTCATCTTGCACCTTAGATACTAGCTCAGCCACTGGGGGTAGAGCACTAAGCAGGCCCTTGAGGTCCCCAATTCCAGAACTTGGCTCTTGGATGGCATTTCTGGACCTGCCCTGGGCCAGAATGGAGCCCACTCCCCTGGGATTCCCTGAAGGGTGAATCCCAGGCCAGGCAGCACTCATGGGAAGCTGACTTAGCTCTTGGACCTTAAGGGAAGATCAGCAGTAGTCTGGAAGTGCTCCCCTGTGTTCTGGTGGTGGCAGTGGCCATGGGGTGAGGCTCCTCTGACTTTGGAAAGGGGAAGGAATAGTAAGAAGAACTGTGTCTTTTGATTTGAATGCCAGCTCAGCTACAGTACAATAGAATGCCAGGTCAACTTCTAAGATTTTTACTTTAGTTCTTAGCTCCTAGATGGCATCTCTGAACCTGCCTGGGCACTGAGGGAACTTGCTGCCCTGAAGGAAAAGGCACAGACATGGCTGGGTTTACCACCTGCTACTTGTAGAGCCCCAGGCCTTAAGGGAACATAGGTGGTAGCCAGGGAGTGGTTACAGTAGGCCTTGGGTGAGACCCAGTGCTGTGCTGGCTTCAAGTCTGATCCAGCACAGTCCTAGTGGTGACGGCCCCAGAAGTACTTGTGTCACTTTATCCCCAGCTCCAGATGGCTCAGAATAGAGTGAGAGATTTTGGTTCTTAAGGAGAAAACGAAGAGAGCAAAAGTCTCTGCCTAGTAATCCAGAGAATTCATCCATATCTTGTCCAAGACCACCAAGTTGGGACCTCTATTAGTCTACAGGAACCACAGTGTTACTGGCCTTGGGACACCCCCTAAAGCAGGTACAGTTTAGATCACAATACCTAAGTCCTTTTGAATATCTGGAAAGTCTTCACAGGAAGGCTAGGTACAAACAAGCACAGACTGTGAAGACCAGACAGATACAGACAAACATCTACAAGTATCAAGTCCATCCAGGAAAAAATGACCTCACCAAATGAACTAAATAAGGCACCAAGGACCAATTTTGGAGAAACAGAAATATGTGTCCTTTCAGACAGAGAATTCAAAATAGCTGTTTTGAGGAAACTCAAATAAATTCAAGATAACACAGAGAAGGAATTCAGAATTCCATCAGATAAATTTAACAAAGAGATTGAAATAATTAAAAAGAATTACACAGAAATTCTGGAACTGAAAAATACAACTGGCATAGTGAATGAATTAGAGTGTTTTAATGGCAGAATTGATCAAGCAGAAGAGAGAATTAGTGAGCTGGAAGACATGCTATTTGAAAATACACACTCAGAGAAGACAAAGAAAAAAAAAGAAAAAACAATGAAGCATGCCTTCACGATCTAGAAAATAGCATCAAAAGGGAAAATCTAAGAGTTATTAGCCTTAAAGGGGAGGTACAGAAACAGATATCAGTAGAAAGTTTACTTGAAGGGATAATAACAGAGAACTTCTAAAACCTAGAGAAATATATTAATATCAAAGTATAAGAAAAATATAGAATACCAAGTAGATTTAACTCAAAGAAGACTACCTCAAAAGTTTCGATTCAACAAGAACAACTCACTATCCTAAATATTTATGCACCCAATACAGGAGCACCCAGATTCATAAAGCAAACTCTTTGAGACCTACAAAGAGACTTAGACTCCCACACAATAAGAGTGGGAGGCTTTAACATTCCTCTGACCATATTAGACAGATCATCGAGACAAAAAATTAACAGAAATATTCAGGACCTGAGCTCAGCTCTGGATCAAGGGGACCTGATAGATATTTACAGAACTCTCCACCCTAAAACGATGGAATATACATTCTTCTCATTGCCACACAACACTTTCTCTAAAATTGATCGTATCATAGGAAGTAAAACACTGCTCAGCAAATGCAAAAGAGCTGAAATAATAACAGTCTCTCAGACCACAGTGCAATCAAATTAGAACTCAAGATTAAGAAATCCACTCAAAACCACACAACTACATGGAAATTGAACAATTTGCTCCTGAATGACTCTTGGGTAAATAATGAAATTTAGGCAGAAATAAAGAAGTTCTTTGAAACTGAAGAAAACAAAGAGACAACATACCCGGATTTCTAGGATGCAGCTAAAGCAGTGTTAAGAGGGAAATTTATAACACGAAATGCCCACATAAAAAATCTAGAAAGATCTCAAGTTAACAACCTAACATTTCAAATAAAAGAATTAGAGAATCAAAAGCAAACAAATCCCAAAGCTAGTAGAAGACAAGAAATAACAGATCAGAGCCAAACTGAAGGAGACAGAGACATGAAATCTCTTCAAAAAATCAACAAATCCAGGAGCTAGTATTTTGAGGAAATTAATAAAAAAGACCACTAGCTGAACTAATAAAGAAAAGAGAGAGAAATCAAATAAACAAAACACAGTCAGAAATGAAAACAGAGATATCACCATTGACCCTACAGAAATACAAACAACCATCAAAGAATATTATAAACACCTCTATGCACATAAACTAGAAAATCTAGAAGAAATGAACAATGTCCTGGACAAATACACCCTACCAAGACTGAGGCAGGAAGAAATTGAATCCCTGAATAGACCAATTCTACCTTTGGTAGAATTCAAAGAGACGGTGGTACCATTTCTACGGAAACTATTCCAAAATATTGAAAGGGAAAGGAATAGAAGGAATCTTTTGGAACAACTCCAAAAATTTGAGGTGGAGGGACTCTTCCCTAACTCATTTTATGAGGCCAGCATCATCCTAATACCAAAACGTGACGGAGATACAACAAAAAAGAAAAACCTCAGGCCAATATCCCTGATGAACATAATGCAAAAATTCTGAAGAAAATACTGGCAAACTGAATCCAGCAGCACATCAAAAAGCTTATCCACCATGATCAAGTTGGCTTGATCCCTGGGATGCAAGTTTGGTTTGACACACAAAAAGTAAATGTGTTTCATCTCAAAACAGAAATAAAGACAAAACCACATGATTATCTCAATAGATGCAGAAAAGGCCTTTGGTAAAATTCAGTATCCCTTTATGTTAAAAACTCTCAATAAACTTGGTATTGAAGGAACATATCTCAAAATAATAAGAGACATATATGATAAACCCACAGCCAATATCATACTGAATAGGCAAAAGCTGGCAGCATTCCTCTTGAAAACTGGCACAAGACAAGGATGCCCTCTCTCACCACTCCTATTCAACATAGTATTGGAAGTCTTGCCCAGGGCAATCAGGCAAGAGGAGGAAGTAAAATGTATTCAAATAAAAAGAGAAGTCAAATTATATTTGTTTGTAGATTACGTGATCCTATACCCAGAAAACCCCATAGTCTCAGCCTCAAAGCATCTTAAGCTGATAAATAATTTCAGCTGATAAACATCTTAAGCTGATAAACAACAAAATCAACGTGTAAAAATCTCTAGCATTCCTATACACCACCAACAAGCAAGCAGAGAGCCAAATCATAAATGAACTCCCATTCACAATTGCTACAGAAAGAATAAAATCCTAGGAATACATCTAACAAGGGAAGTGAAGGACCTCTTCAAGGGAACTACAGACCACTACTCAGAGAAATCAGAGAGTATACAACAAATGGAGAAACATTCCATGCTCATGGACAGGAGGAAACAATATGATAAAAATAGCCATACTGCCGAAAGCAATGTATGGATTCAATGGTATTCCCATTAAGTTACCATTGACATTCTTCACAGAATTAGAAAAAACTATTTTAAAATTCATCTGGAACTGAA
Source organism: Rhinopithecus bieti (assembly GCF_001698545.2). Lineage (NCBI taxonomy): Eukaryota > Metazoa > Chordata > Mammalia > Primates > Cercopithecidae > Rhinopithecus > Rhinopithecus bieti. The sequence continues at coordinate 1,570,343 of NW_016803685.1, read as the reverse complement.
GAAAAGCCAGAATAGACAAGTCAATCCTAAGCAAAAAGAACAAAGCTGGAGGCATCATGCTATCTGACTTCAACTTTACTACAAGGCTACAGTAAACAAACCAGCATGGTACAGGTACAAAAACGGACACATAGACCAATGGAACAGAATAGAAAACTAAAAAATAAGACCACATACCTACAGCCATCTGATCTTCTACAAACCTGACAAAAACAAGCAATGGGGAAAGGGTTTCCTGTTTAATAAACGGTGCTAGGAGAATTGGCTAGCCATAGGCAGAAAATTGAAACTGATTTCATTTTTATATAGGGTGAGAGATGGAGGTCTAGTTTCATTCTCCTGCATACGGACACCCAGTTTTCACTGCATCATTTATTGAAGAGATTCTTTTCCCTAGTAATTGTTCTCGGCAGCTTTGTCAAAAAATTAGTTGGTTGTAAATATGTAGATTAATTTCTGGGTTCTCTATTCTGTTCCACTAGTCTTTGCATCTGTTTTCATGCCAGTACCATGCTGTTTAGGTTATTACAGCTTTATAGTGTATTTTGAGGTCTGGTAGTGTGATGCCTCAAGCTTTGTTCTTTTTGCTCAGGACTGATTTGGCTCTTCAGGGTCTTTTGTGGTTCCATTTGAATTTTAGGATTTTTTTTTTCCATTACTGTGAAGAATGTTATTGGTATTTTGAAAAGGATTGCATCAAATCTGTAGATTGCTTTGGATAGTATTGTCATTTTAACAATATTAATTTTTCTGATCCATTAGCATGGGATGTCTTTACATTTGTTTGTATTCTCTTCAATTTCTTTCATCAGTGTTTTGTAGTTTTCCTTGTTGAGGTCTTTCACTTCTTTAGTTAAATTTGTTCCTAGGTATTTTATTTTATTTTATTTTATTTTTTGTAGCTATTGTAAATGAGATTGCCTTTTAATTTCTTTTCAGCTAGTTTATTGTTAGTGAATAAAATACTACTGATTTTGTATATTAATTTTGTATCCTGCAACTTTACTGAATATCAATTCTAAGAGGTTTTCTGCTAGAGTCTTTTGGTTTTGCTATATATATATTTGACTTTCTTCTTTCCAGTTTGTATACTAGAAGAAAACATAGGGAAACACTTCAGGACATTGGTCTAGGAAAAGATTTTATGACTACGACCTCGAAAGCACAGGCTGAAATAAACAAATGAGATTATGTCAAACTAAAAAGCTTCCACAGAGCAAAGAAAACGATCATTAACCGAGTGAAAAGACAGCCTACTGAATGGTAGAAAAATATTTGCAAGCTACTCATTCAACAGGGGATTAATAGTCAGAATATGCAAGGAACTCAAACATCTATTTCTTTTTTCCTTGACAGAGTCTTGCTCTGTCGCTCAGGCTGGAGTGCAGCAATGGCACAATCTCGGCTCACTGCAACCTCCGCCTTCTGTGTTCAAATGATTCCTGTGCCTCAGCCTCCCAGGTAGCTGGGATTACAGGCGTGCACCACCTGACCCAGCTAATTTTGTATTTGTAGTAGAGATGGTGTTTCACCATGTTGGCCAGGCTGGTCTTGAGCTCTTGACTTCAGGTGATCCACCTGCTTCAGCCTCCCAAAGTGCTGGGTTTACAAGCTTGAGCCACTGCGCCTGGCCATGGAACTCAGACATCACAACAACAAAAAAACAAACAATCTGATTTTAAAATAGTCAAATGATCTGAAGAGACGTTTCTCAAAAGAAGACATACAAATGATCAAAATACATGAAAAAATTATCAACATCATTGATGTTTCAGGGAAATGCAAATCAAAACCATAACGAGATGCTATGTCACCACACGCGGGATGGCTATTATCAAAAGAAAAAAAAAAAAAAAAAAAAAAAAAAAATGCTGCTGGGGATGCAGAGTAAAGGGAACTCTTATACACTGTTGATGGAAATGTAAACTAGTGTAGTCACTATAGTGAATAGTATGGATGTGCCTCAAAGAACTACAAATATTATTACCATAGGATCCAACAATCCCACTACCAGGCATTTATCTAAAGGAAAGGAAAATATTATATCAAAGAAATACCTGTGCCCACAAACTTTATTGTAGCACTACTCACAATATCCAAATAATGAATCAGTCTAGGTGTCCAACAACAACCCCGTCTCTACTAAAAATACAAAAAACTAGCCGGGCGACCTGGCGGGCGCCTGTAGTCCCAGCTACTCGGGAGGCTGAGGCAGGAGAATGGCGTGAACCCGGGAGGCGGAGCTTGCAGTGAGCTGAGATCCGGCCACTGCACTCCAGCCTGGGCGACAGAGCGAGACTCCGTCTCAAAAAAAAAAAATGTGATATGTATACACAATGGAATACTATTCAACTGTAAAAAAGAATGAAATCCTATTATTCATGGCAACATGGGTGGAACTGGAGGACATTATGTTAGGTGAAACAAGTCAGGAATAGAAAGTAAACACCGCATATTCTCACTCATATGTGGAATTGAAAAAATATTGATCTCAAAGAAATAAAAAGCAGAACAGGGGATACTAAAGGCTGGGAAGAGCAAGAAGAGGGGAGAGATAGAGATTAGTTAAAGGACGTAAAATTGCAGCTAGATAGGAGGAATAAATTCTAGTGTTCTACAACACTGCAGGATGATGATAACATATTATGTAGACTCAAATAGCTAGGAAGAGAATATCGAATGTTCCTAACAAAAATAAATGATAAATGTTTCAGATGGAAGATATAATTACTTTGATCTTTTCATTGTATCTTATATGTGTTGAAACATCACTACATAACCCATGAATATGTACAATTGTTATTTTCAATTAAAATAAAATAAAAAAGACATGCAAAAAATAAATGAAAAAAGAATAGCTGAAATCCAGGACAACACCAAAAGCAGGCAAATATATGGAACAAGATATATGGAACAAAATGAACTCTCATTCATTGCTTATAAGAATGCAACATTATATAGACATTTGGAAGACACTTTGGCATTGTTTTACAAAACTAATCCTACCATACAGTCCAGCAATAATACTCCTTTGTATTTTACCCAAAGGAGTTGAAAGCTTCTGTTTCACTCCTTTACACAAAAACCTGCACACAACATTTGTAGCAGGTTTATTCATAACTGCCAAAACTTGGAATCAAAAAGGGTCCTTCAATAGGTCAACAGGTAGATAAACTGTGGTTAATCCAGACAATGGAATATTATTGAGCACAAAAAAGAAGTGAACAACCAAAACTTGAAATGATATAGAGGAAACTTAAAAGCATGTTATTCAGTGAAAGAAGCCAAACTGGAGAAGCTACATACAGCATGATTCTAACTATATATGACATTCTGGAAAAGACAGCTATGGAGACAGTAATAATATCAGTGGTTTCTAGGAGTGAGGGTAGGGCAAGGGATGAATAGATGGAGCACAGAGAATTTTTAAGGCGATAATCATTATGGTACTATAATGAAGGATACATATCATTATACATTTGCCCAAACTCATGGAATGTCCAATACCAACAGTGAACCCTAATGTAAACTATGGAACTTGGGCGATTATGATGTGTCAGTGTAGGTTCATCAGTTGTAACAAATATACCACCCTGTGGGGGATGTTGATCACAGGGGAGGCTATCTATGCATGTGTGGGGGCAGAGGCATATGGGAAATCTCTATACCTGCCTTTCAATTTTGCTATATACCTAAAATTGTTCTTAAAAAAAAAAATCCTTTAAGGCAAATAAATAAATAAATAAAAATAGAACCAAAAAACTCCAAAACCAAATTTATTCAGATTTCGATTTTATAATATTTACCTTAAATCCTCTGTAGAAAAACTAAGAATATACATTAATAAATAATTCTCATCTCTTCCTCTGACTTCTCTAACTGCTTAGCTCTCAGATATTTCCTTCAGATGTCATTTTATTCACATCCCTTCTTAGGCTCTGTTTATCTCTCATGGCAAAATTGTTGATTAATAATTTGTGCACATATATAGAAGGGAAGGGAGGTCTTTTCTTCTTCCTCCTATCATGACCTCTAATTTTTGCATGTAGATTTTGTTTGGCTTGTAGATGTTATTTAAGAAGAGCAAATCTACTGTGATAACTCGTACCCCACATCATACATTATTTCTTTCTATTCATGGTCTTCACTTTGCTGGTGAGAACTCTATTTTATGTTTTCTGTATTTCTCTTTTCTTTTGTCTGGTTTACTCTGGAATGTGCCATATTTTACCTTGTGGACATGAGTTCCAAACAAAATTCTTCCTGGAGGACTGTGTGTGTGCCCCACCTAAAAGCAGTTAGTTATTGCAGCCCAAATTACTAACACAATGTAACTGGATCATGCTAATTTTTGGTTTAGTAATTTACTGTAGGTTATTGAAATTGTTTGGCATTTTAATTTTTCAAAATGCTTCAGGAGGATTTTGATCACTTTAAAATAAAACTTTATTAAGCAAGATACACATATAGTATTATTTTATAGAAGAGCTGAGACACTGGCATGTGGTTTAGTATAACAGTGAAGGCCATGGACTCTGAAATGGGACTACTTGGGTTTGAGCTCTAGCTTTTTCACTTAACTGCTATGTGAGTTTGAACAAATTACTTAATCCTTCTGTATTTCAGTTATTGATCTTGTTTTGTAATCTGTAAAATGGGCATTAAAATAGTATTTTTAGCTCATAGATTGATGCAGATGTATTATTGCTTTGGTGATTTTTAACTGTCAGAATAAAACAGTCAAAACTAGCCTGTAATAAACTTGTACATAATTGCATGTAATTGTTGTATCTTCTTGCCTCATGGCTCTTTGTTGTTGAATTTCCATTATCCAGAGAGAGCTGTCCCTTGCTCCCCGGCTCTTTACTTGGACTTTGGAGAACAACAACAAAAAGCTAGCATGTGTAAAATGAAGCTAAAAAGAAGTTGATGATTTAAATAAATGAGCATGTTTCTTATAAAATTCAGGAAGGATAAAGAACTCCACTCAGTTCATTAACCAGTTACTAAATGGTGTTTGCATTATCCACATGAATACTAAATGAATTCATTATGATATGTGCTATTACAGTGAATAGCAAATGAACTCATAACTATGGGCTCCATAAAAATATTCCTAATGGAGAAGTTATGCATTGTCAAGCTGCTTTCTAGAGTAACTGGAGCTTATATTGAAATGGGTGAAATAAATAATACTAGGCACAACATTGGTTAGTTGGAGTTATTTTAATAGGTTCTTTAGAACTGAAAATACAGTTTATGTCTTGATAAAATGTCAGTGGCCTCAGATGACTCCATTATTTGTTTCTGTCCTTTATTACTGATGGCTGATGTCTAGCTTTGTCTTTGATTCAAAGAGAAAGATATAATTATATGCAGTTGGTCAACAGGAAAGCTTTGGTCTGTGATTAGATAGACTATGTGAAAAAGTCTTGAAGAGTCTGCAACCTTTTCTGCTCAGAGACTATCCAAAGAAGTGGTTATCACACTTCATCAATCTCAGGTCAGTTGCTATACATAAAATCCAGTGAACCCCCTCATCTGCCAACTTTTTCTCAGTATAAGAATAAAGTATATTTTAGAATTAACAGCATGATTGGTGTACCCTTGAAGTAATATTTGGATTTTATTGACCATCATAAATAGATTATGAAATCATGGCAGCAACAAAAGCACAGATGGTGTCTTATAAACCTGCAAACTACAAGTGATGAGCCTGAAGACCAGTCAGAGGGCACTCTTGGGCCATCAGTGGTCTAGAAACCACACTACACATAATGATAACCTCTTATTTAAATGTAGAATTAATTTCTTAGGAAAAAAAATGACACAGCTTCTTGGTTTCATGGTAAAATTAAAATACTTCCTGTGCTGAATTTTCAAGAATCACCAGTTTTATAGGTAATACTAATCTATGGATTACATTTGAGCCCACTAGAGTAAAATTTAGCAAGAAGTATAAACAGTAGAAATAGAAAGTAAAACTTCACCAATGTAAGCAGTTTAACAATCCAGATAACATTACTTGCAGGCCTACAATGCCCAAGGCATTATGGGGAATGTACAAATAAGACACTGTGTTGGTCTTCAAGAAATTTTTAATGTAGTCTATCATGTGCCTATTTAACCATGATATAAATTAAACTGGAGTAAGACTTAGAACCAATATACACATATGCAGTGTGAATAATAGCAGCAAAATAATAGCAAACACGTACATAGCACTTTCTCTGTGCTGGGAGCTGTTCTAAGTAAGTACTGTACATAAATTTACTCATTTATGATACACAATAAGCCTGTGCTGTGGGCACTATTGTTATCCCCAATTTACATGAGAGGATACTGAGCTGCAGATGGTTAAGTAACTCAGAGGTGGGTAACTGATCACAGCATTGTCATGCTTTACTTCCGCGATGGAGGGTTGTTGCTGAAAAGTAGCTGCTGCATCTAGAGAATGACGAGGTTGTAGAATAGGGGAGAGCCACAAAACTCATGATACCATGAGAAAGAATTTTTGTAGATTAGAGAGATCATGGAGTCTACAGGAGGATTTTCCAAAAAGGGATTTTTTTTTTTTTTTGGATAATTAGAACGTCATGGTGTTATTAAGTAAGTGGTAAATGGAAGTAGTAGGACATGGAAGTTATTTCCAGATTGTTTCTGGTTAAGGAAATACTAGGTCATAAAAAATTAAAGATGGTCGTTGAAGCCTTTTTTTTTTTTTTTTTTTTAAA
>NW_016803685.1:1413892-1561110 GCF_001698545.2 Rhinopithecus bieti | reverse complement strand
CCCTGCTTCAGCTCTCGCTGGTCAGGCTGCAGCAGCTGACCAGCACCGATTGTCTGGCACTCCCTAGTGAGATGACCCCAGTACCTCAGTTGAAAATGCAGAAATCACCGGTCTTCTGTGTCGCTCGCGCTGGGAGTTGGAGACTGGAGCTGTTCCTATTCGGCCATCTTGCTCCGCCCCAAATTACTGTATTTTATATCCACTAGGGTTTACTCATTTCTGAGAAGTCAGAATTATGTTGCCCCAAAGTTTATGTATATTACAAAACAACAAAATTGGCTTGAAGAGTTTAAGGTCCTTTCATGATTAATTATATTTTTAATTAGCACTTCTTGTGAAGGACACATTGTGATGAATCTCACAAATAATCTTGAGTGAGTTAGAGAGACAGAGAGAGAGAAAGAGAGAGAGAGAGGGTCTGTGTTCTCACCTTTGCCCCATTTCTTTACTGTGACTCCTTAGGTTTCTGCCCCAGGTCCCTTTTTTATCCCTCCCCATATGTTCCCTGAGTAGGCTCCATGAAGATGTAAAAGAAAAATAGACTCGCAGGACTCCAAAGTCACTATGCGAAAGGGAAACTTTAAGCTTGGGAACTAAGTCATGCATACATGCATAAACTGCCTTCCTTTTGATCTCAAACAAATAGCTGTAATTTCACATGCTTTCCTGATCTTATGTAAAGTGTAGATTTATTGAGTGCCAGACAAATACAAAATTGACTTTTCCTCTGCTGCTTTCTTTTACATGTAAAATGTAGATTCACAAAGCTAATCAGACCCTCACAAGAATGTAACCACTTGTCTCATTGCTTACCCACTCTCCTTTTTTTCTTCTCCTCCTGCTTGCTCTTTCCCCTTTAAATATTGAAGCTCCCAAAACCATCTTTTGAAAAAGCACTGGTCACACATCCTGCTATGACTTGCATTTCTTCTTCCCAGGAGTGTCTTCAACCTTGGCAAAATTAACCTCTAATTGATCGAAATTTACCTCAGTCACTGTTCAGTTTACAAAATTACCCAGCTCTTCTGCTTAAATCTTTCTCTTAAGCTGCCTTTAACTGCCTTTACTGGACTTTTCTACCTTGTTGTTTCTTAGACATCTAAAGTTCAGCATATTAAAACCTAATGTCATGGATTCTTTTTTCTTTTACATAATGATGTCCCTTTATTACTTCAAAATGAAATACATATTTTATTAAGAAAATAAAACACAGCAAAGCAGAATTGGACATTTGAGTACTCTTTGCCTCTTCTTTTTCTCTAACCAGAAACCATCTAAAGAGGTAAAGAATGGTAATAGTTTTCTAGATATGTTGAAAATATTTTTTTCTTTTCTTTCTAACTTTTATTTTAGTTTCACTGGGTACATGTGCAGGTTTGTTATGGGTACACTGCATGTCATGGGGGTTTGGTGTGCAGATAATGTTGTTATCCAGGTTATCAGCATAGTACCCAATAGGTAGGTTTTCAGTGCTCACCCTCCTCCCAACTTCCACCCTCAAGTAGACCCTGATGTCTATTGCTCTCTTCTTTGTCAAGAAACTCAAAGTTTAGCACCCACTTGTAAGTGAGAACGTGTGATATTTGATTTTCTGTTCCAGCACTAATTTGCTTAGGATAATGGCCTTCAGATCCATGCATGTTGCTGTAAAGGATATGATTTCACTATTTTTTTATGGTTGCATAGTATTCCATGGTATATATGTATCACGTTTTCTTTATCCAGTCCACCGTTGATGGGCATTTAGGGTGATTCCATGTCTTTGCTATTGTGAATAATGCTGTGATCAACATATTCATCCATATGTTTTTATGGTGGAAAGATTTATATTCCTTTGGGCATATACCCAGTAATGGGATTGCTGGGTTGAATAGTAGCTTTATTTTAAGTTCTTTGAGAAATCTCTAGACGGTTTTCTACAGTCAGTGAACTAATTTACATTCCCACCAGCACTATATAAGTGTTTTCTTTTCTCTGCAACCTCACCAGCATCTGTTATTTTTTGACTTTTTAATGGTAGCCATTCTGACTGGTACAAGATGGTATCTCATTGGGGTTTTCATTAGTGATATTGGTTTCAGTAGTGATGTTGTGGTTTTCATTAGTGAAATGTGGTTTTGTTAGTGATAGTAAGCACTTTTTTCAAATGCTCAATGGCCACGTGTACGTGTTCTTTTGAAAATTATCTGTTCATGTCCTTTGCCCACTTTTTTAATGGGGTTGTTAGTTTTTTGCTTGTTAATTTCCCTATAGATTCTGGATATTTTTGGATGCATAGTTTGTAAACGTTCTCTCCCTTTCTGTAGGTTTTCTGTTTAGTTTCTTGATAATTTCTTTTGGTATGCAGAAGCTCTTCAATTTAATTAGATCCTACTTGTCAATTTTTGTTTTTGTTGCAGTTGCTTTTGGAATCTTCAGCATGAAGTCTCTGCCAGGGCCAATGTCCAGAATCCTAGGTTTTCTTCTAGAGTTTTTATAGTTATAGTTTTGCGTTTAAGTCTTTAATCCATTTTGAGTTGATTTTTGTATATGATGAAAGGGAAGGGTCCAGTTTCAATCTTCTGCATATGGTTAGCCAGTTATCCCAGCACCATTTTTGAATAAGAAGTCCTTTCTCTATTGTTTGTTATTGTCTGCTTTGTTGAAAATCAGAGAGACATACTAAGTGTGTGTCTTTATTTCTGGGTTCTCTAAACTCTTCTATTGGCCTATATGGTTTTTTTGGTACCATAGCATACTGTTTTTATTACTGTAGCTTTGTGGTATAGTTTGGACTTGGGTGATGTGATGCCTCCTGCTCTGTTCTTTTTGCTTAGGGTTGCTTTGGCTATTTGGACTCTTTTTTTCTTTCCAAATGAATTTTAGAATTTTTTTTTTTTCTAATTCTGAAAAAATGCCATTCGTAATTTGACAAGAATAGCAGTGAATATGTAAATTGCTTTAGACGAAATGGCCATTTTAACAACATTGATTCTTCCCATCCATGAGCATGGGATATTTTTCCATTTGTTTGTGTTATCTCTGGTTTCTTTCTGCAGTGTTTTGTGATTCTTGTTGTAGACATCTTTCACCTCCCTAGTTAGCTGTATTCCTAGGTATTTTATTCTTTTTGTGGCTATTGTGAATGGGATTGCACTCTTGATTTGGCTCTCAGCTTGGACATTATTGATGTACAGAAATGCTACTGAGTTTTGTACATTGATTTTATATCCTAAAACTTTACTGAGGTTATTTATCAGATCTAGGAGTTTTTGGACAGAGACTATGGGGTTTTTACATATAGATTCATATTGTCTGCAAAGACAGATAGTTTGACTTCCTCTCTTCCTATATGGATACCTTTTATTTCTTTCTTTTGCTTGACTGCTCTGGCTAGGACTTCTAGTACTATGTTGAATAGGAGTGGTGAGAATGGGCATCCTTGTTTTGTTCTGGTTCTCAAGGTGAATACATCCAGCTTTTGCCCATTCAGTATGATGTTGGCTGTGGGTTGGCCATAGATGGCTCTTATTATTTTGAGGTATGTTCCTTTTGTGCCTAGTTTGTTGAGGGTTTTTAACATGAAAGGGTGTTGAATTATATTGAAAACCTTTTCTGCATCTATTGAGATGATGAAGTGGTCTTTATTTTTAGTATTGTTTATGTGATGAATCGCATGTTTTGATTTGCGTATGTTGAACCAGTCTTGCATATCAAGGATAAAGCCTACTTGATTGTGATGGATTAGCCTTTTGATGTGCTGCTGGATTCAGTTTACTTGTATTTTGTTGAAGATTTTTGCATCTATGTTTATCAGGGATATTGCCCTGAGGTTTTCTTTTTTGTTGTGTCTCTGCCAGGTTTTGGTATCAGATGATGCTGGCCCATAGAATGAGTTTGGGAGGAGCTCCTCCTCTTTGAATTTTGGAATTGTTTCAGTAGGATTGGTACCAACTCTTCTTTATATATCTGGTAGAATTCAGCTGTGAATCTGCCTGGTCAATGGCTTTATCTGGTCAGTAGGGATTTTTAAAATTATTATTACTGACTCAATTTTGGAACTAGTTATTGGTCTGGTCGGGTTTTAATTTCTTCCTGTTAAAATCTTGGGAGGTTTAATGTTTCCAGTGATTTATCCATTTCTTCTAGATTTTCTATTTTGTGTGCAGAGAGGTGTTCATAATAGTCTCTGGTTTTGTTTGTTTGTTTGTTTGTTTGTTTTGTATTTCTGTGGGGTTAGTCTTAATGTCCCATTTGTAATTTCTGATTGTGTTTATTTGGATCTTCTCACCTTTTTTCTTTACTAGTCTAGCTAGCAGTCTGTCAATATTATTTATTCTTTCAAAAAAAAAAAAAACCCAACTTACGATTTTCTTGATTTTTTATATGTTTTTTTCTTACCTCCATTTCATTCACTTCAGTTCTGGTATTGGTTATTCCTTTTCTTCTGCTAGCTTTGAAGTTGCTTTGTTTTCATTTTTCTAGTTCCTCTAGGTATGATATTAGGTTGTTAATTTGAGATCTTTCTAACTTTTTCATGTGCACCGTTAGCAATGTAAACCTTCCTCTTAACATTGCTTTAGCTGCATCCCAGAGATTCTGGTATCCTGTATCTTTGTTTTTGTTAGTTTCAAAGAATTTCTTGATATGTGTCTTTGTTTCATTGTTTATCCAAAAGTCATTTGAAAGCAGATGTTTAATTTCCATATAATTGTGTATTTTTGAGAGATCTTCTTTGTATTGATTTCTATTTTTATTGTGCTATGGTCTGAGAGTGTGGTTGGTGTGATTTCAGTTTTTCTGAATTTGTTGAGAATTGCTTTATGGCTGAAAGCATGGTCAACTTTAAAGTATGTGTCATGCTCAGATCAGAAGAATTTATGTTCTGTGTTTTTGTGGGGGTGAAGAGCTCTGTAGATGTCTATTGGGCATATTTGGTCAAGCGTTGAGTGTAAGTCCCAAATATCTTCATTAATATTCTGCCTTGATGATCTGTTTATCACCATCAGTGGAGTGTTGAAGTCTCCCACTACTATTTGTGTGGTTATCTAAGCCTCTTTGTAAGTCTCTGTGAACTTGTTTTATGAATCTGGGAGCTTCAGTGTTGGATCATATATATTTAGCATTATTAAATCTTTTTGTTGAATTAAACCCTTTATCATTATGTAATGCCCTTCTTTGTCCTTTTCGATCACTGTTGGTTTAAACTCTGTTTTGTCTGAAATAAAAACAGTAACCCCTGCTCTTTTTTTGTTTTCCATTTGCTTGAAAGATCTTTCTCCATCCCTTTACTTTGAGCCTATGGGTGTCCTTGAATGTAAGATGGGTCTCTTGAAGACAGCATAGAGTTGGGTCTTGCTTTTTTATCCAACTTGCCACTATGCACCTTTTAGATGGGGAACTTAGCCCATTTATATTCAAGATTAACATTGATACGTGCAGATTTGATCCTGTCATGTTTTTAGCTGGTCACTATGTATACTTGATTGTGTAGTTGCTTTACAGTGTCAATCGTCTATGTACTTAAGTGTGTTTTTGTGTGGGTGGATAATGGCCTTTTGTTTCCAAGTTTAGCACTCCTTTAAGGACCTCTTCTAAGGCAGGTCTGGTGGTAACAAATTCCCTTAGTATTTGCTTGTCTGAATAGGATTTTATTTCTCCTTTGTTTGAAGCTTAGTTTGCTGGACATGAAATCCCTGATTGGAGTTTATTTTCTTTAAGGTTCCTGAGTATAAGCCCCATCTCTTTTGGCTTGTAGAGCTTCTGCTGAAAGGTCCACTGTTCCATTTGTAGGTGACCTGCCTCTTTTCTGTAGCTGCCTTTAAATTTTTTTCTTTCAAGTTTACCTTGGAGAATCTGATGACTATGTGTCTTGGGGATGGTCATCTTATACAGTATCTTGCAGGAGTTCTCTAAATTTCTGAATTTGAATGTCAATTTCTCTAAAGAGGTTGGGGAAATTTTCATGCATAGCCTTTTCAAATATGTTTTCCAAGTTGCTTGCTCTCTCTCCTTCTCTTTTAGGAATGTCAATGAGTCATAAGTTTGGTCTCTTGACATAATTCCATATTTCTTGGAGGTTTTGTTCAATTTTAAAATTCTTTTTCCTTTACTTTAGTCTGAGTTACTTCCAAGAACCAGTCTTCGAGCTCTGAGATTCTTTCCTCAGCTTGATCTATTCTGCTGTTAACACTTTCAATAATGCTACGAAATTCTTGTGGTGAGTTTTTCAGCTCTATCAGGTCAGTTTGATTCTTTCTTAAAATGGCTATTTCATCTTTCATTTATTGAATCATCTTACTAATTCCTTACATTCCTTGTATTGGGTTTCAAATTTCTCCTGAATCTTGAGGATCTTTGTTGTCATCCAGATTCTGAGTAATTTCATTCTAGTCAAGAATCATTCTGAAGCCATTTCATTCTGGTCAAGAATCATTGCTGGGGAGCTAGTGTGATCATTTGGGATTAAGAAGACATTCTGGCTTTTAGAGTTGCCAAAGTTCTTGTACTGGTTACTTCTCATCAGAGTGGATTCATGTTCCATTAACTGTGGTGAAATCTGAGCATAGTCAGTTGGTTTTGTTTCTGGATGTTTTCAGTGGGCCACAGCTTTGTGCAGGATCTTTGTGGCTGATTTCTTGTCCTTGGTTTCACAGATGCATATATTAGCAATGTATTTTTGGTGTTGAAGTTTGGACTGTGGTCCAGTGGATGGTGCTTCAGCATAAAGGCCAGTAGAAAGACTCTTACTCAGCCCCATGTCTCCTCTGTATTTTCCTGTGTTTGCATCCATGCTACCTCTAAATGCTCTGAAATTGTGGGCTCCTCTCTCATTCAAGTGCTGGCCATAGATCTAGGGTTGCCACTCCCAGGCTTCCACTACATACCTGGGGTGAGTTAAGGCTTTATGTTTCCTCCCCAACTTGGTGGCACCAGGGTCAGGGACCTTTGCAGTGGCAATAGCAGAGGACGTTTCACTTATCTCTTGGGACACCATTTCCACCCCAGAGAAATGCAGAGCCACTGCCCATTAGAATGATCAGCTGTGGGTGGGGCAGCTGTCCTGTGAACCCAAGCTATGGGACCCTGCCTGGTGAAGAGCAGGACGGATGGGGGTCTCATGGGGAAGACAGTCTGGCCTCTTCTCCATGTGGTGACTGCAATGTGCTGGAGGTATGAGTGAAGCACCACGGCTCTTTGTTCCTTCCCCAGCCCAAGGGCAGCAAGAGCCAGTACTGCTGCAGCAGCAGTGGAAGAGGAGTTATCCGTTGCCTCTGGGAACTCCACTCCAGAGAGACACAGAAGGGCTGCCAATGGGAAGGTTCAGCCAGGGGTGGGCCTGCTGGAGCAGGGGGTCAGGGGCTCACAGGAAAGAGAAACTGGGCTCCTGTCTGTATGGTGGCTGCAATGTGCTGGAGGTGCAAGCAAAGCAAGCAGGTTCTTTGTTCCTCAACCCAAGGGCAGCAAGGGTGGTACTACTGCAGCAACAATGGCAGAGAAAGTCTGTGGATTGTCTCTGGGTATTCCACTCCAGAGAAATGCAGAGTTGCCACCAACTGAAGTTATCAGGTGAGGGCAGGCCAACTGGGCTGGAGGCTCAGGTGAGGAGGTCCTGCCCATTGAAGAGTAGCAGAGGCAGGAACCCTCATGGAAAACGGTCTGGCCACTTTTCCATAAGGCAGCTGCAGTGTGCTGGAGGCCTAAAATAATAGCTTTTAGGCTTTCTGTTCCCTCCCCAGCCTGATGGTAGTAGGGGTGGGGCCTGCAGCAGCAACAGCAAAGGCTACAGTCCTGTTGATTACCTCTGGGAGCGCCAACCCACAGAAATGCTGAGCTGCAACTAGTTAGCGTGCTCTGAGGGGATAGAGTAGCTGTGCTGGGGTCCTAGGGCAGTGGCCTTTGCCTGGGGAGATGCAGTGGAGGCAAGGCCTGCAGTCTGTCCACTCCTCAGCACTGTGGATGTGGCCTCTGTCCTAAGGGTGTTCATGAGAGCCTGGCCTCCCTTGTTGGTAGGGCTATGGCCACGGGTGCCAGGGTGCTCAGGGATCCAAGTTCCTTGGGGCTGTACATGGGCCTGTGCTGCAGCTCTGCCCACGCTCTATCCAGCTCTTCGTTTCAGTCTGGAGATCCCAGGGAGAGGCAGTTAGGAGGTATCTCCTGTGCCCAGGGTTGCAAAGGTCCATGGCAGAAGTGTAGGTCCCTGGGTTCTCTCGCTCACTCACCCTTTCCCTACAGTGGGGAGCCTCCATTGCCTGCACACCAATCCCAGATGGGTGGCTGTACTGTCTTGTTCCTCTTTGCTCTACATGGGTCCCTTGGCTTCCCTGATGAATCTCAATGTGTCCCTAACGTTGTTATTTCCCTCCAAACTTTTCCCTTATCCCGTGCTCGTGATTATTATTGAATACTTGCTCCCCAAACATCACTAGCATAATGTGTTGATAATATAAAGTTCAGTTCATTATTTACCAAAGTAAGAGAGAACACCACCTTGAGAGAACTTTGGCAGTGTCTAGGAAGTGGGAAAGCAAAATTTGAACATGTTGAGACTTTTGGTTTAAGATGGGTGTTTTAATGTGGGGACTTGATTAGGATTCGGTAAGGATCACCATACAGCTGCTTAGGATTGGTGGAAACAGCAAGGTGACGATTTCTGAGGGAAGGAATTTAAAGAATTCTAGGGTACAAACCGTTGATGCTTTCCACTGAAGAGTTTAGTTGCTTCCAGAAAGTTTTCTCATGCAGAATCAAGTCATTTGTCTGAACTAAATTCTCCTGGAATTGTAAAGTCTTAATAATGATGACAATAAAAAAGTCATGCTGATATTGAGCATAAGTTAGGTTTGGAGGTGGAAGTGAATAGTTTCCATCCACACTGATATGGGACTTCTAGCTTCCAGAACAGGAAGACAATAAATTTCTGTTATTTTGAACCACCCAGTTTGTAATACTTTGTTACAGCAGCCATAGGAAACTACAACTAATGTTAATGAAACAGGTGTCTACACATTTTTTTTAACAACAAAAAGATTACCTCTTATTAAGAATAACCACAAAATCATGAAACTGGATTCTTTCAACATGTATCTATTGAGCACACACAATGTCCAATCTGTGTGTGGAGATACATGGTTTGTGTTCTTATCTACAAACTTGCTTTAAACAACTGGGCAGCTGATGGCTATGTGAATGTACACTTGCTTCATATATTCACTGTTTAAGCCTTGATAACATTAGACCTCTCTTGCAATTTCTTAGAAGAATTCATTCACAAATGATCATTGCTAATAAAAATTCCTTTTAAGACATATTTAATTGGGTGACACTTATCTTGAACACCTAACAGTGAATTATATATAACCCCATTTGTGATCTTCTCCATGCACAACTCTTTGATCCCCCATTTACTTCAGGTACCTAACTGTATAAAACTATCCGTAACACTCTAGGGCACTGCTTTACCTGTATTTTGTATGGGCATTTTCCATGATTGGCTGAATAACCTTTGAAAGCAGTTTTTAGCTTACGAGCTGCAGAACAGACAATAGGAGGCTTATTAAATACATGTTGAAAGAATCCAGTTTGATGACTTTGTGGTTATTCTTAATAGGAGGTAATTTTTTTTTTTTTTTTTTGGTTAAAAAAATATGTAGTGACCTCTTTCATTAACATTAATTGTAGTTTCCTATGGCTGCTGTAACAAAATATCACAAACTGGGTGGTTCGAAGAAACAGAAATTTATTGTCTTCCTGTTCTGCAAGCTAGAAGTCCAAAATCAAGTTGTTCGCAGGACCATGCTACTTCTGAAACCTGTAGGTTTGCCTCCTGCTAGCTTTTGATAGATTGCTGGCAATCCTTGGCATTCATGAGCTTGCAGCTGCATAACTCCAATCCCTGCCTTTGCCACCACATGGCATTCTCCTTGTGTGTGTCTGTCTGCATGTGGCCATCTTCTTATATTGTCACCAATCATATTGGATTAGAGGCCCACTCTACTCCAGTTATGACCTTGTTTTAACTTGACTGATCACATCTGCAATGACTTTAGCTCCAAATAAGGTCACATTCTGAGGCACTAGTATTCTGAGGTACTTTCATGTATCTATTTTTGAGAACCAATTCAACCTATAACACTGACTTATAGGATTCACTTTTGAACTAGAATGACAAATTATTGGCACCTAGTGGGTGCCACAAAATGATATTCCTTTCCTTCCTTCTTCATGCTGGGTTATAATTACAGTGACTATTCATGATTGATTTCTGTCTGTCCCGGTGCCTTTATGCTTGTCAGAAAGTGTGCACGCAATGTGGTGAAAATTGGGTCACCCATTTACCTGTTGATCCTCATCAACTGGCAGGTGATTTCGGAGAACCCGGGCTTTTAAATGCTATTTGGTGATTTTGCTTAGAGAACCATCGGTCTGCCCTTCATGCAGTATGTAGCCACTGCCATTGTCATTTTTTTACAGTCTTACTGCACTCCCTCCTACACCACACCACAATATGCTTTTGTGCAAGGAGCCAGCTCACTTCAGGGAGAGGAGAGGCGTCCAGCTGCCCATGGACCCCACCAATACCAGCTCTGACATAGGAGGGGAAACAACCCTGAGAGGTGCAAAGTATTCTAAGTTATGGATGTTCATAGAAGGGTAGTTTGTTTTTTTTGTAATTCTTTACTTTTGGCTGTGCTTGCCTCCTGCCAGATTTCTAACTCCCTTAACATTTAAGATTGCCAAATCAGGCCATCTGTAAACATGAAAAGTTGTAAAACTGGGGTCTTTCACCAAAGTGATAGTTTTAATATTCTGAACAGAAGAAAAACTAGTATTTTAGGTCTGAAAGTCCCAAATAATATAGTTTGGAGTGGGTATAGCCCCTCTGTTCTCCACCCTCTGCAATTCTTGGAGTTTTCTGAATGTGGGTGGATCTTGGTTTGATGGCCATCTTTTTCTTTCTCTCTGTCAAGAATGTGCCTTGGCAACCATTGGAGAAGGCCAGCACAGCTTTTGTGAGCCAGAAAGGTTAAAACTGAGCTGAGACAGGAGAGCCCCAGCTCTCTGCTGTTGGTGAGTTATTCTGTTTATTCTACATATGTTTCCTTTTAATTAAAATGTCATTTTTAATTAAAAATGAAATGTCAAGAAGGAAAAAAATTGGCAAAGTCTGGATTATTGCAATGAATGCAAGCAGGAAAAGTCAGTAGAGAGAAATAACTTTAAAAGGATGAGACAGTATCTTATTCACCATTTTGGTTAAAAAGAAACAAAACAAAACAAAACAAAAACAAAGAGAGCCTTGGAGGGTTTTGAATGCTCTCTGCTGTTCATGGCAGACACACACACACCCACACACACATCTGCTTTATAGCTTGTTCCCATAATTAAAAAATATATATTTGATGTGTGGGCACATGCTTTAAGTTAATGAAGGATGC
Source organism: Rhinopithecus bieti (assembly GCF_001698545.2). Taxonomy (NCBI): domain Eukaryota; kingdom Metazoa; phylum Chordata; class Mammalia; order Primates; family Cercopithecidae; genus Rhinopithecus; species Rhinopithecus bieti. The sequence goes on along the minus strand of NW_016803685.1, from coordinate 1,549,693 downwards.
TGATGGGTGCCACATTTTTCATGAGTGACAGAGCCACTAATGAGATGTAGCATTGACTGCAGAGGGCACCAATAAATTGTGTAAAACACCCCTGCTGGCCATTTATTTAATTTATTTTATGGAAGCATAATGCCTTATAGTTTAATATGGAGCTTTTATTTTGTTTTAAAGACCCAAGTCTACAATGGAGTTTTCAAGAATTATGCATCATTTATGCCTCCCTTTTCAGCATGGCACTGATAGAGAATATTCTACATTATGATGAAATCCTCAAAGGGTTGCTTCTATAGGCAAAAGCAACTGCACTAGAGTTCACATTATCTTTTCTGCAGAGTGGGAACTGACACGTGGTTAGGAAAGTGGTGGGATTTGTAGAAATCAGTTGCGGAAAAAAGACAAAAGGTCGTTTTGGTATTGAATAAAGGAAAGACCAACGGGAAGTGAGTCTCTCTCCAGCAGGTAGTGTCTTCATTGGGTCTTCCATCTTTATCTTTTTATGCCTTTTTTGCTCTTTTGATCATGCTGAGAAACTTCCTCTCCGTCTCCACATTTGACAACTTTGCCTCATTTTCTTTCCTGTATGGTGCCATTCTTTTCCCTGACTTAGGTCTTTGCTTATGTTCTTTCCTCTGAAATGTCATCATCCCACTATACTCTCCATGAACTCCCCGCCTAACTTCTCCTACTAGCTCTCTGAAGCTCTGTTTATAAAATCAATTCTGAATGTCAATGATTTCTATCCTGTAACGGCATTCTTTTGCCTCCCATCAGTAGGTCCTGTGAATATTCTTTCGTAACTCCCTGGACTTCTTCCTTATATCACTTACAGCACCTGTAATGAAATGCTTATTTGCCAACTTAATTTGGTTACGTTTTCTAGAATGGAAGCTCCAGGAAGGCAGAAGCAGTGCCTACCTTGTTTACAGCTATATCCCTAGCACCTGGCATGATGTCTTGTACATAATAAATTTCAGATGAATGTTTGTTGTTGAATAAATATTTACTCTCAGTAAAGACTGTAAGTATTTGGTTAGTATGGTTTGCTTAAAAGCAAGTGGAAAGTAGTACGGGTTCATGTCAATTGTGAAAGGGCTTTATAAACCATTATACATACCTCCAGTTCAGCTCTCTCTTCAATCCTCCTTGCAGTCTACGAAAATGAAACTAAGACTTAGAATTTGATTCTCATGATGATACAGAAAAACTGTAATTTTATGGAAACATAATTCAATAAACCTAGACTGAAAGTCTACTATGTGCCAGATGGAGTACTTGGCACCTAATGTCCCTATAGTTAAGGAGCTTTCAGTTTAGTAAAATTTGTTGAGCAAGTAAGAGTTGAAAAACATTTTTATCTACATTGGCTGTCTTTTGTATTTCCCCACCAGTAAATGTTGTCTAAAGAAAGCCCAGTTCTTACAATATATATGACAACATATACTTGTTTCTATCTACAAAACCAAAGCCTGAAGGAAATTGAAATGCTATTCCATGTTTACCCTATTAGCTTATTAGTATGAAAGTATTACTTTATTGAAAAATAAAATAAAATGGTTGAAATGATATTGTGTACGCATTATTTTCTGTCTAGTACTCAATTTTGCAAATATGAGTAATAAAAGTAAAGACATCTCTTATCCATTTCACTAGATTTTTTTACATTTATCTTAAAAAATTTATTGGAAAAGATTCCCCATTTTTCTTATATCTCCATGATAGTCAAGAAGTTTCTTTGTGTCCAATTGAAATCTCTCCTGCTTTATTAACCAATTCTGCTTGTTTGCACCTCTGTGTCCACGGAGAACACACTGATCAGCGTCTTTATATAAACCTTTATATTCTTGGAGACAGTAATTTCTGTGAATGTTTTGTTGAAAGTTCCATAAACTATGAGAGAAAAAAGGGTTTGTGGTTACTTTATAACTATGAAAATATTGTTCCAAAAGCTTGAATGTAAAGACAGTTACATTTATCTTCTCTGTGTGACAAATTAACTTTAGCCCCTTTTAATTGCATTTGTTTCATCATGATACATTTAAATTATGTATTTCCTGTCAAATGTGGTTAATTGTTTTGAAAGTGTATGCATATAGCAACTCTCTTTGGCTTCTGTTAATTTCTTGGTAAATCTTTTTGACTGTATTTTACAATTTAAATTTATAATTGTACCAATATGAACTGATTTTGGCAATTTGATTCTAAAACTTTGAAATCTAATAATGGATAACGACTAAGAAAACATTCTCATGAGACACAGAAAAAAAAATTTTATTTTAGGGTCAAGTGATTTAATTGCATAAATAGGTTTTTTTATTTGGAAAATGTATTATCCCCATCATTAATTTCAATAGTCCATAATTGTCCACAGTAGTTTAAGAAATTCAAACAATATTTATGTAACATTAAAGGCAAAATATCACTGAAACTGCAAACATTTGTGTGGCGATATTGAGGTCAGACATTTTCTGGGATTGACAGCACACGTGCACATGGTATTAACTATCTCATAATTTCTTCATTCTTTATGTCAAGGGAGCTCTTCGTGGAAGTTCTATGATTGGAAGGGTCTCTATATACATTAGCACAGTTCTGCCCAAGGTTTCCTTGGTTTTGGTGAAAGGCTGCCCTCTTGTGCAGAGATGAGAAGCAACTGTTAAAAAGCCTCATTTAGCCTATTAGCTGATGCAATTTCTGCTGGATTCTAAAATGGAAGTTAATGCTATGCTTGGAACCCACAAGTCATCATTAAAAAATATCAAGAATTTACTCTTAACCTTCCTCTGGACTCTTTGTACCTTAGCAGGGATTATGGTTCTCATGGTTCCTCCGTACGACTTAGACGGAGATAAACTCTCACCTTCAATTCAAGGAAACAGCTCCCTATTAGGAACAGCCTATAGGGTTTTGCTCTCAACAAATAAATGATGTGTTTGTTTCTAATTACAAAATATTCTGATCTATTACTGAATCATATAACTTCATGGAAAAGAAACCAGACCCACTCCTTTGCGGTCTATTGAAGTCTAGGTCTTGGCTTTGTCACTGTTGGAAGAGAAGAAATTTGAAGAATCCTTCATAATGTTAGCACTGAAAAGTGAAAAATAGAGTACCACTTGCTTATCTAAGCATCTAGTTGAATTGAAGAAGTAGTATTTCAAAAATGTATGTTTGATAGGTAGGTAAGATTATTCTATCTGAGACTTTAATAATAAGTTTTATTTTATGTAAATGTTTTCCTGTACTTTTTAAATTTGGGGTTTTAAAGAGCTTCAATAATGAGTTGAATATCCTTGTGAAAGTTGTACGAGTGGCTAAGAACCCTGAGCAACAGTGTCTGAATTAATCACTCTGTCTCTAATGTATAACTCACAGAATGTAAAAGTAAAGCTCTGATGGGATTGTAGTTTAGAGTTCCACAAGGTCTTTAGTCACCAGAGTATGTTTGAGCCCCACCTTTTTATTAGATAAGGATAACCTAAAAACAAACAGACCCTCAAGGAAAATGAAAACATGTGTCCCCGCAAAAGCTTGTACACAAAAGTTCATAGTGGGACTGTTCGTAATGGCCATGATAGCAAAAACATGGAAACAACCCAAATGTCTGTCAATGGACAAAATGTGATTTATACATACAATGGGTTCTTATTCAGCCATAAACAGAAATGAAGTACTGATACATGCCATGGCATGCATGAACCCTGAAAAATATTACACTAAGTGAAAAAAGCCAAACACAAATGGTGTATAATGTATGGTTCTATTTTTGTGAAATGTCCAAAATGAACAACTCTATAGAGATACGTAGATTAATGATTTTCTAGAGTTGGGGTGATGGGGGAGGGGAGGAGAGGGGAAGAGAAGAAAATGGTGACAATGAGCACAAAGGCTTTTAGAGAGGGGTGATAAAAAAATGTTCTAAAATTGATTGTGGCAGTGGTTGTACAATTTTGTGAATATATTAAAAACCATTACCTTATACTCTTTAGGTGAATTGTATGGTATTAGAATTATATCTCAGTCAAGCTGTTATTAAAAAAAAAACTAAAAAAAGTAAATAAAGTAAAATAAAACCTACTGTGTTCTGTAAAAAGTCTTTTCCTTATTTCAATGGTTGCTACAAAGTCTTTATTCAGTACTGAAAATTATTCATATGTGTGCAGTTAGCCTCACCAAACCATTCTTGGTTTAAAGATTTTATGTCTGATTCAAACCTGCATTCTTGTTTTATGAGTTTAATTATTATGAATAATCTTCTCTCAGACTTCCCCCCCCCCTTCCCAGGACAAAATGCCTTGGAGGGAATGTAAATATTTTAAGTGTTGTTACAATATTTATATGAGCAGAAACAAAGAGTCGAGGGTGGTACTTTTCCCTAATGAATGCCACACTGGCTTTAGGATCAGATCTATTAAGATTCAAATCCTACTTATTCATTGTGAAATCTTGTACAAGTTCTCTTTGAATGTCAGTTTCCTTCGCTGTAAAATGAGGATAGCAGTACCTTCTTCATAAAACTGTTGTTTTGTGTATTAAATGAGATAACATATTTTAAGTACTTTGCAAATTTGCTTAAACATGATAGGTGTTCAAAAAATATAGAAATTAATAATAATACTTTTGAAGAAAATAATTCAATTTATTTAAAAATAATCCTTATTTAGCTAAAGTGCATGAACAGAAAATGGAGTTAGCAGATTCCTCAAACCATTTCAATGTTAATTGGGGAATTTTTGCATTGGTCTTTAGAAGTATGAATATTTATAGAGTTCCTTATTAAGAATCATTTTTTTTCTTCAAAAGAAAAGCCAGATACAAACAAGTAGGGAACCATTGTAGCTTTTGAGGAATGGGCAAAATTATTATCTTGAGGCATTATTTTCAAAATAATGGATTTTACTTGTCGTAGGACACTTTTTTCTGCCTTTTCATCACAATTGCAATCAGCACACTACCTGCTTTCAGCAGCAACAGAAACAGCTGGATCACCCATTTTGATGAGGAATTACTCTTCAGTATTTATAGTAACACCCATTTCACCAAGTGGGGCCAAAAAGAAGGAAAAAACAAACAACTGACTTTTCTTATAACAGGTAACTGTTTTCTTTTGTACTAAATTTTCTTTCCTATTGCTTTCACTAGCTTCAGATTCTGAAGCTCATTTCGCCACTCAGGGGACACTTAAAAGCAGCCAAACCAACGCAGCCAATAGAAATTTAATTTTAAAAATATAAGGCTTTGCTTTGAAAATCCTGTAGAAACATTAAGCAAAAGATTAAGGAATAAAAACAAGTCCAAGAGCATGCCAAAGGTCTTGAAATCTGAACAGGGACTGCATTCTAAGTCAGACACGCGTAAATATGTGTCTTTTCTCACTGATATTAATGAAATGGTTAATTCTGTTGTCATGGCAACAAAGAACAGCTGTGATAAAAAGCTAAAGGTCTACACATAATGCCCAATACAAGGTCTCTAATTCTAAAGCTGATTTTCTTAGCTACAATAGAAGTGATGTGTTTTCAATATCATTCTAAGCTTTCACATCAAATCCTTCTAGTTAATCCAATAAATAGACCAGTAGCATAAAAAGGAATATATGTTTGCACATTATAAACCTTATAAAAGAAGTTTACCTATGTCCAATGTTAAGAGGGGATCTGAAAAGTAAATATATGCTCCTTCAAAATAAAAACCTACTCTGAATGAAACCCTAAAAAATAGAATATTTTTGAATAAGATATCAAGGTAATTATCAAATGCATTATTTTCTAGCTAGTAAGTAGAAATGTTTTATATTTGAGATAACAACATCACTGCTACTATCAACAGCAACACAACAGCAAAATAATTCAATTTTAAAACTCACTAGAACATAGTATTGTAAGTGGCAGAGTTTGTTCTACAGGCCTATTTATGTTGTTTATAGGTCCACTGCAATTTGCCAAATGTATTATACCAGTAATCCAACCCAGGTTGTAGATGAATTTCAGGCTCTGATAAAGACTCGTGTAATATTTCAGCTTCACTGATAAACCTCTTCCTTACCTTCTTTTTGGCCCTGCGAGGTGACCTAGATTTATTTGTCTTCCTCATCTCCCTTCTGCATAGGTCTCTATGAGAACTGTCCTCTTTACTCTATTCTATATTCTTAGCTCAGGTACTCACAGTTTCTCTCCTGAATTACTGTGATCAAACAGGCCTCCGATTCATTCTCCAGCCAAATGTCAAAGTAATCTTTCTAAAACATAAGTGAAATCATGTCCTTTCTCTTAAAATCTTTTAGATTTCCTCCCTTTCCTGTCTGTGAAAAATCCAAAGTTCTTAGTATGGCTTAGAAGAGGCTTCACGTGAACCTTAACAACTTCACCCTCATCTCCTCTGATGCACCACTTGCTCTCTAGTCAAAAAGACCTTCTGAAGTTTTCTGAACGGGCATTATGTTTACAATTTCTGTATCATTTTATAGCTGTCTGTCCTTTACTTTGAATATCTCTTTTTGCTTTCCATGTAATGATTTCCAATTTGTAGTTGTAAATTTAACTCACATTTTCAAGGGTGAGCAATATATTGCTTTATATATAATAGTTTTTAAAAAGGTCAAAACTAAAATATTCCACAAAGAAATTGTAGCACAGTCATAATATCAAGTCATTATATACCACTCTAGAGATACACATGTAGTGATATAAAAAACTATTTGTTGCTCTCTTTTAAGGTTATTATTAGGTTAAAATCAGTATATTCAAGGTGATTCAATTTTTAAAAAATTAACTTTATTGATGTGTAGTTTACACACTATAAAATACTGACATTTAAAAGTACAGTTTGATGGTTTTCAAAAGTGTATACTACCATGTAACCACAATCACAATCAATATATAGAATATTTTCATTACTCAAAGGTTCTACTATTCCCTTCTGCTATTCCCTCATGTTCATCCCTGGCCCCAGGCAACCACTGATTTGACTTCTGTCACTATAGATTGGGTTTTTTTTTTCCTGGAGTTTCATATGAATGGAACCATAAAGCATGTTTTTTTGTGTGTGTCTGAATTTTTTCTTTTAGCATAATGACTTTTAGATTCACCCATGTTGTCCTGTGTACCAGTAGTCCCTTTACTTTTATTGGTGAATAGCATTCGATTTGGACATTCAGTAATTTATTCACATGATGATGGATGCTTGGGTCACTTCCAGTTTTGGCCTATCATGAATAAAGCTTCTATAAACATTCAAGTACAAGTCTTTGCGTAGACATTTGTTTTCATTTCTCCTGGATAAATATGTAAGAGTGGAATTACTCAGTTGATTGGTGTCTTAGTCCATTTGGGCTGCTATAACAAAAATACTATAAACTGGATAGCTTAAAAAACAAACATTTATTTCTTACAGTCCTGGAAGCTGGGAAGTCTAGATCAAGACACCAATAGATTTGGTATCTGGTGAGAGCTCTCTTTTTAGTTTGTAGATGGCCATCTTCTTGCTGTGGCAAGGGACAAGGGGTTCTCTCTGGGGTCTCTTTTGTCAGAGCATAAATTGCATTCATGAAGGCTGATATGGTTTTGCTGTGTACCCACCCAAATTTCACCTTGAATTGTAGTTCCCATAATCCCCATGTGTTGTGAGAGGGACCAGATGTGAGGTAATTGAATCATGGGGTGGTTACCTCCATGCTCTTCTCATGATAGTGAGTCACTTGTCATGAGATCTGATGGTTTTATAAGGGGCTTTCCCCTTTTGCTCAGCACTTCTCCTTGTTGCTGCCTTGTGAAGAAGGGCATGTTTGCTCCCCCTTCTGCCATGATTGTAAGTTTCCTGAGCCCCCCCCCCCAGCCCTTTGCAACTGTGGATCAATTAAACCTCTTTCCTTTTAAATTACCCTGTCTCAGGTGTTTTCTCATAGCAGCGTGAGAATAAACTAATACAGTAAATTGGTACTGGGGTGTGGAGTGCTGCTGTAAACATACCCCAAAATCTGGAAGTGACTTTGGAACTGGGTAATGGGCAGAGATTGGAACAGTTTGGAGGGCTCAGAAGACGGTAAGATGTGGGAAAGTTTGGAACTTCCTAGACACTTGTTGAGTGGCTTTGACCAAAATTCTAATAGTGATATGGACAACAAAGTCCAAGCTGAGGTGCTCTCAGATGGAGATGAGGAACTTGTTGGGAATAGGAGTAAAGGTCACTCTTGCCAGGCAAAAAGACTGGCAGCATTTTGCCCCTGACCTACAGGTTTTGGAACTTTGAACTTGAGAGAGATAGTTTAGGGTATCTAGTGGAAGAAATTTCTAAGTGGCAAAGCGTTCAAAAGCACGCAGAATATAACAATTTAGAAAACTTGCAGTCTGATAATGCAGTAGGAAAGAAAAACCCATTTTCTGGAGAGAAATTCAAGCCAGCAGCAGAAATTTGCATAAGTATCAGGGAGCCAAATTGTAATCACCAAGACAACGGGGAAAATTCAGAGGCATGTCACAGGACTTCATGGCAGCCCCTCCCATCACAGACTTGGAAGCCTAGGAAGAAAAAATGGTTTCATGGGCCAGGTCCAAGGCCCCCGTGCTGTGTGCAGCCTTGGGACTTGGTGCCCTGCATCCCAGCTGCTCCAGTCATGGCTAAGAGGGGCCAAAGTATGGCTCAGGCCATGGTTTCAGAGGATGCAAGCCCCAGACCTTGACAGCCTCCACATGGTGTTGAAGTTGCATGCACCAAAGTCAAGAATTGCGGTTTGGGAAGCTCTGCCTAGATTTCAGAGGATGCATGGAAACACCTGGATGTCCAGGCAGAAGTTTTCTGCGATGGTGGAGCCCTCAAGGAGAATCTTTGCTAGGGCAGGGTGGAAGGGAAATGTGGGATAGGAGCCCCTACACAGAATCCCCAATGGGGCACTGCCTAGTGGAGCTGTCAGATGAGGGTCACTTTCTTCCAGAGCCCAGAATGGTAGATCCACTGACAGCTTTCACTGTGCACTTGGAAAAGCTGCATATACTCAATGCCAGCCGATGAAGTCAGCTGGGAGGGGGATGTACCCTGCAAGGCCACAGGGGCAGAGCTGCCCAAGGCCATGGGAACCCACCTCTTGCATCAGTGTAACCTGGATGTGAGACATGGAGTCAAAGGACATCATTTCAGAGCTTTAAGATTTGACTGCCCCACTGGATTTTGGACTTACTTGAGTACTGCAGCCCCTTTGTTTTGGCCAATTTCTCCCATTTGTCATGGGTGTATTTACCCAATGCCTGTACCCCCATTGTATCTAGGAAGTAACTAACTTGCTTTTGATTTTACAGGCTCATAGTTGGAAGGGACTTGCCTTGTCTCAGATAAGACTTAGACTTTTGGGTTAATTCTGGAAAGAGTTAAGCCTTTGGGGGACTGTTGGAAAGGCATGCTTGTGTTTTGAAATATGACGACATGAGATTTGAGAGGTGCCAGGAAAGGAGTAATATGGTTTAGCTGTGTCCCCACCCAAATCTCACCTTGAATTGTAGTTCCCATAATCCCTATGTATCATGGGAGGGACCTGATGGGAAGAAATTGAATCATGGGGGCAGCTACCGCCATGCTGTTCTCATGACAGTGAGTGAGTTTGCGCAAGATCTGATGGTCTTATAAGGAGTTTTTCCCCTTTTGCTCAGCAATTCCCTTTGCTGCCACCATGTGAAGAAGGATGTGTTTGCTTCCCCTTCCACCATAACTGTAAGCTTCCTGAGGCTTCCCCAGCCATGCAGAACTGTGAGTCAATTAAATCTTTCCTTTATAAATTACTCAGTCTCAGGTATTTCTTCATAGCAGCATGAGAACAGACTAATACAAAGGCTCTACCCTCATCACCAAATCACCCCCCAAAAGCCTCATCTTCTAACACTATCTCATTGGGGGGTTATAATTTCAACATATGAATTTTGGGAAGACACAAACATTCAGCCTATAACAACTGGAAAGTATATGATTACTTTACAGGTTACTGTCAAATTGTTTTTTAAAGTGATTGAGTGATTTTATAACTTCTTTTGGTGAATGTCTGTTTAAATCTTTGGCCACTGTTAATTTTCCTTTTTCTGGAGTTGTTAGGTTTTAGAATTTTTTTTTTTCTGAAAATAAGTTCTCTGTTTTATGTTTGTATCACTCAATATTATGTAATATTTTCTCCCTGTCTTTGGCTTCCTCTTTACTTTCTTAATATTTTCTTTTAAAAATAAGAAGGTTTTATGTGATTATATTTTTGTAAAAAGTAAAACCTAGACATGCACACACCCCTTTGAAATACAGACAAAACCTGGAAAGATATACACATGGTACATACCTCTGGGTAATGAAAGTGATTACCTTTAGGTGGTATAATTATAGTTCATTTAAAATTTTCTTTTTTTCCCCCTAACTTTCCATAATATACATTAATTCTTTTTATAATTCAAAAAATATTATATATGATACATGAATAACATTATAATAATTATATATATATATGTATATATATATATATCATTAAGTGACACTCCTCCTCTTGTTGATCTTCTTAATGTGTCTTTCTTTCATCTTTGTATTCCTGGTGACTCTCTCAGTATCTGATAGAGCTGGTGCACAATACAATTTGGTCAAATTCATTTAGCAAATATTTATTGAAAACCCACTATGTGCCAGGAATGTACTGGGTACTGGGAATTCAAATTATATATGAAACACAGATCTCGCAAATAAGTAATTTATAGTTGGATAATCTCTCTATTGTCTATGCCTGTTATAATGCCTAACACTTACTAGGTACTTGAAAAATGTGTCAATGAATGAAATGAAGAGATTGTAATTGAGTCTTGTATTTCTTAGCACGATATTTTTTCCTGGTCATGTTATCGATTTATTTGACAATGATTTTTTGGCTTATTTATTAGGGTTCAGCATGAACAATTCAAATAAATTGTCTGTACACAGGTTTTTGCCTGAAATGGCGGAATCAAGTGGGCTATTATTCTGAGGTCTCTGAAGAGCTGATGAATTTTAAAAGGAGAGGTACAGGGAGGGGTCTGGAAGATGAAAATTTTTTCATTATGTTTTTCTAGGTGAGCTTATCTTAAATAAAAGTAGACTTTGAGTCATCTGCCTGGCATGGTAATCTTTTCCTTTTTATTAGAAGTGGTCAGATCAGATCTCAAGTCATTTAAGATTATCTTCATTATTAACACAACTACAATCATTCTTTACATAGATGTTGCATGTGTATTACTTGGTCATTAGAATCAGGACAACAGTGTCATACACATAATAAAATTGAATGATTTCATTTTCTGGCTCCAATCTCATGATACCATTAAATAATTTCCTGTGAAACATAAACTCCAAAATATTGGATATATTTTTGTTTGTTACTATGTTTGGTAACTGAGTATGATATTGTCAGCTATGGTTACTGTGTTTGAACCTTTTTCTAATAAGGACAAACAGAAATGGTGATTGCAAGAAGCCTCAAGACCTGTGAATAAGGAAAATAATTGTTCTTTCAGCAGATACATTCTAGTTACCTAGCCATTTGTGTGTAAATAGAAGAAATGAGGGGCAGAGGAATACTCTTAGATAAATTGAACATTGTCTACCTTTTTAGTAGTGGAATGTCTTTTTTTATAAGCTAATATTTGAAGGGCAGGATTTTTGCATGTTAAGCATTTATGACTCGAGATTAAAGCACATTTACTTTAATTTTATGGTAGCATTTCACAGGGTGAGAATTTTTGCAAGTGTTAGTTTCATTCTGAATTTTACTTCTATCTTCTGTTTTGAGGATAAATCATTACCTGTAGGTGGAAATATGTATCTTAACACATTTGGTAATGACTTTGGAGCAGGAAAAAAATATTTTTTTGAGTACAAACATAAAAAATTCTCATAATGTTTAGCTTTTCTAGACAGAAACATGTTTCTAGGAAACACAAGAGAGTTGTCTAACTATTGGTGAGTTCTGAACTGCTTGTTAACTTATGTTAAATTGAACTAGGGTAATCCTTTAATCTGATCAATAAATTGCCCTATTACATTTACTAAACCTTGCTGGCTAGCCCATGATCACTGCTTTAGTCCTTTTACAGGGCAACTGATTATAAAGTTCCTTAAAGCAAGAGGACATTTCTTACACTTTCTAATTTCATCCAGTAGTTGATGGGAACAGTGATAGAAAGTCTGTGGAGACACCAGTGAACTTTGTCTGTTTTAGATCTATATAAGAGAACTCTGAAAGGGAGACAAATGTTTTTCATATGGTTAGAAATTGCTGGAATAAGTCAATCAACCACTTGGGGAAAGGTGGCTTCTATTGTTCTGCTATAGTTTCCTCTAAAACTTAATGATTGAAGAGAGTTCTTGGAGAGAAGAAGGAGTGATGTAGATTTCTATCTTCAATAATTAAAAACCAATAATTTTGATTAAAATTCAATAATTAAAAACCAATAACTGAGACCAAAGTCTAACCCAACTGTAACATTACCATCTCACCAATAAAGTCAGGATTTGTTTAAGTTTCTAAGCTTGCAAATTTGTAAATTAACCTATCACTACCTCAATATCCTTATTTATAAAATTGAGATAATCCTAGTATCTATGTCATTGACTTATTTTGCAGTTCCATGAAATCATGTAAATAAAGCTGTCAGGACAATGGCTGACACATAATGGCAGAATAAGTATTAATAATTATTATTACTATTAGTACCACTGTTACTGCTATTATTTCCCACTTTTATTATTATTACTATTACTGGTATCTCACCAATTCACCTCCGGGTCCCCATAATGTTTGGCAGTAAAATTTGTAAAATCAACAATGCTCACTCTTCATTATTGAAGAAAATCAAAAGGTAGCATTTCCCTTCTGGGAGAAAGCATCCTCAAACATTATGTTGAATCCCACTAAATGAGTAGAGGAAAACAGTTTAAGCCTTCTGGGCCTGCGGCTTGGAGGCAACAAGTGCCATGGGAACCTGTCTGTGCCTGAGCCAAGGTCCTGAAGCACAACAGTGTTTCCCACTGGGCTGAGATAGCACTAAAGATGAGCTAAAGTTGGTGATAATCAATTTATAGATTTATTTGGCAGTATAGGTCCATGATCTCTTTTCCACAATTCTGAAATCTAATGAACTCCAAAAATAAAGAGGGTTTTTGGGAGTAGGGGCAGATATTTGTCAGTAAAACTAACTTGACCAGCACTCATTTGGGGGCAAAATCTGAACTGATGCGAGTGTACTGTACAGTCTTCATTAACCTTAAAGTGAATATTATATGCAATGATTCAGAAGCATCAATGACTTTGCATATGGAGTGCTCCCCTAGACCCCACTGGAGGTATATATAACATAAAGCATATGCATTTTTTTCCCTAAAGTGTAAAAAATTCTGAAGTTGGAAACACATGTGGCCCCAAGCTTTGTGGGTAGGAATTAAGAACTATACCTACTCACAGATTTACTTTGTTTAGCAATGTGAGAAGACCCAGTGTCACCATCATTTCCTCCTCCAGCCTCTAACTCTGAATGCCTGCTCCTTGAGAAGCTGTCTCTGATAGAGGTAGAAGGCAGAGAGATGCCTAGGCAGATAGGTAAGGGTCCCCGGCAAAACCCCACCTTCAAGCCTAAAACAGCCTGAAGGCTGAAAGACCAGATGAAACCTGTGACCCAGAGGAAGAACTGCCCCTGTTTGCTTGCTCTTTCCCGACTGATTCTTTCTGAATAGTCCCTTTCAACCAATTGAATGTTACCTTTTTCTATACTACCTATGACTTCTCTGGGCATGCCTGCATGCACACTGAGAGAATAGGGTAAAGCCACCAGGAATTCACACCTTATGCTGGGGAGGAGCCTAACCTCTTCAGCTCATATGTGAAAGTCCTAGCACTCCACTGTGAGATGGGAGGCTGCTGGCCAGACCCCTCTCTTTGTTGAGAGCTCTCCCTTTACTTAATAAATTCCACCCTCCTCACCCTTCAATGTGTCCATTTGCCTAATTCTTCCTGGTCTTGAGACAAGATCCTGGATTTAACTGAGCAGAAAATCCTGCATCGTCTTTCACTTCTACACAGAGCCCTGATGGGCTCCCAGAGAAAAGGAAGGCCACTGAACCAAGGTCAACAGCCATGACAGACTGTGACTTTTTTTTTTTTTTTTTCTGCACTAGAGAAAGCAGTCCCTTCCTACTTTTTCGAAGCCAGGGTCAAAATTTAGAGACTGTTTGGATGATTATAATTCAAACCGAAGGATAGTCTCCCCAGTGAAATTAGACTATGAGCCCATGGACCTAGCATTTTTGGTTCCAGCAGGCCTTTGCATGTTGGAGATTTGGTTTCTTCCTCTCTCTGGTTTTCAGTTTGATGTTCAGTTTAGCTCTCCTAGTGTGCTGACTCTACCTTGTCCTACTTCAGTTATGCAGCTAGCTTTTGGGACAGCTCTGGGGTGACTCTCTGACATTTCTTTCTGCTCATCTTGAAAATTAAATACCTCTGAGATTTAGGTTGGAAGATCAGTATTTACTGATCAAACCAAAGATATAAGGCCTTGGTAAAGAGACAGATGTTTCCTAGGCCTAATTAAGGCATGGATGCTAACAATGACATGTTTTACAAAAGAAATATTACACTGGAAGGGCATTCATTTAGTAATGAAATCCCAGAAATAATTTCAAATGACAGAAATTGTTAAAATACCATGGAGGAGTGAACATTCCTCCTCTTTAAATATTTGTGTATGATGTTTTTAATGACAACAGAGTGTACAACTGGCATGAATGTAGCAACCCCTTATTATTGTATGGTTATATTTCACTGGGTAGCAGCAGTCATCACTATTACAATAAAACAGCCTCATGCTGAAAAAAAAAAAAAAAAAATACCATGGAGGAAGGAAACCTTGGTCATGGGAGGTGACTTGCCAGCCTCAGTGTTCTGGACTTTTGAAACTGATGTCAGCAAACCATCGAACCAATTTCCCTTGCTTTATTGCTGTGTTTTTTCTGCCTAGAGGAAAAAAAATACACTGGTCAGAAGATGTAAGAGTCCAAGCTCCTTGGTTGTTCCAGTTCTTATTTCACGTTCTATTTATATAACCATGTTTGTGAATTCAGGTAGTCAGAGTTTGCCCCAAGGCAGGGAGCTAGTCATGGTGTGTGTGTGCTAACAAGCCCTCACAACTGAGAGGCTGAGGCTGCCACCCAGAGAGGACTTTTTGCAGGCAGACATGGCTTCTCCTGAAGCAACCTGCCCTTGCTTCCAGAGGGTAGATAGGTGATCAGGTGAAGCAGACAACAGGTAACTCCTCTTGTTGTGCATCTTCCACTAGAGTTTTTCTTTCTGAAGCAAAAACATCTATTTTAATACTCTTTATTTGTTTCTGAGGTTAGAGTACATCAGGTTGACAACAATAAGTCAAATAAAAAAATATTTACTAAGTATCTACTATTTTATCCACATTGCACCAGGCCTTAGGGGCATGCAAAAGAAGCAAAGAAATGTTCCTGCCCTGGAGAGACAAATCTAACAAATTTTGCACAGGAAGAAAACATTTCTGCAGCAAAACCAGGGCAGATAAATGTGGTTGTTTTGACTGACAGTGGGGAGAATCTGAGTCTAACTCGGTTAAAGGAGAGAGAAAGAAAAGCATGAGTTGACATGTTAAGAGATTCTAAAAACTGTAAACAGAGAGGAAACTTCCAGGTCTACAGGGGACAGGCAGGCAACCGGAGATATGACTAAGGCTTTGTGTAGGTGGTGGGATGGTCTGTTGATCTAGAGAACTCACGTCCTACTTAAAGGGGCAGTTGCTTCAGGCCTAGCTCAGGGGTTGGCAAATATTTCCTTGTAATGTGACAGATAGCAAATATTTATTCTTTTCAAGACCCTTCCGTCTCTGTTGCAACTTAGCTCTGCAACTCTGTTACCCTTGGAAGCAGCCATTGACCACATGATTACTGGATGGGTGTGACTATGTTTCAGTAAAATTTTATTTACAAAAACTAGAGGCCATGGTGTGGTCACCATAGTTTTCCACCCTCTGCTCTAGAGCTGATGGCTGTTGGATCTGAGTTTTCAAAGGGATTTAGAAGTCAAGATTGTGATGTGAAATATCTTGATTTTAACATGTTGAATCAAAACACGTTTTATGTCATCTGATACAAGCAAAATCCTTTCTATGACCTCATTTGCAACTAATTTGCATACTTTGGGTAAGATTTGATATGGATTTTAAAGATAAGTAGGGTTTGATAACTGAAGGG
This sequence comes from Rhinopithecus bieti, assembly GCF_001698545.2. Lineage (NCBI taxonomy): Eukaryota > Metazoa > Chordata > Mammalia > Primates > Cercopithecidae > Rhinopithecus > Rhinopithecus bieti. Next base: position 1,533,448 of record NW_016803685.1, on the reverse strand, counting down.
GAGAAGGGAGGGTTTCTGAGAAGGATGAATAGCATGATATTTAAATTAGCTTAAATTCATACTGACATTGTTTGATTACCACAGCACCAATAGTTCAGTTTCTCTATCCATCTGAGCAGCCCTCACTAAAATCCAGCCTTTCTTGCAATAGCTTTAACTATGCTTTGTTATTCTTTGGATGAGGTTTTCTAAGAATCTATTGTATTAGGGAGCCCCAAATCTGTAATTTCCTTCTAATGAGGCCTGTTAATTTGATGATAGCATAATCAAATATAAACACCACCCTTCCTTGGTCTGTAGGGTGCTTCATAATGAGATGGATCCAGAGGGGCAGAGAGTTGCCAGACACATTAAAGAAACTGGTGTCCCTAACTAAGGAAGACTTATTAATGATTTTAGTCCCAAAGGAAGAGACACACAGAAAATCTTCAGAAAAGAGAAATGGCGATGTTGAAATCAAAGCAACCCAGATGGCCTATAAACAGGCTAATTATGTGGAAGACCCAAAAGCAGCTCTGAAGTTTCTTTCCCAGCTGCCTATGGAGTCTGCCAGGTAGCCAGATGCTGGCAGAGAAAATGCCTTCCACAGGTCATCAGCAAACTGGTGCTCCACATTAAAGCAAACGATAACCCCAGTACTTTCCTTTATGCAACAAAAGAATATTTCAGATCTTTACGAAAAAAATTTTAGAGAACTTATAAACCTCCATATTATTCAATGAATAAGAATTATGCTGATTGTTTTGTTGCTGGAAAACACAATTATAGAATACCACATATGTTTTGTGCATGTACATATACATATTATCAGAGGAAAGAAAGAAAATGATTCTGGGGTATCTTGTTAATACATTGTAATTTAGAGATAAACGGCAAAATATTGATGAATAATGTCATTTCATGTCAGTATTTTCTTTATCATCTTAGAAGTACCAAGCTCAAAGCTCAGCTCCGATGCTGAAATAAGATGCTGTGATTGAAAAGCTCTGCTCGTTCTTAAGCCTTCCTTATAGCCTTTGGGACACCTTCTGTCAGACATCTGAGGTTAGGTAGTGTAGGCCTTTGTTGCTAATTGAGTATGGTGATTTCAGCAATATCTGCAGAGAAGCCAGGTACTCAGATTCAGAATGGAAAACAAGATAGAAGAGTAAAAAAGGGCAGCATGGTGGCTTTTTATTTAAAGCTAAAAAAATTAATTTAACTATGACCAGGATAATATCATAAAAGATAATGGGACTTGTGTTTCAAGAGAGACCTACCTCAGTTTCCTAGCTATTTTTTATTTTTAATAACACTTAAGATTTTCTTCTTTTTAATTGGAGGAATCTCCATCTTCCTCTGTGCTTTTATTCTTGATGTCTATTAATTGTTGAGAATTGCATATGAGTGGAGACACTACAGGCATTATGCAGGTGTCATTTTAATTATATATCATAGGAAGAGAGAATCACTGTTTGTAGTAACTCTATGTTCAATATCAGGGCTCTGTTTGGAAACTTGAAGAAGACATTCCTAGTCAGCTCTTGCACTCTTTCGGGCTCACACATTGTTATGTTGCATTGCCACTTTCTCATGTATCTACCAGTCTCCATCACAGTACTATGCATTCCCTGAAGGCAGAGTTGGGGTAGTATGGAGTTTAATTCTAAATTTTCTTATGAGGAAAAGATTGGTCTTTTCATAAAATGGGCTGGTATATCTGGAAATCTACATGCAAATGAATGAAGTTGGATTCCTACTCATCATCTAAAAAAAATTAACTCAAACGGATCAAAAACCTAAATGTAAAGGTAAAAATATAAACAGAGGAAAGCCTTGGTGTAAATTTTGTGAACTCTCATTAGCTAATAGTTATTTAGATAAATTATACCCAAAATAAAAGTACACAATTTAAACAAATAGATACATTGGGCATCATCAAATTAAAAGCTTTTGTGCTTCAAAGGACGCTATTAAGAAAGTGAAAAGACAACCCACAGAATGTGAAACATTTTTGCAAATCATATAGCTGATAAGGGACTCGTGTCTAGAACGTACAAAGAACTCCTGCAACTCAATAATAAGAAAATACAATTAAAAATAAGCAGTCAATATGAGTAGACATTTGTCTTAAGAATGGACAGAAAAGCCAATAAACACATGAAAAGATGTTCAGCATCATAAGCTGTCAGTAAAATGCAAAACAAAGCTACAATGAGATACCATCTCATGTCATTAGGATAGCTATGATCCAAAGTACAGATAATAATAAGTGTTGGCAAGGATGTGGATAAATCAGAACACTCATCCCCTGTTGGTGGCAATGTAAGTTGGTGTAGTTGCTTTAGAAGACAGTCTGGCACTTCCATAAAAGGTTAAAAAGAGTTACCACATGACCCAGCAATTTCACTTTTAGGTATATATTCAACAGAAATGAAAACAAATGTCCATAACAAAATTTCTACATGAATGTTCATAGCGGTTTTATTCATAACAGCCAAAAAGTAAAAACAACCCAAATATCCATCAACTGATGAATGGGTAAATAAAATATGTCATATCCATCAAATGAAATATTATACAGCCAAAGAAAAAATGAACTATTATACATGCTAATATATAAATGAGCCTTGAAAATAGTATGCTACACAGAAGAAGCCAGTCATAAAGTACAGTGGTAATATACACACTATACTGCATGATTCCATTTTTGAAACATCCAGAATAGGCAAATCCATAGAGATTAGAAGCAGATTAGTGTTTCCCTAGGGTTGGGCAGAAAGGAATGGAGAGTGATTGCTAATTGACTTTCTTTTTTCGGCGTCATAAAAATGGATTCTGGTGATGGTTGCATAACTCTAAATGCACTAAAACCTATTGAATTGTACACTTTAAATGGCTGTTACATGAATTACATCTCAATAAAGCTGTTATAAAGGATAATTTATTATGTACCTAGGCTACTACATGCCAGACTCTGCACTTGGCTCTGGGAATGCAAAGATGAATATGACAACTGCTTGTAACCTGATGCACTAATAGGCATATGCACAAGGAGTAGAGATATTACCAGGAAGAAGTGATTAATTCTTGCAGTTGGGGATATCCTTAGAGAAGAGGTACCAGCTGCTTGAGGTAATATTTGAAAAAAAAAATTTTTCCTCCAAGTGTGGCATGATTAAGAGCAATGCATAATGAGGAAGTAGCACATGCTAAGACATGGAGGTATTTTAGACATTTATTTTGATATAATTTAGTTTTGAAAAAATCTATGCTACAAAAAGGAAAAAAAGAAGTTTAAAAAGCACTTTGTTGGGCAACTGCTTTAGTATTGAGGAAAGGTGGCAAGGACGCAAGTTGAGGTCACACATGTGGGATGGTGTGGAGAGTTGAGAATAAGCAAAGGGCACATTTATAGAGCCCCTTCCTGTTCCTACAGGTCTTGCCTCTCTTTGTCTGCACACAACCCTGTAAGATCTGCTTACTCTTCTTCATTGTATTGACAAGAGAAGTGAGGCACAGAGAGGTAAGGTGACTTCCCCAAAGTCTCAAATGGCCAGTTGGCAGAGTTAGTATTCAACCTGGAAAATCTGTCTCCAGAACCTGAACTCTCAGCCACTAATCTTATTTTGAAGGCATTATTCCAGTTTTGTATTTTCCGTGAAACCTGGCCCAAGGCCTGGCCCATTGCTGGACCTTGGAAAATGATTATTGCTTGAATAAATCCATGCTCTCCTGTCTCTTTATTTCAAAGATTCTATGCTATGAAGCATGAAGCATAGGCATGAGCGTAGGCAATCCCACTGCCTACAACTAGAGAAGCTGGAAATGGAGGTCCTGGCTTTCTGCTTCAGGAAAGCTGCTTTTTTCCCTCCTTCATACTCTTTATAATGTCTAACCAGCAGATCCTACCACTCAGTGACACCAATCTGAAGACTCAATATTTATTAATATTTAATGTTACATTATGAGTGTAAAATTAAGCTAATACTTATCAAGCAAATTCTACATGCAGGCACTGTGCTAAGCACTTTACATGCATAATCTCCTTTAGATCTCATGATAGTGCTGAGCAGTTGATCCTTGGGAAAGTGTCATATTGATCAACAGCATGGATTTGGGAGCTGAACTGCATGGGTTCAGATCTTAGCTCTGCCATTTACCAGCAGTGTGGTGTGTGAAACCTGTTTAATGTATCAGTACCTCAGTTTCCTCATCTAATAATAGTACCTACTTCATAAGATTGTTGTGATGGTTAAATGAATTACTGGCTGTTGAGTATTTGGAATAGTACCTGACATAGTGACTGCTAAGTGTTAGCTGTTATCAGTAATTTTCTTTCTACATCTGTTTACAACAGAGAAAAGTGAGGTTTAAATTATTAAGTACCTTCCACACAAAGACACAGCTAAGAGGCAGAGTCAGGTTTCAAACACAGGGAATTCGATTCCAGAATCTGCATTCTGAACCAACCCCAGAAGATTCAACTACCATGGTGTATAACCTCTGTGAAGCATCCTTTGTCTTCCCAGACAAATTTAAGTATGGCTTTATCTCTACCTTCATAGTAGCATGTTCAACATTTTATTAGAAGTGTAGAACACGGTATTTCTATATTTTCCCTTTATACAGTGGCTGGTATCTAGTAGGCTCTTAATAAATATACATTGTTAGTCTAAACCCTATTGCTACATATTTCTTGAATTCATTCCCTCCTCCCTAACCCTATTACTGTTGCCTTATTAGTCCAGGCACTCAAAATTTCTTGCTTGAGTAGATGTAACAGCATCCTAATTAGACTTTGTGCTGCCATACCCTGCACCATACCCTGTGATATGAAATAATCTTAGTGAGTCTTTTTTCTGTGCAACCAAAAGAATCTACAGTTTCCCAGCTGATAAAATTGATCCAAAAGCTAAATGTTTATACATATAGCCCAATAATTTCATGATAATTTGGGCAGCCTTGCCACCTGAAAGTCCTTAATAATTGCTATTTGTTGAGTGTAGAACTATCTCTGCTATTTAAAGCATGGTGATGAAGAGTGTTGATTTGTAAACACCAACGTAAAAATAGCTGACCTTATGGTCATATGCAAAATATGGTTTGTTTGTTTTTTACTGTTGCTGTACCAAATAAATCATCTTAAAATTTTAACTATATGACAGGTTCCATGTGGGTCTGTTTATGATCGTGAACATCCTCTTTAAGGAACTGTCTTGGTCCATTCAGGCTACTATAGCAAAGTGGCATAGACTGAATGGCTTATAAACAACAGAAAGGTATTTCTCACTGTTCTGGAGGCTGAGAGGTCCAAGATCAAGTTGCCTGTAGATTCTGTGTCTGGTGAGGGCCTATTTCTTGGTTCGTAGATAGGAACTTCTTGCTGTGTTCTCACACCTTGTAAGGGGCGAATAAGCTCCCTAGGGCCTCTTTTATAAGGGCACTAATCCCATTCACGAGGGCTCTGCTCTTATGACCTAAGCATTTCTTAAAAGGCCCCACTTCCTAATACCATCACCTTGTTGGTTAGGATTTCACCATGCGAATTCCCCCTTGCCATGGTATTTAATATGTTCACAGGTTTCAGGTATTAGGAGATAGGTAACTTTGGGGGCAGTGGGGCAGGGAGCATTATTCTGTCTACCATGCAGAACAATAAAGATAATATGAACTTTCAGCTACAGGGGTTACATGTGGCCTGAAAATAAAGCCGCATAAAGAAGAACAGAGAGATGAAGAGAAACAGTTCTGATGATGCCACTGTTTGAAATTCTGAATTCAGTTAAAACTTCAGTGAACTCTATTCCTGGGCTTTTAAGTTATGTGAGGCAATAAAATTCTTTTTTCTTTTCCTAAACCAGTTTGAGTTGGTTTTCTGTCACTTGAAATCAAACATCCTTACTGATATGGGGCAGGAAAGAAAAGGAAGAGGTAGGGGGGAAAGAGAAGAAAGAGTTCATTGCAAATTTAATGATCAATCCTAAGCAAATGCGAGAAGGCTGAAGTGGTTATACATGTAGAAGGCAGAGAAGATATGAACTTAGGAAGAGATAGAGTAAATTTTAGACATATTGAGTTTAGGGTTTGTATACGAATATACATTGTATTTGAATAAAATATGCATTTGTATTCAAATATATACATATAGGTTTGGGTTTCAGAGAAGTCAGGATGAAAGATTTGGGAACGTCTAATATTTTTCCCTTTGTCTTTAATATGTATGTTTTTATCTATGGTGTTCTTGGTTTTCTAGATCCTTGAATTCCTATACTTCCATGTTCAGCAGAGGAGAACATAAAGATATCACATTCTTTAAGAAACTTTCAAAGTTTTAAGGGTTAGCTCATATTTATACTGTGATGGAAAGCATTGTTATTGGCCATAATTGTTGGCAAGACTTTGTAGTGTGATAAAAATTACTCACGCTCATAGTCTCAAAAGAGAAAGAGAAAATGAGGTGTTACTGTTTCCCCCCACCCCAACCACATATGCTGGTTGAAGTCTCATTGAAACATCCTAGCCAATAAAAAAGAAAAGCAAGATGTGGTCTCCCAAATGTTGCAAAACTGAAGTGGAGTGTAAAAATATTCATGATTTGTTTTCTACAGTCCTATCCCAAATCCCTAACCCCTTTCTACCTATTTTACTCAAAAGCTGCTCTTCTAAAATTGAGGAAATAAGCATCTTTGAGTTTCCTGCCTGAAGACATAAATCAAATGGAAAGGTTCTTATCTTCCACTCAGGTTCTTATGCTTCCAAGAAAAAATATGCAGACTTAACCTTTTCATTCATCTTAAATTTTTAACATACATGTATGTATGCACACTCATGGATGTGTATATGCATATATATTAATATATTTGGTTTTTTATTATTGACCAAATACCTAGGTTTCATAAAGATGGATACCATAGAAGGCAGGAAAGATGAATAACCCAAAACGATTAATAGGCAGGTAGATCTCATTTTCAGTGGAAACACATAAAGGAAAATTACTGGTGAGAGAGGAGGTCTTGACCCATATGTTGATTAATGCAAATCTTTGAAAACTGCCAGCAGCGTATAAAGTTGAATGCATCAATGGTAGTGGAATAAGGAAGGCAGGGCCACAGAAAGACAGAAACAGACAGAAACAAACACCAAGGCTCTTGGTGCTTGCAGAATACAGCATATGAAAACGCACGATATACATTCTGTAAACAAATAACTGCACAGATTCATAAATCAATACGACTCACTACTATAGATTATTTGCCAGTGACAAAATAACTTGGATTCTTTTATCATGTAGAAGTTTATAGTGCATACTAGAAGAATAGTAAATGAAAGACAGTATCAAAGTTTATAAATGCTCTAGATCAGCTAATGAAAGTTAACACACTCAACAAGACAGTCAGCCATGATTGTTTCCAATGCGAATAGCACTATCCAATTTAAAGACGTCGTCTGTAATTTTAAAAATTTAAGCAGAAAGTCCATATTAATACAAGATGTGTCATATTAATTAATGCTACCATATTAATTAATATGAAAACTACAGACTACAGGAACTTCCCAGAACCATTAAGGGTCCAGTCCAAATTTTCACCCAGCAGGCAGTTTGTTGAATTGTGCGCATATGTGAGTAAGTGGAAAATGTTACAGCTTTGGGTAGATAATAGTGTGTCTAATGGCTTTCCTGTTAATTGGATTAACTTCATAGGATAGAAGCAGACCAGATCCTGCCAGGTAACATACTCATTCCTAAGGGCAGTACCTTTCAGACAATATTATTACATGATTTTGCCAGCCCATTTGCTGGTAACCTAAGACCATGCAAAAGTGAAAAATGCATCTCCAAATATCCATGTTACAGCAGAATATCTAATGCTCAGAAAGATTATCTGACAGAGGGCATTGCCTGAAAATCAAGTCAACTTAGCTTCATTTCCAAATACAGTTCCAATTAAACATGCCAATTTATGTAAGTCATTTATTTGCTTTGTCTTTTAATTTCCTTTTCTAAAAATATAGAAATAACCAGCTTATAGAATTATGGAGGTAAAATGAGATCATTTAATATTTATATATTTTCATATTTGTATACGAATATATAAATATATACATAAATGTTCATTTTAATCACATTCACATTTTCAATTATATGTATGGTATATTTTATTACTAAGCTCTTTTATTTTTGACAGAATTGGTTAACTTACTCGTTTTTTTTTTTTTTGAGGCAGAGTCTCACTCTGTTGCCCAAGCTGGAGTGCAGTGGCTCAATCTTGGCTCACTGCAATCTCCACCTCCCAGGTTGAAGCAATTCTCTTGTCTCAGCCTCCCAGGTAGCTGGGATTACAGGCATGTGCCACCATGCCCAGCTAATTTTTGTATTTTTAGTAGAGATGGGGTTTCACTATGTTGGCCAGGCTGGCCTCGAGTGCCTGACCTTGTGATCCACCCGCCTCGGCCTCCCAAAGTGCTAGGATTACAAGTGTGAGCCTCTGAGCCTGGTCAGTTAACTTACTCTTAAAAAAAAGTCTTGATCTTTTCATTGCATGGAATGAAAATCTTTTTTTTCCAGATTGCCATTACAAATGTTAGTCTAGGAAGTCATACTACCAGTTACTACTGGTATGACCATCTGACTTTGAGTCTAGCAAATGTAGATTTTAGTGGCCTTATATCTTTTAAAACTGTATTTGAAATTTCTACGCTCATGAACAACAGTAATTAAATCTAACTTATTAAGTGTATGGCTATTATCTTCTCCGTTTTATAGATGAGGAAATTGAGGCTGAGCACTGTAGTTAACGTATCCAAGGTCAGCAAGTGGCAGATATGGATTCTACTCTCCTGTGTGTAAGGTGAACAACCATTTTCATATTAGTAGGAAGTTTTAAGAGACTCCGGTGAAGACAAGGATCATGTACTGTGGACTGTATAGTGAGTGATTGGAGTAACAGGTTTAAGTATAAACTCTGCCCTTGGCAATGTATGGTCTTGGGAAAATCACAGAAATTCCTAAGCCTTGTTTTTTCATCTGTGAAATGGGGCTAATAACCTCTACCTGACTACATTTCTGTGCAGTTAAATGAGATGTCTCATTACATTTCAATTTCGGTATTTTTTTGTTGGTCAATTAAGTTTTAAAACCAAGCTAGAAGATTTTTTTTCTGCATTATAAACAGGATTTATATAAAAATTCTCAAGTATCTACAAGTAATTTATTTCTTGACATTATACAAAGTCAGCATAACATTTTAAGCCGTTTCATTGTGTTGACAGAGCTCTACCATAAGTATTTTATAAGATAAACTTGTGATGGTGTCATAGGACAATATAACATCTTAGTTACTGTTTTCTTGTTATTGAAACTATCTATTTGTTATAAAGTATACTTTGATTAGATGAGTTCTGACATAAACATTTTTTAACTGAATACATATTAAAAATTGTATTGAACTCATTATTAATGAAGGAACCATTAAGATTTACAAATAGTCCCAGTATGAACATTTTAATCTTAAAAATACATGAGACAAAATATGAAACACATTCAAAACATTTTTTTTTAAAGTGTTTCACTATAGGATGTTTTTAAATAAGAAAAATAGTAATTGAATACTTATTCACTGAGAGTCACTATTTCATTTTATCTGCACAATAACCTTAACTTTAGGTGGTACAAACTATTTTAATACCAACTTTACAGATTAGGAAGCTGAGGTTTGGATGTCTGAGGTGACAAGCAATTAAGTGGCAGCAGGGTATCAAACTCCAAGTACATACTAATCCTCAAACTTTGGGGGTAGGAAAGGTCACATGTAGTTGGAATAGTAGTGAGAGGCCTTCCGAGGAGGGTCTTGAATTCCATTTTAATTTGTTAAAACATGGAGAAATCTCGAGGGTTTTATATCATGGAGAAATATGATAGGATATGCATGTTGGCAAGCAATCTAGGAGAGTGCTGGCATGAGTGGGAGTGAGATATTACTACAAGAGCTGGATAATACATAATGGAAGAATGAATCATGGCAGTGTGTACAATGGAAAACTGGAGAAAGTCATAGGAGATGTTTTAGAGATAAAATTGTTAGACATGGTAATTAAATGGATGTGGGTATGGAACAGAAAAAGTAGGGAAATAACTATTTTGATATTGGAATTAAGCTAAAAATATTTAAATATAGCAAGTGCTCAGGTACTCAGAAGTCTAACTTAAAGGTATAGATGTTGGCATTAACTGTACAGAAAAGGTGATAATACCAGTCAGAGTGGGAGAGGGGGAAGACATCTCAAGGAACATCTTGCAGATTGCTTCTGGTTTACGGTTCCTATAGATTTTAACTATTGTCTTTTACTATCCTACCTCAGTTTACCTTTGTAGTCATTTAAGTAACTCAGGCTCTCCAATCTCTTGACCTTTGCAATTGCTGTTTCATCTCTGGAACACACTCTCTATTCTTCATGTGATTGGTTCCTTCCCATCCATCAGGACTTACCTGCCCGTGCTAGGAGGAATAAGTGCCTTCCTCAGCTCCATCTCAGGAGTTGTTGTTACTGTCAGAGCACTTACGATAGTTTGCAGTTAATTTATTTGCTTGATTTTTGTATCATCCACTAAGATGCACACCCAGTAAGGCAGGAGCCACGTTTGTCTTGTCCATAGTTGAATCACTATCAACTAGGAAGTGCTCGGCATAAGGAAGATACTTAATATTTTTGAATGAGTGAAGAAACTGCTGATTCTGATTCCCTGAGGGATTCTAGTGTGATCCAAACCTGTCTCTCTGTCTCCGCCTTACTTCCAACCACATGTCCCTTTTGTCCCAGCTAAGTCAAGCTTTTGTGGTTTTCCGAACATTCCAGACTTTTCAAATCTCTGTGCTCTCTTGTTTTCACTGCTTGAGGTGCCCTTCTCTTGTTACCTATTTAGGAAATTCCTTTATGAGCTCAAAATTTGGCTTGTCAGCTGGTTAAGAGAGTATGCCTTTGATGTCCCTGCTCTCAGAATTGCTTTCCTAGCATTTACATACTATTTCCCCTGTACATTGTAAGCACCTTGAAGCTAGGGAGTGCCATGGTCTGAATGTCTGTGTCTCCTCAAAATTCATATGTTGAAATTTCAATATCCAAGGTGATAGTATGAAGAGGTGGAGCTTTTGAGAGGTGATTAAATCATGAGGGTGGAACCCTCCTTAATGAGATTAGTGCCCTCATAAATAGGCCCAAGGGAGCCTGTTCACCCCTCTACCATGTGAGGACACAGCCATAAGGTCCAATCTCTGTACCATAAAGCAGGCCCTCACCAGACCTCGAATCTACTGGCACCTTGATCTTGGAATTCCCAGCCTCTGGAACTGTGAGACATGTTTGTTGTTGTTGTTGTTTGTTTGTTTTTTTGCTGTTTATAAGCTACATAATTTATGATAATTTGTTATAGCAGTCTTAACAGATTAAGACAAGGAGCATTCATCATTCGAGTTCACATCCTCAGTCCTTAGTCCAGTGCTTGGTTCATTGTATAACAGTTGCTTCATAAATATTTGTTGAATGAATAAATGGTTCGTTGAACAAAAGAATGAAGGCACATAGCATATTAGACATAACCAAGGGCATCTACAAATATATCTAAACAGTTATATGACCTGGAACAAGTTAGACTCTTTAAGCCCCTATGTCTTCCTTTTTAAATGGAAAAAAAATAGCACTTACCTGTGATCCTTACAACAGTCAAATATAATAGTCATGTTGTATTAGTCATGATTGTCCAGAGAAACATGACTGATACTTTTGTTTATTTAGTTAGTTTAAAAATTCATTTATTATTTTAAGGAATGAACACACATAAGTTTGGAAGCTTGATGAGTCCCAACTTTGATAGGGGAGGCCTGCAAGCTGGCCTCTTAGAAAAGAGCTATAGTTCAAGTCCAAAGGCAGTCTGATAGACAACCAGAAAGAGCCAATGTTGTAGATGAAGGCTGAAGGCAGTCTGCTGAAGAATTCCTTCCTGATCAAGGGAGGTCAGCCTTTGTTCTAGCCAGGCCTTCCAATGGTTGGATAAGGCCCACCCACATTATGGAGGGCAATTTGCTTTACTCAGAGTTCACTAATTACTAGTTACATGTAAATCTAACCCCAAAACACACACCCTCACAGAAACATGAAGAATAATGCTTGACCAAGTGTCTGGGTACTGCAGCCCAGCCAAGCTGACACATACAATTAATTATCATATATGTAGAACATTTAGTACAGCTTCTCAGACATTCGTTAGGAAGTGCTCACTAACCACACTCTCTGGTCTGGTCTTACGTCCCCAGTCATGTCTGCAGGTAAGGTGCCATGAGAATGTGTGTGCTAAGGTCAATGGCTCCTGGTGTCTTGCTGGATGGGAATAATGTGGTTTTCATTCTTCCTTATTCTGAGTCTCTCTGTAAACAATACATGTAAAATTGAGTTATGTTTTCTACAAACCACATGGATAAGAAACACTTCTTGGTATGAAGTAGAAAGTGAATACAACAGAAAGAAATGTGTGTAAGGAAGAAACTAGTATAAAATCATGGATTGCCATGGCCTAACACTGGTCACTTGTGGTTCCCCAAAGTTGTTAAAGAAAACAGCTAAAGCATTTTGCCCTTTCTTTCTCAGAAAAAAATGCAAAGGTCACAATTATTTCTTTAATCTCAGTCAAGGAAATTTCTGCCTGGCATTTGGCATTCAGTATCTTGAAGAGGATTCAGGTGTGTACATGCGTTGGATATCTTTCATAATATTCCCAGAAGGCTACTAAACTCCCAGAGTGAAAAACTCTCATCAGATTGAGGTAGGGGGTAAGACATTATGGCATCCACGCACCCCTGGTAAATCTCTTTTCTAGATTACTGGAACTGTTTTCTAAGTGTTGCCATCTTCAAAAGTTAAAATCCCCCACCATGACAAGAAGGCAAAGAGAGTCAGTTTATATGAGTCAATAATATCACATAACTATCTAAGCAGTAATATTAAGTGAGATGTGTACTTCCTATAGTGAGACTGGCACTTTCAGGCAGGCAGACAGGCTTCCACTTTCCTGCCCATGGGCCATTGCAAGAATCCTGGCCTGTTCCCAGTAAAAGATGCCTTTTGGCAGAGTAAAATCTAATTCAGTAGGTAAAGCTGGGTAAGAAGGACAGGAAGTGAAACATTTGAGTAATTACACTGTCTTCACCCTCATTTTACTTAAACTATCACGGGTTTTATACTTGGATGGAATGCTCTATAGGACTAACCCAAAACTGCTCTATTTCAAAATCAAAATGTTTTATATGAAATTGCATTTGCAAAAGAGGCAGCAAAAGACCATGTTTAAAATGCTTTATGATATTTTATTTGATATTATTCAATCACATAGGTTTTGTGGCAAATATGCATCTCTAAATGTGCATAATCAAACATTTTATTTTTCCAGGTCTTGAATTTGTCATAGAAATAAGCCATAGATTGTTACTTTCTGAATTACTACTTATAGATTCATATTGAAGTATGCCATGAAGAGGAGATAAATGAATTTATATGACACTATTTACTGATTACGAAAATAGAGAAATACAAAAATGTTATCTAATAATAACAGAAAATATATTTTTTTCTTATTCCATTACTTTTGAAATTAAACCTAAACACTAAAATAGAGAGTAGTCAAACTGATTTGGCACATTTAATATATATTACCAATATTACATTTTTCATTCTTGAATAATGAAGCACATGATTCAGCATTGCATACTTTGGGCTTTGTTCAAACATTAGTAGCTATAATCATGAAGGTGACTATTAAAACCAGTCAGGGCAGGTGTGCACACAGCAAAAGACTGGCTTTCACCAGGCTCAATCCTATAATCTCATTTTGTTAGGAACATAGTTTAAAGAGAAATGCCATTAAAAGAGGATGAGTTTGGACACCCATCTCACGCATGAGTAGTGAATGGTATTTAGTTAGTAAATATTCTCACTATCCTCTATCCAACACCAAAAAGAAGCAATTTCAATGAAGGGGATTTTACTTAATAAAGTTCTACAAACCCAATTTGAGGCCTTCTTTTCCTGTCATAGCAAATAATTTTTTGACTTTCTTCCTTTGTACTTTATGGAGCTAATAACATTTTCCTAGAAACAGCATTAAAATTAAAGGTAATTTTTAATGATAAAATGTTTCCTTGGATACATTTTCTTGTATGTTAAAGTGTACTTTGTTTCAAAATGCTTAATTTCATTTACAATTAGAAGTCAAATATGGAGCACAGCATAGGGCAATTTGGAAATTGTCACACTAATTGCCACAAAAAAGTTAATTTGTCACATAAGACAACTGGCGGTGAACATCCAATTAACTGCCACACAGTTATTTAAATACTATCCTCAGAAAAGAATTATTCTATTTTATGACCATTAATTGAATGGTCATTGACATGAGATATTTTTTACACTTACAGATGTATTTTGAAATTACATACTTTTATTTAGAAAATATATATTTGTTTTAATTTGGAAAGAGCTGAACACAAGGATCATGATTTTGAAAGATCAGCATATGTAGGTGACATGGAAGTTCACGGCAACTGTTTCACAAATCACCTTAACACACCGGATCCACAGATAAGGGTACGCCTCTCTTTGGTTCATAAGGTGTTGTCCTGGAAACCATTTTGATGCAGTCGACAATAGGGCAGACACTGAGACACAGAGTACAGCCTGTACAAGTGTCAGTAATGGTGGGCAGGTGGGTTTCTGGATCAAACCGTATAGCCTGCAAACAGAAGTAGAGGGTATTGATGTCACTGACCACAAAGGTCAAGAATGTCCCCATTTTAGCATCAACATTTTTCTCTGCTGCAGCAGAGCTGCACTGAGACAACGACGTCCAGCTCTGTGGTGCAACTATAGCAACAGTTGAGCTGACAGAGGAGCAAAAAAAAGAGCAAGAAGAGAAATCCTTTTAAATTAAAAACGCAATGTTTAAAATTCCTTAGGGGGTATTTTTCTTCATTGTGTGAGGAAAATATGTCATAACATAGTCACTCTCTAGTTTTCTTTGTTCTGTGCAAAGTTGGGGTCTTTCCAGTTCTACCAGGATGGGGCGTCTTCTACCTGTGGATTTTGGGGGACTTTCACATGTCCTCCTCTTCCTCTTCACACTCTTTGTTCTTGACAGTGGAAAAGTGTTACTGTCAGATTCGGAGGCAATGAATACATTTGTGTGGATTTCAAATAATGCATGTAGTTTTTAGAAGAAAGCAGCAGAAAAAAATTAGCTTAACAGTCAGCTTTGAGTTTTGAAGATTTCCAAGCTGACTAGTCATGGTCCACCATGAAGGGGAAAAAGCACTGAATAGAGAGCCAGGAAAACTGGTGTTCAGTCCTGGCCCTGACACTACTGAGCCCAGATTACCACAGCCAGGCCTCCAGCTCTGAAACGGCTTAGGATTTTGAGAAATTTTACAATTTTCCTTCCCCCGTCTTCCTCTATTCCCTCCCTCCCTTCCTCAATCCCTTCCTCTCTCTTTCTTTCCATGAAGCAATGTAGAATAAGCAATTAAAAATACCTAGTGTGAGATTCAGGATTGAGTTTTTTTAAAAAAAAGATATGATGATGATTTTCCCATTAAACAGACACATTTCAGTAGTGAAAAACGACATGTAAGACTTCAGCAGAAGTTACAGAATTTCTATCTAGGACAGATTTCAGGGCAGCTATGTAGGGGTGGATCATGGTGTTGGAGGGGATATAGGAAACTTGCCTGGCAGTCTCACTTGCAAAAAAAAAAAAAAAAAAAAAAAAAACACAAGAGTTTTACTCAGACTGTGTACTACTTTGAAGTGACTACATTGGGGCTGAGGAAATTATAAGGGACATTAAGTGTCTCTCCACCCCCAAGGTACCCCTTGAGGCCAAGTTTACAAATCTTAACATTCTCAAGTAAATGCATTATTCTGATTTCTTTTCCTGTCTAATTCTCTAATGTAATTCAATTATATATGTGTGTATATATGTGTGTGTGTATATATATATTATATATATATAGTTGTTTAAAAAATTCCCTCCTCCAAATGAAGCTACATGCAACTATATTTTTTCCTCTTTTATGCCCATATAAATGAAAAAAATATTTTTCACAGTAAATCATGATAGTGCTTAAATTTTTAAAGTCTTGATCTTTAAGGAAATAAACATATATTTCAACAAGAACTATCACTATAGCCAAGTCATGAGAATATTTGTCCACACAAATTTTGGTGTTACGTTTGAAAACAACATTTTAAAGGTGCTGTTTGGATAAATAAAAAACGATTTCTCTTTCTTTTATGTACTCTTACCATAAAATGGAAAACCAATGAATAACTGATAGGAAATTAAAGACTAATTGCTTAGAAATACCACTTGAAAAAACTGAAACATATAAACTTTATGTTCAATTAAAAATTTTGGTTTCCTATTTTATCTTCTGAGACGAAGAATCAAAAACTTTCTAAGTCTTAACATCCATAATTGTGATTTTCTTTCTTATTACTTAGAAGGTTTTTACTAAAGTTGCTACCAAGTTCTAGAATTCCACAGTTGGGACCATAAGTTCTAAGATTTTAAAGACATTGAGAGCTGATGCTATGATAATTTATTAGGACTTTCTGATTGATCCTGATGGTTTTTAGAAAGGGATGACATGAAAGTAAATGTGATATTGGTTAAGCACTTTCAAATACTGTTAAGACACCTTTTAGCTAGAAAAAAAAAAGTGAATGAGTTGAGCTAAAAAATTTTGGGTGCAGAACTGCGAAACCAGGAAGAAAAATAATAGGTTTTTTTAATTAAAACATTGTCTGTTCATAAGAATATGCAAAATACACCATGAGCAGTATGGGATCTGCCCCTTCAGTTGAATAGGTACATAAACTTTTTAAAATGGGACATTCATTATTGAAATTAGAACATTCCATTGATCATTTCTTAAAAAGATCTGTTTTTACTTATAGCTTGTGAAATACAATGGAAATAATATGTATAGTTTTAGCAACTTTTAATAGTTTAGTAGTTTTCCAAAACTTTAAAATTTGCTTTCTGCAAAACTCTGTATCGTAAGAATTTCTTTTACTTTCACAATAAGTCAGGTTTTGAGAAGAAACTTATGTTTAAAAGCATTGTTATGATCATTTTTTTTTTTCATCCATTTCTAAAATTCAACTAGTTAAATCATAGTTGTCCAAACTCTTTAAAAAATAGCAGGTTATAAATATATAGGAAGTAAATGAAGAAGCAATTATTAAGTCAAAGAGAATTCATAGAATGTTGTTTTCAAGAGAATAGGCCCACTAGAAGGAGTCAAATCCCCAATTTCTTTTCTTTTCTTGTTTTTTTTCCCCTCCATGGTAGACACTCTGCTGAGGACTGAGGAGCTGGAAAGTAGCTATGGCTCTCTTCATGAGGGAAGAATACATCTCTTTGGCTTTTCTAGCTTCAGAGGAATTCCTGGGACCAACTTATACAACTAGTTGGTGGAAAAGTGCTTCTTTCTGACTGTAGTAAAAGCCTAATCAATACTGAATGGAAGAGAACTCTCTTTTGGCAGAAGGAATCATAGACTTTCAGAGTAATGGCCATAAATGGTCGTTCTTTTCCCTTTCCTCTGTGTTAAAGCATAACGCTTTCCTAGTATTCATAATTTTGTGTGCATTTCTCTCTTCAGTTGGATTTTTCTCTCTAATGTTGTGGGTGATGAAATGATATAAAAATAATTCTGTGCATTAAATGCTGGCATAGTTAGTAAAATTACAACTTTCCTTTTAAAAAAGACCATATTACAAGGGTGACAGGACAGAAAGATGTACTGTTGCAGAAGAGCAATATTTGGCACCACCAGTTTAAATTTCACACTTAGCAACAGAAAATGCTTTCTGCCACAAAAACCAGAAGAAACATGTCTCATAGCATTCTAATTCCAGCAGGATTCTTACCTGGTAGCCAGAATCATTACAGGTCATGTAGCATTTACCACAGTTAATACACATTTCTTCATCGATCATAGCCACAACTTGCTCTGTGTTGCTCAATTCACCAAATGTTCCAAGGTACTGCAGTGCTTTTCCTATTACATCCTAAAAATAGCCACTGAATTACTTAGCAAGCTCATTTTAAAACATTTTCATGTAATAATATCACTCAGCATTTTCCTGTTTTTATACAATGTTGCATTATATTAACTTGGGAGACTTTGGATAGCATAATTCTCATAGATAAGCTTTTTATGATAATTATAGCTTAGAGGTTTGTCTTCTGAAAGATGGGCAATATGCATGCCTAGCTTAGAAATACAAGACCTAATTAACTGTATTCAATAGGTTTTTGACTGGATAATTGAAAACAGCATTTCTGTGGACAGAAAGAATAAATGACACCTGTTTGAGTTGTTATGGCTTACTTTTTCTCATTCTTGGACCTTGAAGGACCAAAAGTAACGCAAAGTGACAAAGGGTAATACACTATGCTAGAAAATTAGACTGCTCATAATGAAGGGAATACGAGTGTGAATATTATGCATTTATTTCACTGTATGTGGATTTTAGATTTTAATTTAAAAAGTGCTTTGATAGAATACTCACCTGTCATGTCTTGAAGCATATATAACATTATTTAAAAATTCTAATTTATGTTAATTGATTAGGTTGATCCAATAGTTAAGTCAGATGCTCTTTTACTTTTAAAGAACTGGAATTTTCTTCATTTACGATTGAAGATCTTTCATGTGGTTACACATTGCTTTGTTCTTCATACTAATTGGGAGTGTGCTTAATATGTGAAGCACAGAATATGTTTCATCAACGATGAGAAACACTTTGCTTCATAAAACAAAACAAAAGAATGTAGCAATGTCAAATTAGCATGCTGTCAAGATTTTGCTTTTGTTTTAACTATTAACATGAGAATCTTCTTTGAATTTAAGATCCATGTTCAAGGAGGTTTGACTCTCACTTAAAATCATCTTTCCATATTCTCTTTGGCATTGCATTTTCTGCTCTTCTTTTTATAATCTTGCTTACTCTTCTTTACCTTTTTTTTCTATTTGATCTCTAAATTACAATATACTCATTAGCATGGAATTTCAAACTGAGACAAAGTTTACATTTTTATACAGTTCCTTTGTGTATCTCTCAAGTGATAAGATGCTGGAAAACTTTCAGTATTGTCTTCTCTATTTTCTTTATAATGCGTTGCAGTTATAATTTCAACTACACTGCAGTCTGTTTGTAGGTGGGCACTTGATATCCAAATCAATATCTCCATTTTGAAATGTTCCCATAAACTCAAGATCTACATTTATCAGCTGCATAATGAGCATTGTCATTAGAGATTGGTGCTTCAAATTCTGTACTCACTGAACTTATCATTAACAACACGAACTGGGTCTTCCTTTGTATTTCTTTAGTTTTGTGAATAGTGTTAGGATTTTTCCAATCATAGAGTCTTGGAATTTCACTACATAACTTGCTCCAGTATCTCCTATTTGTCGCCAAGTCTGGGTTCTGGATGTGCAGTATCTTTTGAATCCTTTCCATGTTTACTGCCATCTTTAAATGTTATTAATGAATTTCTCATTATTTTTGATGCAATTGTAAGAGACTACTTGATAAGTTTCATCCTCACATTCTTCCTTTCCCACTCTACCCTGTGCAATGCCGCCATCTTAATCTAGAATGTAAGACACAGACTAAATTTCTCACTACCTTATTCAAAAATCTGTTGAATTAGGCACAGGCTTACCACACTGGCATTTAAGGCTTTCTGCAAACATGTCTTTTTCTGTCTTATTTCTCAGTTTCAAACACCATGCACTTCAGCTACACGGGAGGACACACTTTTCAACTGACCCATCTGAGGTCGAACATTAGGTTAAGTCTCCTGTCTAAAATACCTTTCATTCCTAACTCCACTTTGCAAAATCCTAAGCATCCTTCAAAGACATCTCAAATGCCACTACTTCATGAAGATTTCCTTAATCCTTCCTTCTTCTTTCCTAACCAAATGTGAGGATGTGATCTCTCTTTCTTCTTCTTTCTCTCTCTTCTTTCTCACCTTTTTCCCTTTTCCTCCTTTCCTTGCCCTCTCTCCTCCACATCCTCTTTCTTAAAAATTTTTTTTTGATGGCCTATGGTATTATATCTATTATGTGGAACTAATGACAACAGATAACTTTTGAGTCCTTAATATATTTCAGGCCAGTGCCATATTTTTTACACATTTTCTCACTTAAACCTCACACATTTAATAGTTGATGATGTGACTGAGATTTAAAGTATATAATTAAGTAAATGATGAAGCAGGGATTCAGAACCAGTGTTGCCTGACTTTAAATACCATGATCATCAGCACTCTGCTATGCTGACTCATTTGTTAGTCTCTATTTAGCAAATTCTGGTGCGTGTTATGGATATTTTCTACATTTAGCTTCCTATGTTGTGGTCTCTTAGTAGGGTTTTATTCATCTTTGTATCTCATGTGGTGTATCGTGTTTCTGGAGATCACTGAAACAGAACGGGTACTAAAATATTTGTAAAATAAATACAAATTTTATGTATCTATACACTACACATATAATATGGTAGTAGGCACATAGTGGGAATGAAGTAATAGCTACTTTACTGAACATATTTTTTGATATGAGTATTTTAAATACAAAATAATCATAGTCAAAGTATCTGGATATGTGTAATATTTCCCAGTACTATTTTAAAATAATAAATTCAAGAGGTCACTGTCTGGCTGTAAAAGGCCATTTATAAGTGATTGAAAATAATTTTTTAAGCCTAGTAAATAAATCAACCTAAAGAGTTGTTTCACTGAATCAGATCATGATGACTAAAATCATCAATAAATATTCAAAAGATGATTATACAAGAAACTCCCGAGGCAGTCAACAAGTGTATAAGCCTTCTTCAAAAGAAACACTGTATACACTTTAGAAATTTTATGTGGAGCAAGTCCACATTCTGTGTACATTAAATATGCCTTTTCCTCTATATTGGAGATTTGCTTTTGTCATTTATTAAAACATCATTGTTTAATGTCAAACCATTGTGGAGCCTCTAGAAGTTATTAGCACATGGTGTTAACAATTTATCCCTTATTAATTGCAATTTTTTAAGAAAATTATATTTATTTCTTCATCTGGAAGAGCACAAAATAGTGACAACTATTTTAAATCATTTTGGGAAAGAGTAGCAAAAAAAAATTATTCCATGTGGCTAAGAATGTGGACATTTGTTTTAATCCCAAAGCCTCCAGGTAGTACTACCAGCTTATGAATACCCTTGAGTAGACATCATGGAATCTGGAGTTGGCTGAAACATGCATAAAATCAGTAAATCACATATGGCTAGTCTTCAGTCCCTCTTGGACACACATTTGTGGAGATCAGGGAACCCATATTCATTATTCCAATTCATGATTACATCCATTTGGATGTACAAAGGTTCAGCAGTATGTATGAGGAAATGTTTATATGTAGATATGTATGTGGAGAAAGCAATGTTAAATCTTTTAAATTATGGATGATAACATTTAATTTTAACGTAGGTGTTCAAGGAACTGACGTTGCAAAGTACTACAGAATTCCAAGATCACATTATTATCAATTTATTACTTGTTTGAGATAATTAAAAGTTGCTGTTGTTTTGTTTTTTTTGAGATGGAGTCTCGCTCTGTTGCCCAGACTGGAGTGCAGTGGTGTGATCTCGGCTCACTGCAAGCTCCACCTGCTGAGTTCAAGCCATTCTCCTCCCTCAGCCTCCCAAGTAGCTGGGGCTACAGGTGCAGGCCACCACACCCGGCTAATTTTTATTTTTAGTAGAGCCGGGTTTCACCATATTGGCCAGGCTGGTCTCAAACTCCTGACCTTGTATCCACCCGCCTTGGCCTCCCAAAGTGCTGGGATTACAGGCATGAGCCACAGCACCCAGCCAATTTTTTTTTTTTAAATAGACTAGTCAATGTTTCTGTTTGATATAAAATTTAAGGCCAAAGAGTGAGGAATTAGCCCTGATTCCATCCC
Organism: Rhinopithecus bieti; assembly: GCF_001698545.2. NCBI lineage: Eukaryota > Metazoa > Chordata > Mammalia > Primates > Cercopithecidae > Rhinopithecus > Rhinopithecus bieti. Next base: position 1,511,399 of record NW_016803685.1, on the reverse strand, counting down.
TGATGTTTCATTCTGAATTTATTATGACCAATATTAATTTATTAGTTTTGGCCTATTTTTAATAGCTCATGGAATTATTTTCAAATTGTGATTATCTGGCATGTCAGCTGTTCTTTCTAGCTTCAAGTCTTCAAATTTGATTAGCATGTGTGTTTTTACAATATCCTTAGGTATCTTAGGTTTTAACTCTCAAATATATTTACTCTTTTCATATCACTTTCTATTGCATGCCTATGGCTCTTGCCCTATCTTAAAGTAAAAAAAAGTCATAAGATGAACCATTGTAAGTCACACTACCGTAAAGTAAAAAATAAAAATAAAAATTAAAAAAAATCATAAGATGAACCATTGTAAGTTCATAAGATGAACCATTGTAAAGTCAAAAAAAAAAAAAAAAAAAAAAAAAAAAAAAAAAAAAAAGAAAACCATTGTAAGTCAGGACCGTCTGCACTTTGCACAATTTCTGCAAATAAGTGTCCTTCGAAAACCAGGACCCAGGACAGCATGCTGTGGGCAGTCACTATGACTTCTAAATATTGAAAACATTCAATATTTAAATTATTTGGATGTAGCTATTTAATCATTTAACTATTTCCTTATCCGTACCATTACCAATGTCATATCTTTTCATGGTGTATTCACTTCTTGCCTAATAAATCTTTCAAAAGAGAAAAATGAGATAATTTAGTTTGCTCTTACTGAATTTATGCTGATTTTTAACTTCTTCCTTTGCTAATGATCCCAAATCAAAAGCTGAATGACCTTTGTAGGATTCCTTTGCGGTTAAATCTCAATCTTTCTGATTTGTTTCCATCTTTTCCCTACTACCCCTACCGCATCCACCTTTTTCTTTGGTAAAGAACCTGGAGCAACATTTATTTTTCATCAGTGTAGTACAGTGATCTCTTACAAAAGCAATTAAAATATAGCAGGCACTTTATTCTGGATATTCTATATATGCTCTCTGAGCAGAAGGCAGAGACAGGTACTGTACAGTAAGAAAAAGACATCTTGAATTTAAATTTGGTAGAACTCTAATAACTAAGGACTCAGCTTGAATATGCTGAGAACAGAGGGCAGAGACAAAGATCCAGAAAGGCAGAGACATGATCCAGAAAATGAAGTAGTAGATTGGCCAGTGAGGGTGAGAGAAGCAAGTAAATCAAGAGATGGAAGAGAAGCAAGTGAGACTCCTGGAACTAAAGTAGTGAGAGAGGGTTGTGTGAAAGGGAGATTATTTGTGAGAGAGTCAGATGGGTAAGGATTGGCTGGGAGCAAAGTTGGTTCAGTACATATCTGTGGCCCTGATCACTGTATTTTTTCTATCTGGGAGGAGCTCAGGCTTTAAAGTAGTAATGTCTTGCAAGACACTTTGGATTTAAATTCATTTAATGAAGGTAAGTGTGTTTTTACAATATCCTTAGGTATCTTAGGTTTTAACTCTCAAATATATTTACTCTTTTCAGTTCTGATAACATTCTTTACGAGATTCTAGAGAGATAATAGGAGTGAAACAGTTCTCTCTAATTATAATTTAACAGTGTACCACCTGCTCTAACTACTGAGTATTAATAGACAAAATATATTTCTGTTTTTCCTAATATTTTCTCCAAACTCAGATCATTTGAGGCTTTAGCACTTCTGACCCATCCTTAAATCCTGATGCCACCCTTTTATTTTCATCATTGGTAATGTGATCTGTCTTTTCTCATATGAGCACCAAACACTGAGTTATCTAAATGCATAACCTTTTTTTCACTTCTTAGAAAACGTAGTGATTATGTCATCAAATTTGTACTTGTCAGCTTCTCATTTTTTCCTGATCCATCTTCAGGTTAGAGTTGCTGACTATAAGATAATACCTATTGTTTTCTCTGAACTTCCTGAAATTAGGTTTACTAAAGGTGGGATACTTGCATTTCTAAGCTCAGACTTCCTTTCATTGGCCTAATAAACTCTAAGTTAACGTGGAATGGTTACTTTCCTTGAAGATTACTTTAGCTGCCATTTTCCTCAAACAGACCTTTTTAGCCAGAAATAAGCCAAAGCAGCAAGTCCCCTCATTGCTTCTCTCTTTTGTGAGATTAAATTTCCAACAAGGCAATTCAATAATTTTTCCAATGTTTTGCCTTTAGTGGAGTGGGATTTCCATCTGAAGTTTGCAAAGGCTTTCATCGCTCCTCTGTCTTGCCTGTCCCTATTAACCATCTGGTTACAAGGGCTCTGATGCAGTCCCAGGGTAACATTTCTGTTTTTCTTTCATTTCACTCTCCTGCAGCTGCTTCCTCCATACTCCACCCTCAGGTTTGTGAATTTCCATGCGTGTGTATACTTTTTTGATAGACACTGCTTCTCCCCCAACCCTTCCATCAGACCTATTTATTCCAAACAAATACACCTTTCCATGCCATAATCTGGTCAGGAATCACATTTCTACAAATCCCCATAAGACTTAAGGGATTATTTTACCAAATTCTCTTCAGTTTTTAAAGTTCAGTTGGATAATTTTCATCTGCTATTTGTTGGTACAGGGGACAATTGAGAATATTAACGCTGTTCCCTGCCCATTTCTCTGGTAATTGCTGGGCAAGTCCTCCACTATTTTTCTTTCTGTTCCCTCCTGTTTATGCTCCATGGTATCTAATACGGTCTTACAGTTTTATCTGAGTACTCTTCTCCTTCCTTTCACAATTCAATTGAAATAATAAAGTACTCGATCAGGCTGACTGGTGTCCTGCCAACACTGTCTTGCCAGTCTTATGAGATGCAGTCCATCTCTTACTAGAAGCAGCAGGAAGAAGACATGAAAACATCACTAGTGCCCCTAAACCATTCATTTTCCTACCCAGAAATTCAAAGACGTTAGAGATACATTCCTGGCTTCATAAAGAGAATGAGAATTCATTCTCATATATATCAACAGAAGTGGAAAGCATTCGGGGGCTTTATAAGTCTTGGCAGACTCTCAAGTCTCTGTGATATGCTGCCTGGGAATAAAGCACGTTTCTCATTTAACTGGGCCAAATGTGCACACTGTCACTTCAGTTCTCTCGGCGAGGAAACGAAACTGCCTCCTGTAGGAGGCATTGTGTGTTTTCTTTTCTCTAGCACAGGTGAACCTGTAGAATATGTCAGGAGCTTCTTCAGAAGGTCCTTCTTCATCTTTTAGAAGGAAATTTTTATACTTATTGCAGGAGGCCAGGTTTCTTTTTCTTCTTTTATCTCATTCTTCCCCATCAGCCTTCCAGTACTTTTGATACCCTCTTCCTCCTCAGAATCTTTTTCTTTCTGTTTCCTTTATGGAATTGGTAGCTTCATAATATGGCAATATGCATGGTAAATGCTATGCCATTATGAATTGGAAATGAAGATGTGGTGTTGATAAAAAGGAAATCATGCAGATACCAGGCTGTCCCTGGGGTCCCAGATCATTCCCAGGGGTAGGACGGAGGGCCTCTGAGGCCATTTTTTTTTTTCCTTTTTTCTTTCAAGGGGCTAGGGGAATCAGGATGTACATTGTCCAGCAAAGATTTCTGGTTCTCAAGGACCCTCTAGTCCCTGGATAACACTGGGCATAACCACGCTTGATGTTCAGATGAAATTCATAGCAGTTTAATCAGTTGACCCCATTGCTTTTTATATTATGTTACTAATACTGATTTATAAAACCCAGGTATTTTCCTCATTATTGCTTCTCAGTGCTGTGCTTTCTATGAATTCCAATTGAACAAAAGAATGAGTTTACCATTTTGATGTCACCATCTGCTTGATCCAAGGATTGTGTATTGGATTTAAGGTCCCATGGCTGTCAGTTATTACAAGTATGTTTGAATACTGTGCTTTGCAAACATACTGATTTGCTTGAAATGCCACCTTCCTTTTCTTTTTTATTTCTATTTTTCATGAGAGACAGCAGAGGACAGTGCTTAAGGGCCACGTTTTAGAGCTACCCTTTGGAATCAAATCTTGGCTTTGATATCTTCCTAGCTGTGTGACCTTAGGAAAGTTATTTAACCTCTCTGTTTATCAATTGCTTACTCCATAATAGTAGAGGGTTATTGTGAGGATTAAATGAGCTAATTCGCAAGCACGTAGCAATGCTTGAAACCTCATAAGTACTCAATAAATATTAGCTTTTATTATTAATTCTCTGCTTAATTAACACTAATTTATTAAACTCCACTTTAAATATCACCATCTCTGTGAAGCTTTCCACAATTACCCGAGGCAGAACTAATCCCTTTCACTCCTCTGTTTTCCCAGAGCATTTTGTACATATTTGATTGAACTGTAAATAATTTTTAACATGTGTCTTTCTCCCTTGCTAGACTATGAGCTCCATAAGGATAGACGTCTTTCTTTTTAAAATTCACGTTGTATTCCTAGTTTCTAGCACAATTTCTGGATTGCAGCAAGTGCATAATAAATATATGTTAGCACTACATCTCCATCGAGATTGCAAACATCCCTGAGCCTTGGACCATGCAGTCTGTTTTTTTAATCTCCTGCAGTCCTTAGCACACTGCTGGTCACACAGCAAATACTAAACACATACTTGCAATGGACTGATATTGAAACTGCCTACCTCTGAAGAAACAGAACATTAAGTCATAGCAGGCATTTGAAAAGAAAAAAGAACAAAAGATGAGATCTACTGAGCATGGCTTGCTTAGAAATATTATTGTTGCATTCCTAACCAGGGAAGATGGGGTAGATTAGAAACTTGAATGCATGACTAAAAAACTTGTTCAGACAAAAGGGGCTTAGTTAACTTTGTGGGACACTGGGGTTCTTTCTACAGCAGATGGGGAATAATGTACTGCGGAAGCTGAGAGGATAAACAAAGCAGTGTCATGGAGTTTAAACTATCGAACAGAGGAATCTATAAAGAGGCCAGTAGAGAGGAGGGAAGAAACAAGCTAAAATAAACAGATGGGTGGACAGAGAAAATATAAAGCATGAAAACAGATAACCCAGGTCCTCCAGGAAAAAGGGAAGTAGGAAAAATGGTATGTCAAGAAAGAAGAAACACTCTAGGGAAAACACTGAAGTAATCGTGTAGCAGCAATTACATGGTGTGCCTGGGTGTGTGCTAAAAAACAGCAACAACAACCACGATAAAAGGACAAGAAGCAATGTCTGATGCATGTGCAGAGAGAAAACGACTCTTAAAGGGAATGTGGCCGTTAATATCAACGTGAACTGAAAAACCACACAGCCACATCATGCAGATGGGGTCTGAAATAATGGGCAAAAGGGCAAGGACTTGTATAAAAATGACAGTAACTGTGGCTCCTAGCATTTGCATAGAGCTGTGCTGTGTATAATACGTTCACACATATCTTTTCATTTAAAACAACGGAGTTGAGGCCTTCTGACATTATCCAGTATATATTTTCCCTCCTGTCAGTCCCTTGCCTGGATTGTTACAATAGCTTCTAACTGGTCTGCTTGTTTCTGCCCTTGTCCCTCTAGCATACTGTATCAACACTGCAGCCAGAAAGATCCTTTGCAAAAATAAGCCAGATCATATCAGTCTTCCTTTCTAAAAGCCTTACTGGTTTCCTGCCAAGGACTTTGCTATTTCAGGGTCTTTGCACTTTCTGTTCATTCTGAATGGAATGTTTTCCCCCTGGATACCCACATCATTCATTCCCTCACTTTTTTAGGTGTTTGCCCATATGCCATTAAATAGGCAGGTGTTCCCTGGCCAGTCTCTCTAGTAATTTATATTCTCCTAAGCTTGTTCTATTTTCTGCATTACACGTGTCACCATCTGACATATTATGTATTCGTTTGTTTATTTGTCATTGTCTGTTTCTCCCTACTAAATTGTGAGCTGCATGAGAGCTGGGATTTTCACTACTGGATTGTGCCAGTGACTGTTATAGTACTGGAACATAGTGGTTGCACATTAAAGATTATTGGATAAACGAAGAAACATACATGGATGAATTTGACAACTGTTGCCAACTAGAGGTGGAATTTCATTGATTGCATATGTGAGACAAAATGAAACAACACAAAGTATTGGTAAAACAATCGGTGCTTTCTGATCTCGTGGATCACTTTCCTATTCTTAAGACTTCCTTTTTGGATTTCTTCCACACTATCATTTTATTTTGGTTATCCTTCTCTTTCTTTGATCCCTTCTTCAGATTTGTTCCTCCAGAACTCCCTACTCCTTCACAGAGTATTAGGTTAAGTAAGAAATAAGAAAATACATGTGCAGTTTCTATATAAAGCATGAAAACAGATAACCCAGGTCCTCCAGGAAAAGGGAAGTAGGAAAATGGTATGTCAAGAAAGAAGAAACATATAAAGCATGAAAACACAGTGGGCATTGGAAATGTCAGTTCTTTCTCCTTTATATCCTCCAGTATAGGCCCATAATTCCTTTGAGTTTATCAACTTCAATACACTCAAATCTAAGTTTTTCATGCTACACCCCAAACCCCCCTCAACCTAAAACACTAACATCAAACCCTAACTCATTATCTTTTATTTTTCTTATCTCAGCGTAACCATAAAAAAGCTGGACATCTTAGTCCTCTTATTATCAGCTGTTTACTATACCTATGCCTAATATAATGAGAATCACTGACTCTTGGAGGAAGAATTAACAAGACTTTATTAATTTCATCTCTGTTTCCATTTCTATGGCCAATTACCAAATTCAGGACCCCATTATGGCATATCTGAAATAGTCTCAGTTCCCCACTTCCTTCTAATCTCTACCTAGTCTGTAGGGCTCCTTAAATGTCACTTCCTCAAGGAGGCTTTCATTGGCCCCTTCAATCTAAATTAGGTCTCACTATGAAACAGATTCTATATATCTTGTATCTTTTCTATGTAGCTCGTATCAAAAAATAATTTTGTCTGGTTAGTGTGATTCTTTAATATCTGTCTCTCTATATTCTGTATGTTTTATGAGGACAGAAGCTGTGTATGTTTTATTTATTGCCCTGCAGATGCTCAATTGCTGGTGCATTGCTTATCTCATGGCAGGTATGCAATAAAGATTTCCTAAAAAATATATAGGCTTCTTCAAAACTTCCGACTTTCTTGGCCTCCAGAGCTTTATGTATTTCTATTTTCATTCTTCAGTTCATTTTATTGGACAAAATGGAAATGAATAGTCATCTTAACGTGGATTTCTTTCAACCTGTTCATTTCAAATATTATAGCTAATAGTAACATTTATTTAGGACATATTTGGTGCAGGCACCATGCTAAAAGCACTTCATACATCATCTAATTTATAACTCTATGAGGCAGATACTTTTATTATTTCCATTTCACAGATTAGTTAGGTGAGGCAAGTTCACACAGCTATGAAATGGCAATGCCATAGTTTGAACCTAGGCAGCGTGACAGAGTAGTCCCATGCCTAATTCAGGAAATTCTTTCACCATAAATATAATCTGCTCAAATTTTACAAACTTTGCTTTGTATTTCAATGAGGGCAATAGTTTCTGAAGACATTTTTATGGTCACTTTCTTTAAATATGTCTGCTTGCTAAAATGACACTGGGAAGTCCAAATTCAGCTTTATGACACGTCTCTCCTCTTATGCAAGATATCTTAATATATTGTTTAGACTCCTTTCCCTCTCTGCTTGCCAAAGATGTAGTTTCCTTAATCATGCCCTTTCTGGCAGCTTCAGCTATTCTCTTCCAAACATATGAAAGCATATGCAAGCCTGGATCATTCTCCTATAAACAAAACCGTCTTTTCCTCTATTCCATTCCTCTTCCTATCCCTTTCTTACTGGCCTTTCTCAAGTTACTGAAAGTGTATTCTGCACACTTTGTTGTTACTTCCTCAGTCTTCATTCGTTCCTCAAATTATCACCTCCTGGATTCTACTTTTCATCATTCCATTGAAGTTGCTTCTTGGGCCAGGAAAAGCTAAAATGTGTTTGGTCTGAAGGTTATGCTAAGGAGCTTACCTTAGGACTATGGTTATGATGGGAGAATTTTAAGCAAGGGCTAAAACAAACAGACCTGCATTTTTAAAAGAGTCCTGCATAATAGTTGGGGAATGGATTAGATAAGGAGGACAAAAGAAAGCAGGACAGTTAATAGAATGTTTTAGAGTTCCAGGAAAGAATACGTAAGCAACACACTGAGGCCTCAGCAGTATGTAAAGAACGTAAGAGGAGGGAGATGTAAGAGATAGGAACAATAGTCATTGCTGACTAGCTTGTGAATAGGATGAGTAATAAGATGACATCCAGGCTGAACTGCAGCTTTTTGAGTTAGGTAAGATGGGGTTCATTGAGACAGAGGACTCAGGAGGAAGAGCAGGCTTGGAAGGAACGGGAATCAGTTTAGTTCTAAGTATGATGGCTACCGGGTTCCTTGTTCAGACGATGCAGGTGGAGGTGACCCCAAGATACAGTGACGCAAGTCTGAAGCACAGAAAATATGTCTGGGATGGAGAAGAGTTGAGACATTGTGTAGGAAAAGTTTAGATTTATCATAGAGAAAGATTCTACAGAGAGAAGGAAGCAGAGAGGTGAATACAGACACTAACATCATGTTCTTTCAATTCTTTTCTACTTTCCCCAACCTGTTCCTCAGTTTCCATCATATGAGGCTACACGCTGCTCTCTGAACTCAGTGATTTTCTCAAGGCCCACCTTCCCCTACCTTTTCCATGAGGTTAATATCAGAAGGAAAAAGGAATCATATTAAACATAGTTCAAAGTAAAGGATCAACGCTGCAGGACAAGAAAGAATTTTGCTTTGTAGAAGTGTAAAAGGGGTATCTTAGGTTTTGGTATTAATTAAATAAGGAGTTAAGAACCCAGAATTTGGAATTTAATTAGAAGTTTCCATTTATAAATATTTAAAAATTGTTTATTATTGGACAAATAATTACTTATGGCATAAAACTTTTTTCTAGAGATTGACCATCTTTATTGGAACCTTATATAATTCACTTTTATTTGCCCTTGAAAAGTTTTAGAACATTTTGAGAGGTTGACAATTTGAACATAAAGTAAATGATGCAATTTATGGTACGTTATTATCACTGAATCATAATTTGAGAGATGAAAGGGATCCCTTTAAAATGCAGATATTGAGGTCTTGCAACAACTCTCTATTTGGAAAAAAAAATAAAGTTATAACTGTACCTGATACTTTNAATTACTTATGGCATAAAACTTTTTTCTAGAGATTGACCATCTTTATTGGAACCTTATATAATTCACTTTTTATTTGCCCTTGAAAAGTTTTAGAACATTTTGAGAGGTTGACAATTTGAACATAAAGTAAATGATGCAATTTATGGTACATTTTTATCACTGAATCATAATTTGAGAGATGAGGGATCCCTTTAAAATGCAGATATTGAGGTCTTGCAACAACTCTCTATTTGGAAAAAAAAATAAAGTTATAACTGTACCTGATACTTTAGAGCAAAATAATTTTAGAGAAATTCAAGTAAAATACAAACACTAAAATCCTAAAACAACTAGATGGGGTAAACATTGATATAATCTTATCAAGGTAGAAAAGGCTAACCTAAGCAAATAAAGAAAGGGCAAAAATCACAAAATCAGCCTTTGCTAGAGATGATTACACAAATTAAAACTTTTGTATGTGTGTGTATATGTGTATATATATGTGTGTGCATATGTGTATATATATACACACATATACACACACAGTTTTACAATAGAATATAAATATAAATATATATACACAGTTTTATATTTATAATACAGTTATTTGTTATAACAAATTTAATCTCTAATTTTCCAAAGAGATATCTGCATTTATAAAAACTGAAAATGCTCCCTTCCCCCAAAACCTCACCACTATCACTCACTATTTTGTTTTTTGACAGGGCACAGCATCTGCCTAGAAATGACAACAGGTGGAATGAGTGTGGATATTCTGGGGAGAAGGCCAAGGTAGTGGAAAATTCACTAGACATTGAGAAAATCTACCACAGCTGCCCATTAAGATGTTGACACTGATAAGGTCTACGATGCTGGTAAGATGGTATCTACAATGTCTTGAGGCTTGTGTAACATGTAACACCAAGGACATTCCATTCTGGATAACCTCTAAAGTAAGAAACCTTAGGAGAGGAACATAAGCTTGCACTATTTTTAATAAGATGCCTTATCTCTCTTTGATACTTCTGAAATCTTTATCTACATCTAAGACTTCACATTTCTTTGGTTTATTTAATTCTGAGTTTGGTTTTGTTTGATTAATGATCTACAAGCTTTCATTCAACCACAGTAGATTTTTTGTTTGTTCTGTTTTGTTTTTTGTCTAGGTTATCGGTATTTAAAATATAATCCCTGCAAGATTTGAGGGCTAGAAAAGCTCAAAATGCTTTCATAATCATCTTGCACTTCTTTTATTTCAAATATAAATAATATCTTCCTTCAGAAATTTTTACACCTAAGGAAAAGATGCCTAGAGATGGAGATCGTACATTTAATTCAAATTGATTAAGAAGAGAAAGCTGGGAGAATTCCTATTGAGAGGTGAAGTCAACTGGACTTCCTGGGTTGAGTGGGGACTTGGAGAACTTTTCTTACAAGAGGATTGTAAAATGCACCAATCAGCATTCTGTAGCTAGGATTGTAAAATGCACCAATCAGCACTCTGTAAAAATGTACCAATCAGGGCTATGTAAAATGCACCAATCTGTGCTCTGTAAAACGCACCAATCAGCAGGATCTTAAAAGTAGCCAATCGTAGGGAGGATTGAAAAAACAGCACTCTGATAGGACAAAAACAGAACACGGGAGGGGACAATAAGGGAATAAAAGCTGGCCACTCCACCCAGCTGTGGCAACCTGCTTGGGTCCCTTTCTGTGCTGTGGAAGCTTTGTTCTTTTGCTCTTCAGAATAAATCTTGCTGTTGCTCACTCTTTGGGTCTGTGCCAGCTTTAAGAGCTATAACACTCATCAGGAAGGTCCGCAGCTTCATTCTCTAGGTCAGCGAGACCATGAACCCAGGGGCAGGAACCAACTCCGGACACACCATATCTCCAAATCATATAGTAGTCATAGCCACAGATGGGGGAAAAAAAGGCTCATGAAGGGTTGTAGGTTCTGGCCTTCGCATTCCATCAGTGTTTAGTTTGTTAAGTTCATACTTTTAGTAGCACAAAAATAATTTAACATGAACTCAAGAGATGATTTGGGGTTTTTATGCTGTTAAAAGTCCCAAATGTTGATTTTATTTAGAATGATGGCATTGAAGTGTTGGTACGCTTTGTGGTCAGCCACTCCTTTTGCTCTTGCAGAACTCTGTATTGCTTGGAACACTAAGTCTAAACTCCACTGTTTTTAGCATGAGACACATTTTTTTTTTTCTTCATAGGTAGAGGGAATTTTTAAGGGTTCCAATCTCCAGTTGTCTGCTAAAGATGAATTTCAGTGAGGTCTACTCGAGAGCACATAAAAACAAGCTTTTCAGCTGATGTTTCAAACAGAAAATGGCAATGTAGGAGTAGAGTGTCATCAAATACAAAAGAATGAATTTCAGTAACTGCAAAGTACATTTTAGTGATGATGATTTCAGAGAGAATGCCATCCAATAACACCTCCTTTTTTTCTCATTATGACTGCCTGGAAACAATACTGTCTCGAAGGGGGGCAGAAAAAAAGAAGGTGTGGTTACAAAAGGGCTACCTGAGGCATCCTGGTGGTGATGCGACTGTTTTGTATCTTGACTGTGGTGGTGGATACATGAACCTACATACATGACAAAATTGTACAGAACTATATACAACACACACATAGAAGTAAAACTGGAAAAACTTGAATAGGATTGGTAAATTGTGTCTGTGTCAATATGCTGGTTGTGATATCATACTACACTTTTGCAACATGTTACCATAGGTGAAACTGGATAAAGGGTACACAAGACCTCTCTGTATTATTTCTTACAACTACATGTGAATCTACATTTCTGTCAAAATGAAAAGTTTAAGGAAAAAAATCAAGAAAGATAAAATATACTCATAATCCCATCTTAATTATAATTTTTGTTATTACCAGAAAATAATCTCCTGAGAACCAAATAAATGTCCAGGCTTTCCAGAGGCCTGGCAAGTTTTTCCAAAACTTTCAAGGGATCACACTGATACTGATGTGCTTATTGATAATTGAGTTGTGCTACATGCATGACATAAGATCTGTTGGAGTTAATTATGGATTAAAATAATTTTTAAATGACCATAAGAAAACAAGGAATTTCATCTTAATATCTCCTGACATATTTAATGTATATAAAAATTTCCAAGAAAGGCATGCTTGACAGTGTTCTAGAGAGTATAAAATATGCAAATAAAAAGGATTATTTTATAATTTAAATGCAGTTTTCACCATGGACAGATTTTTTAAAAAAACTTTCATTGTATTTCTAAAGCCAAATTAGTGATACATTTAAGCAGTAAATAAACATTTTAGCTATATTTGTATAGTAAAGTAGGCATACTTATATAGTTGGCATAATTTTTACCTTGATGGTAGGAACAGGCCATTTGGGGATAAAACAGTTTCTCTTAAGTGGTGAAAAAGCTACATTTTGTTCTTTCAGTCTAATCTTGTTTTCTGCTATGATTTTCTTGCGCTGTTCAAGATAAGGTCCAAAACTTGGCAGTTTCTAAAAGGAAAACACATACATAAGAAAGCATGTTAGTTCACAGAAGAGAAAAATGGGAAGATATAAACATATAAATATTATCAACAAACAAATGTGTGTCTAGGGATTGTTTCATGTATACTGTAACTAGGTCTTCACTTATTGTTTTGGACCACTAGTCTTCTAGGTATCAGGTTCCATTAATTATTAAAAAGAACACAACAGTACAATACTTTTACCAAATATGTGTGTATTACATATACAAATGTTAATTAAAATGCATTTCTAAATGGAAAAAAGTTCACAATGGCAAACAAAACCCATTCACTTAAAACAATAGCTATTAGTTAAACCATTTGTTTGGTTTACATAGACAGAAGGTGAAATCTATTGATGCTTTTTTCCCCTTCATCAGGTTTTTAGCATGATATAGACACAGTTGTAGTCCCTGACAAATGCTTTTGTCAATAGCAAAGGTACTTTGCCAAAGTTCTCGTCTGGATCTCTATTTTATTGTGTTCAAATTCTTATTACATCTCTTTAAAGATTGTAACTAACGTTGATTGCAATTTACTGCAATAGCTGAAAACAAAATGGTAAAATATTGATTTGTCTGTACAGAAAATAAATTTTATTTTGCATGGAGGCAAAACAAAATGAAAAGGAGAGGAAATATTACAGTGCTTAAACAAACTCCATCAGTATTCAAAATCACATCACGGAGCTTTAAATTTCAAGGTTATTCAATTGTACTTTACAAAGTTCATTTAGAAAGATACCTGGGCGTCATGGAAAAATGCTAAGTGGTTTCAAGTTAACACGAAAATGCCCTCATACCATTCATTATCCCACAATTATTTTCTCTTCACTTTGTCCTTCCCCTCTTCTAGAACCTTTGATCTTCACTTTTACTGACACATACTGCTGGTGATAGACATCACTGAATTCCAAATGTTTTGTGTCGGCCTGTAACCTGGAATTGCTAGGTCTTTTTCATAAGACTGCAAAAATATACTCTCTCTCCTACAGAATAAAGCCCATTTATCTAGCTGATGGAGGTTTGGAAAACTACAGCACTCCAAGGTCATCCTGATCTCTGACCTAGCAAGTATTTTGGTGAAAAATCACACTTGTTTCAAAACACTGGCCTCCACATTTCATCTTGCATAACGCCTGAGGAAAATGAGTTCTCTGGTCCTCTAGAGACCTCAGTAGAGTAGGTAAGCTAAACTTAAACCATGTTCCAATTAAGCCGAAGTGCAAACTGCAATTGTAATTTATATTAGTGAAGAACATATTTATGTGGAAATATCTAAGATTATTACTTCCATTATCAATTCATTATAATGATGTCAACAAGTCAAGTAAATGGAAACAATGTTATGAATGCCAAATTAATTTATATACAATTAGACTAGAACTGAGTACTTCATCTGTATACCTTAATGCTTTCCTAAATTGTAATATTTAATGGTTGCAGTAATATGAAATGATATGGAGGGAGATAGTATTTTGTATCTATTTTGCTATAAAACAAGTGATACTGACTTGCTAAAAGCATAAAATAAATAAGAGTATAAAACAAGTCCTCCTTATCACATATATAAGCATCCTTAATATAGAAAAGACAATGCTTTTTTGAAATGTCCTTTTATGAAATGGCTTTTTCTTGGGGCATATGAGGTGTTAGGGATGACACTTGGTGCCAAAGAAATGCCTTTGGGGTCTAGAAAACGCCACATAAGGTGGTGAGCACATGTCCACATGATATAAATCTTCAGAATGTCACCCCCTGCGTGTTTCTCTTATACCTCAAGGCCATCTCAATCCTAATCTAATATACTCAAAGACCATCAAGAATGGTTAACTGTTGAAACATATGACCTCTGGTTCTAGCAGATACCTCATGTTAGCAGGTTCCATGAAAATCAGAACCATTATTTTCCCTGTTGGGGTTTACATGGTTCTCTGTTTGGGCTTTACCTTCCTCAACATCGTCTAATGTCACCTAAGAGTTTTGTAAAGGCCATTCAAAATAAATCATTCTTGGAACTTTTAACTCTATCTTCCTATAAGCGTACACCAGAGGATAGCATTTTTCTTTTCAGTTAGATTATTCTTTATCCAAATGAAGACAATGAATGTAGTTAAATTTAAACCATAATGATTTCAAATTGTTTCAACAATGGTAATAACAACAATAAATATTTGAAAATCTTTTGATGCTGAATATAATACAGCCTGTGTAAATATCCAACAGCCTGACACTTTGTCATTTTTTGCAATGATTGACCACATTTGCCATACATAAATTATGTTACACAGCCTTCCCCTGGCTAACATGCTAAGTTTCTAATGCGCTAATTGGTTTTATAATTAGTCCTAAAGAGAGAATCTCAATTTAACATAAAGATTCCTACAGGATTTTCTTTGTGCATTGGTTAGAAGAATTAATGGACTAAAAGGAAAACTTGCCAATTTTTTTTAATTGAAAGCAAAAAAAAAATATCAAATATCAGTGACTGCTCCTTCAACCTTCCACCAAGCATCTCCAAATCAAATTGGGTTCATTTTTGTTTAATTCCTCACTGCTACGTGGAGCTCTCAGAGACTAAGGCATAGTACCAGCTTCCAAAACTTCAAGGCTGCCATAGACGTTTTGCTTTCCTTCTTAGTTTGAAAATGTAAGTGCTTTTAAAATATGTTGTAGATATTAAAGTGGTCCTAAGGATATTTGAGTACTGAACATTTTAAAAGTTAAGTTTTCTGAAAACAGACAACATCAATTCCCTCCTGCACCAAAGGAACACCCGATCACCTTTACACGTACTACATTTACGCATACGTTTGTGTTCTGATTTTGCAAAAAAAAAAAAAAAAAAGGAAAAGCAAGCAAGCAAAACAAAGCTAAGAAAGAGTGAAGATGAATGCATAGTTGGCCACTGTGTGTGTGTGCAATCAGTGATGATTAATAAAGCATTTAGTTCAAATCTCTGCCTGAACATATAGTTAATTGATTTCCTATTGCAGGAGGAGAAGCAGCAGGACCTGACAGTGCCAGCAGCAGGAGCTTTTCCTCTTCATTCATTATTTTCTTACAGAAAAGTTGTAGCCTGCGGTAACTCAAAGTGAGAGGTTTTGAGCGTCATGCTATATTTCTTAAACAAAGGAAAAAGTTCTTTAGGACTATCAAAAGCTGCTTTGTAACTGATGAACTGAACAAAGCTCAGAAATGGTGTGATTTTTGTTTCAATAGTTTCTCCAGGGATTCATCATTGATGAATTTTTTCTCACCAGAAAGGCTAAATCCTACTCATTTAAAGATAACAGTATCTTACACTAAAACTGTCTCTATCCAGATACAAAAAGCATTACATCGCCGATAGAAAAGTGACAACATAATGAATCAACAATGATACCTTAAGCCAGCAAAGCTTTAAGGTAAAGAAGTCTATTTGGATTATAATTTATTCATGGATCAATCTAAAGGTAATTGAGCACATTATGAAGTAGAAAAGGGTTCTTGTTTGTAATAGAAGCAAGCACTTGCATCTTCCAGTTTAAATTGCATAATTTTTATGAGAATGGCAGCAAGTTGCCTAATAGCACTAGTCTATAGTACTGTAATGGATCAACTCTATTTTCTTAATCACACTCTCTTATCTAATTGGAAACAATAACAGAAAGATAAGTAATTACTTGGATATCCAAATTGTAATATGTGAAAGATGAAAATATTTCAGGCTTATATCAGAATATATCACTCAGTATCAGATATATATGTATATATATGTATCTCATTCAGTATAAACCTGAAATCTATCTATCTATCTATCTATCTATCTATCTATCTATCTCCTTTATACCTATTTCATGTGTGTGTGTGTGTGTGTGTGTGTATACAACTGACTGACAGACTAAAGGATAAGTTACATGTAAAGGATATCTAAAAGTTGACTATTTTTTCCCAAAAGACATGTTTGCCTATGACATAGTTCTATTATTTATCAGTTTTTTGACATTTATTCAACAAATACAACATTTAATATCCACTCTGGGCCAGGAACTGTCCTGTGCTACATTAAAGGCTAAACAATTTCCATACAGTGTAGTACCAATTATAATTGTTATTAATTTTATAAGTATCTTTTGCTATTCATGAAGGGCTAGTGTCAGACTGAATTATATGTCAAATATACCTGGTTATTTCAGTTATCTCAAGGAATAATATGCCAGACTCCTTGGAAAACTGTTTGAACTCAATAAGATGACCAATAATTGCAGAGAAAAATGAAGAAAAAAATGTTCAAAGAGTTGATCTTTGAAAAACTCAAAAGCTAATTGAAATAGTTCTTGGATACCTAAAATCAAAAATATGGGAGCAGTGTGGTATAATGGTTGAGAGCATGGGTTCTCTGAGTCTGTTTCATTATCTATAAAATGGCCATTGTGAGGTTTAAATAAAGTAATCCATGTAAAGTTTCTAACTCACCCTAATTTCAATCTCTGTGTGCTCAGCATGATTTAAGGTAGCATAGGAGATAGAGATGAGAAGTCTCTCTT
This sequence comes from Rhinopithecus bieti, assembly GCF_001698545.2. NCBI lineage: Eukaryota > Metazoa > Chordata > Mammalia > Primates > Cercopithecidae > Rhinopithecus > Rhinopithecus bieti. Next base: position 1,494,212 of record NW_016803685.1, on the reverse strand, counting down.
TTGTTCTGTACTTTCTGAATTCAATTACTTTTCTTCTTTCCTCTTTTCAATTCTGAAAGTAATCAGTTACTTACATTTGATGCTGTTTTTATTTCAAAATCAGTTTTAGCATGGTTTAGAATCAGAAGCTCAGATTTTCCCATGTGTAACTGGCATGTAATGCTTAATCACTGATATAACAGTACACAATGTTTCATGATATTATCAAATTTGGACAGTAGAAAACAACAAAAAGACAGAGACAGAAGGTCCATCTACATATTACATGTTACCATAGTGCTATGTGGTGCCAATGATGCAAATCAGGACACTGGCATTGGACATGTAAACTATATAGAATATGAGTATTAGTTTAACCTGATAAATGTAAGCATACAACTTTTGATCAAAAGTATGATATCTAAATCTGTCAAAAGAGATAGTTCATGTTTCATAGTGAAAGTAGAAAGTCAACATTCATATAGTGATTAAGGAAATAATTTAGAAGTCAAATTTGCATTAAAATCAGTTTTGCACTCATTAGCTGTGTGACTATGAGCCAATTACTTAACTATTCTGCTACTAATTTTCCTTATCAATGAAATGAGAATGACAGTATCAAACTCACGATGTTGGTATAAGCATTAAATAGAATAATATTTGCAAAATGCATGCCTGCCAATTTATTCCCATAAGCCTTAACTGCTTCTATTGCACTGTGTACTGTGCTCTGTGTTTCCATGTTTGCTCATGCATCCCCTCTGCCAGAATACCCCATCCTGTCTTTTTCACCCAGTACATGCCAATTAAGCTATTTAGTTTCAGCTCAGTCTTCATAACACCTAAGTAATCTCCTTTACCGATTACCCTCCCTGCCCAGTGGTTTAGAATATCCTGGGCATATTTTCATCTCTGCACCTACTACACTGCCTTATCATCATTAGCTTATGCGTCCATCGGCCCAGCTTGAGATCCTAGACAGGCAGCTTTGATCCAGCACATAATAGGTGCTGAATATAATGTTTCAGAGCTGAATGAATGAATGAATGAATGAATGCATGAATGAATGAATATCTTGAATATATTTACAAAACGTTTCTGGTTGTTTGAATTGTCAAACAATCCCAAACAATTACTTTCAGAAGCAAATTAAAGTATATAAATAGGTTTTTAAATATGACATGAAGTAAAAAAATCATACTTACAGAAAAGCTGTGATTCATACATTCAGAAAACATTTATAAGGAGCCGGACACTTGAAATTTATACAGAAAGGATAGTGTGTGACCTTAAAGAGCCTATATTAATAACAATTGCAATAGACTGTGACAAGGGCTGTGGCAGAAGTGACACAAACTGTTATATGAGCAGTGACAATGTGTATCTAACCCAGGCTGAGGGGTCAGAGATTTTCTAGAAGAGGTGTCATCCGAGCTAAACTCTGAAGGATAAGGTGAAGGCAGGATGGCAAGTGGTGCAGGTGGAGGTGTGAGGTCAGGAAAGGGGAAGAGAATCCTCCAGGTGGAAGAAACAGCGGAGGGAGAAGGGTGACAATTTGGAAAAGGCACCAGGGAGCCAATGGACTGCTAACCCTCTGCTCCATCGTTCATAAGCTACAAGAGGGTGAGGCACTTCCCCTGTGAATAGGAGGCAGAGCGTATGATGTTGTGAAGTGATGAAGTTAGATCACGAATTAGGAATAATGTCAATCAAGAGAAGAAAATCTAACATTCATGGAATGCTAGCAAAGGATGATAGAAATAAGACTTGCTTCTGCTAAGTGCTGTGCAGGTGCTGGAGCCTAGGCCACAAAGAGGACCAGGAGGCTGTTCCTTCCAAAAGCAGTTCTTAGCCTCATGAAAATGATTGAGTCATATTCAAAGGAACTGAGATAAGAAAATTATTATTTTAATATTGAAACAATTTAAATAACTCACATCAGGTATCTCTTTACAAACTGTAAAGAGACTTTTTAAAGTAAGGATTTTTCAAGAAATACCTCTAGGTTGGGATTTAGGAAATGTGATATTGATGGCATGTTTTAGGAGAAACCAGAACATAGAGATGGTCCAACCATTATGCATGCAGAAATGTAGAATTTTGAAGGAGAGGGGGAATAGAAAAGAGAGGAGAGGGTAAAAGAAAGTGTGAAAAGAGAGGGCAAGAGAGAGGGCGCAAAGCCTATTGTTATGAACCTGAAGGACTTTTATAAACAGGGAGCGTCACTATTGAATTTTAAGATGTTTGCATTGCTCCAATCTAAATCCTCCTCCATAGCCTCTATCTAAGAACATCTGCTACACACTTACATGCCTTGGTGAGAAATTTGGAAGAAAATCGGGGAAACAGGGTTGAGTTTCATGGTTGGGTTGGCATATAGCTGAAAAGAATAGAAACCAACAGGAGGGAGATTTGAGGGAGATTCAGAATTTAATGATAGCTGGAATTTATAGCCAGAAGGAATCTGGAGAACAGAATCTCTGGGTATTTTGTATCAATCTCCAGAAGGACAGGACTGGATGGAGTCAGCTGACATCTGGCTTACATACTTCATTGTAAGGAGAAATAAGATAAGTAGAGGATGACATGCACAATCTGATGTAATCCAGATCCAATGAGCAATTAATTCCAACTCAGAGGTTAATACAATCTTTACAGTGAAGGAGGAATTTAAACTATGCTGAAAAATTCTGAAAGGGGAAAACAGTGTCTAGTTGTAGGAGGAGAAGAGAAGTAAGGGAATGAAGTAAAGAAACTATAAGATGAGCTTACCCTTATATGGCTAAAATATACTAAGTGACAGGGAGATAGTGGGGGATTAAGCTGGAATATCTATAGATAGGGCTCTGAATTCTGGGCAAAGTGTTTGGATTTTATTCTTTAGGGTATATGGGAATACCAGATATTTGAAAATGTGTGAGCAGATCCTCATAGTGGCAGAAGGAAGGGTGCACTGTGGGATGATGGTGGTAGCAGAAAGGGAGAATGATCCAGAATGTTGGAGATGGGATTCTGGTAGTGGTAGGAAAGTGAACTAGATGAGTTCTAAGGTTATCATTATTTCCCTTTTTTTTTTTTTTTTTTTGAGACCGAGTCTCACTCTGTTGCCCAGGCTGGAGTGCAGTGGCATGATCTCCGCTTACTGCAACCTCCACCTCCCTGGTTCAAGTGATTCTCGTGCCTCAGCCTCCCAAGTAGCTGGGATTACAGGTATGCGCCACCCCACCTAGCTAATTTTTGTATTTTTAGTAGAGGCGGGGTTTCACCATGTTGGCCAGGCTGGTCTTGAACTCCTGACCTCAGGTGATCCACCCACCTCAGCCTCCCAAAGTGCTGGGATTACAGGCATGAGCCACCACGCCCGGCCAGGTTATCATTATTTTCAAAGCTGTTATAGTAGAAAATTAAAAAAGGTTCTACGGTGTAATGGTTAATTTTATGAATCATCTTGACTGGGTTAAAAGATGATGCCCAGGGAGCTGGTAAAACATTATTTGTGGGTGTGTTTGTCAGGGCGTTTCCAGAAGTGATTAGCATTCGGATCAGTAGATCAAGTAAAGAAAATATGCCCCGAGTAAAGAAAATGTGGGTGGGCATCCTCCAATTGGCTGATGGCCTGCATAGAACAGAAAGGTGGAGGAAAGGCAAATTATTTCTTGCTTCTGGAGTGAGAGCTAGGACATCCATCTTCACACGCTCTTGAATATCAGAGCTCTAGGTTCTGGGGCCTTTGGACTCTAGGACTTATACCACTCGCCCAGCCATCTTCTCTACCACCTGCTGCCCCCCTCACCTCCCAGTCCTGAGGCCTGCAGATTCGGGCATATAGTTAAGTACGCCATTGGCTCCCCCAGTTTTTAGGCCTTTAGAGTCAGACTGAATTACACTACAGGCTTTCCTTGTTCTCCAGCTTGCAGATGGCATGTCATGGGACTTCTTGGCCTCCATAACCATGTGAGCCAATTCCCATATTAAATTCCCTTTTATATACCTATATATAACCAATGGGTTACACACAGATATAACCTAAAACCTGTTATATATGCTGTATTATATGCTATAATAACATAACCAATAGGCTGTATATAGATATATGAGGGAATTGAATATGGGTTATCTATATATAACCTATTGGTTATAGATATACAAGAGGGAATCTATTATGGGAATTGGCTCTGTTTCTCTGGAGAACTCTAATACATGTAGTGTTCAGGAAACAGAGACCCAACACTGACTACCTGTGCCTACACCGTAGGTCCAACATTGATCTTCACTCCCACACTGCCTGCTGACTGCCTCACTGTGACTCACAGTGGCTTCTGCCCTGAAACTCCTGCATGCTGTCATTCTTCCTGACAGACTTCTATTTCTATCTCTTTGCTGGTCATCTTTCTGTAGATGACACCTCCTTTATCACCATCCCCTGCTCAGTCAGATTCTTAACTTTTAAAATTATATAGGAATTTTGTTAACTGGAGGCTGCATAGTCTATGGGCTGCCAAAGAGTTACTTCTTAGTCAAAAGGAACATAAAGCAGTGTTGCTGGACGACCTGGGAAGTGTAAAATGACTTAGTTTTACTTTCCTTGCACTCTAAAGGACCTCTGCTTGTATTTTGTAGAGACAACGAGGTAGGGGAGGAGACATGGGGAAAATCAAGTTCCTCAAAAATAGCTGAGTGAGAGGGGATTACAAATTTAGCAAGGGAGATGGAAGGGATTGCATCATCATCATCACCTTCATCAGCTTATTAACTGATCATGGCTATATACCAGACACTTTGCAAAGCACATGAGTACATTATCTCTTCCTTATTAAAGAATATCCATGAGGTGGGTATTCTAGTATCGATTTATACACAACAACACTGAGGGGAAGAAAGACTAAGTAACTTGCTACAATTATGACCATTAATAAATGGCAGAGCCAGGATTCAAATCCAAGTCTGACTGATGTGAGATTCTGTGCTATGCTGTCACTCATATTTCTTTGTAGTCCTTACAAAGTTTTGTATAAAGTAGGTGTTTAATATACTTTTTATTTACATAAAGAAGCATACTACCTACACACTCCATTCCCTGAAATCTATGCTTCCTGTTTTTCTTATTCCACAAATTGTGAAGGGAAAATGTTTCACACAGTAGAAACCATTAAAAAAATGTGAACACATACCAAGCAAAATATCTGAATTAGTTTGGTCCTGTTTATTACTGGCCTCAAGTTTAATGAGCTCAACTTAATACAGGTGAAAGGCCAGGGTGTTACATGCAGAAGTTAATGAAATACCATAGAGCTGCTGAGAAAATGATTAGCAGCCAAATGTGAATTTAATATACTTCATCTTCAAGAAGCAATGCCCCGTGGGAGGCATCTTGCTGGGGGAGGTAATGTGGCATATTGGAAACAGTCTTCACTTGGGAATGAGGAGATGGGGCTCTGATCTTAGCTTTGCTGTCAGCTGGTTTTGTGACCTGTGGCAGGCTGGCGACTCTCTCTGTGTCTCAGTTTTCTCACCGGTAACATGAGGGGGTTTGACTACATGATCTGTGAGGTCCCTCCCAGTGATGCGATCTGTTTTGTTTTCAAATTCACAATTAGAAATCCTTAGGGTTTATGCCTAGGTGGCATCACATTGTCTGTGAATGAAACATCGGATTGAGTCATAAGTTATAACTCTTTCCATCCTACTTAACTATAGAACATTCTGAGTCTATTAGGCTATAACATATGGATATCATGGATCATGTTTATCAAACTTCCAAGATTGGAGGGGTTCATAAACTTCATTAGTAAAAGGTAAAACTAAAGATATTATAGCTATTTTACCTCATTATTAAATAATGAAATCTGTACAGAAAATTAATAGAACTAAAAATATTTTAATGAAAGCTATTATAAATCTGTATGAATTGGGAAATTCATACAGTTCATAACTAATATTACACTGTAATTATCTTGACAAAGTTTGATGTCTAGTTACAAACTCATCTGATACACACTCTATAGAAAATCAACCACAAATATTAGAAGTGAATATAAATGATAACAGGCATGAAATTACTAAAGAGGTAAGAATAAACTATAGATACACATGTGGTTGCATTTGCTATATATTAGAGTTTTAGGATTTGGGAGAAAAATAGAACCTTCTACTAAAACAATGTAATATGCAGAATGATCATGGATCTTAGGATGCAGAAACTAGCTGAATGACCTGGGGCAAGCCACTTGCCCTCTGTAAGCCTCAATTTTCATCTGTATAAAACAGAAATAACAATGATCACCCAGCCCATTTGTTCTTCACCACAACTATTTAAAATAGGAAAAGCATTAATAGATGATTAAAATACAGCTGTTACTATTTTGAAAACTCTAAAGCATTATAGAACCAAAGTATTATTATATTGTGTGTAAATCTCATTTACGCACAATATAATACATAATGTAAAGATGATGTGAGTCCTCTGAATTATAAAAATGTCACAGAGTATTAACAACACATAAAGAAAGATTTTCTCAGCAACAGTCCTTCCAGTGCCTTAGGAGTACTTGGATAAAATAATTTGCTTTTGAAATCCACCTTCAAAATGCTACTGTTCTCATGGCTAAATGTTGCATAGAATGTCAAGGGCAAAAACCAATGAGGGAAAATGGAATAAAAATTGCCTTGCACAATGGAATGGAAGCAAAGGAAAACAGAAAAATGAGGTGATGAGGAAAATGGGGCTGCTATAAATACAGAGTAAAAAGTATACAGGATTCAGGCTATATTCGGAGCAAGAATAGGTTAATCAATTTTCTTCCACATTTATGCAATATGATACCTAATATCCTCCAATGCAGAAACACCTGGATGACTGTTTTAATCCCTTTTACAGCACAGGACATAAAATATCACATTTTGATCCATCTAAACCCTATTTAGAGTTACAGTTCAGGGCATACTGGAATAAAATGATCATTTTGAAAGTCAATTTTTAGTAGTTCTACGCTAAGCAGGAGATTTATATTGGAAAGAAAATAAAAGCAAGTGCAAGATTTTAATGTAAAGAAAATATCTTTCTAATATAATTAATTATCATACATGTATGAAATATTACACTTGGGAAATATATATTTTATACATTTGGCAAAGTGTTCCACAAATAATACCTTCTCCATGCAACTACAGAATACAGTAACAAATATCCATAAATCAGAATTCATCTCAAATGTAGGTCTCCCAACTCCAAGCCTAGTGCCGCTCTCTCTACATTGGCCATAAACTTCCTGAAGTTTTTAGGCTACTGTTTTGCCCAACAATATTAAAGTTTTTGGTGTTTAGGAAAATATACTGAGGGAAAGACCTAATAAACTACATTCTTGGGAAAGGTTCCTTCTTTCAGATGTATTTGTTGAGTATTTACAATTTGTCTAGCACATGCTATGGGCTGGCCATTGAAGACATAATGGAGAATAAAACAGATGTGATCTCTTTCCTCAGGGAATATGTAACAACGTTTAGTGCAACAGGATTAAACATAAATCATCCCACCCATGTGCACTTTCACCCTCTGTCTTCTCTTCCACTACTAAGAGAAGTATCCTATGCCCTTGAAAAGACTCCACTCATGGACTCCATCTCACAGACCCTCTGATCATATGAAAGAATTTGTTTCTGTTCTTTTTATCTTTGACTATTCAACAATTTACCCTCATTTTTACATTATTTTCATTAGCACACAGATATACTTTAATCTCTCTCATCCCAAAATCAAATATACTAAGCATAACAAAACAATTCCTGTGACCCTACAGCCACTTTCAGGCATCATTAATTTACTTCCCTTCAAACTTCTTTTATCATTTGTAATAGTGCCTGTCCTCACACCTTCACCTCCTATTCACTCCTGAGCATACCCTTTTCAGGAATTTGTCCTCCATTCCAAACAACTGAAATGCTTCCATAATGAAGTTAACAACAAGCTTTGTTGTGCAAATCCTGTGGCCACATTTTTGTTTGTGCTCATCTAACTTTATCTCTCAGCATCATTAAACCTAGTTGACCCTTCTTTCCTTCTTAAAACACTATCCTATGGCTGGGCATAGTGACTTATTCCTGTAATCCCAGCACTTCGTAGGCCAAGGTGGGAGGATAACTTGAGCCTAAGGGTTTCAGACCAGCCTGGGCAACATAGAGATACCCCATCTCTATTTAAAAACAATAAACAAAACCCCACTATTCTGTTTTCATCCTACATCACTTCTAAGTGTCTCCTTTGATGGGTAGTACATACACCTCAAATCTCTCTACTTTTCACCATTTTCACTGATATGGCTATAGTCCAAGGCTCAATTGCCTCATTCTTGGGCTACTGCAATAGCCTCCTAACCAATCTACCTGCTTTCTCTTTTGATTTGGCATAATGCATCCTCCTTATGGTATCCTGAGAAGTTGTCTTAAATAGAAACTATGACAGATCATTCCTCTGCTTAAAATTCTTCAATGATTTCATTGCTCTTAGAATAAAATCAGAAAACATCACCATGACTGTAGGTTTATCTGGCCCCTGCCCACCTCTTCAATATGTTTTAACCACTGTCCCCTTTACTCACTACACTCCAGCCATACTGTTCTTACTATTCTTGAAAAGTCTTATAAGGTCATATGACCTTAGGGCCTTTACATTTACTGGTTTTTTTTTTTGTCTGCATCCGGATCTTTGCATGGTTGGATCCCTCACATGTTTTAGGACTCAGATAAAATGTAACCTCCTCACAGAGGCACTCTTTGACCACCCAATCCACAGTAGGCCTTTCAAATCACACTCTTCACATCTCCTTTTAAAAAATATTCACATCGTTTATTTGCTTATTTTTTAAAATCTCCAACCCCTCTAAAAGGTATGAGCTATGAGAATAAAATTTTCACTAATCTTATTTACCAATTTCCAGAGCCTTGAGCAACGCCTGGCTCATTGTACAATCTTGAATGAATGAAGGTACTGGGTAATTGTACATTTATACACAGTACAGTCTTGAACTTAGCTTGGCTTCCAATTCTGGCTCCATTTTACTAGGTTTTTGACTTAGTCGTGTTTTGCTTAACTTTTGTAAGATCTCAGTTTCCTCACTCATAAAATGGGAAAAATATTTTATAAGGTTGTAAAGATTATATAATTTATATAAATTGTATAGAGTGAAGCCAGAGCTTAATACACAGTAGGCACTTAATAGGCCTCTTTGCCATCATTATAGAAATTCTTATTAACATTATTTTTGTTATAATAGAAATTCTAGCAATGTCTCATAGCTTTCTATAATTAACTTTGTGAATTACTCATGTACACAATGACACTATTTTAATGTATTTATTTTTTAAAAAGTGCTTTTAAAATATTTTGCTGTGTGCTTAATATTATGATATAGTAAACATTTCCCATCCCTTCAGAAAACCATTTCTCCAGCATTTATAAGGGAAGTCAATGGATTAAGCATGTTGTACGTGATGGAGAACTGCTTATTTCACATTTAGACTGCATACACTGTATAAAGTCAGGATTGCTCATAGAGTTGTGTAATTTTGTGCTCCACATGTTTAAATAAGTAAAATTAAGAAAATGAAGATTTGATAGCTGATGAGTAAATGTAAACACTAGTGCTTAAAGAATGAAAGCAAGACCATTCTGTAGCCTAAACTAGATGCTGTCATCTGTGGGGGTTAGGGAAGATGCTAAGATCTGAGCCTGCTACCATGCTACTTCACGAACATCTGGCAGTCTGTCACTTCACAGGCAACAACATCTTCTCTAAACAGCGGAGACTTGAATTCATCAGGGATTCCTGTAGTACAGTATATGCTTAACTTAAGTACCTGCTTTCCCGTGATTTCCATAGATTATCATATTCATGACACTGTGGAGTGAAAGCATTCTTCTCACTCTCTAACCAGAACATGAAAAAGAAATTAAAACATTGGCAGGCACTTTGTCTCCAGTTTGTTGGACAAGTAAGAAAAGGACTTTCCACCCATTAATGTAAATGAAATTCTGTCAACTTAGAGCATTTAAACAAAGATGACAGCAGCCTCTCTATTAATAAATTCCTGACAGGGTAACAATTACATTTGTAGTTGACTGTTTTTCTTTCAATAAATGTAGGTCAGTGGGTATTTTTAAGGAATCTGTTTAAAATAAATTTGCAAACCCCAATAACTTTTCTTCTCATCTCTGTTAACCCAGAAAGTAACTTTAACATGAACATTCTTGCTTCTTACGAGTGGGTTTTAGAACACTGTGGTCAAAGCATTTTTAACACCTATAACTGTGTAATTAAATATGTGTGTGCCTACTGTGCATATACACATACATATACATATAATACATATACATAATACATATATGACATCTATATTCTACCCCAGTATTTTGAATTGAATCCTATAGAAAGATTTAAAGCACAGTGGGCTCTCTGTTATCCAGGGATGGTTTTTCCATTTAGGGAGAATTTGGGCCCTTGCGTTACTGCTTCTGACTATGTGCATTTCTTTCATTACTGACTATCAGAAAGGAAAGGTAAGAAAAGGTAACAAACTGATAGATATAGCTGGTTAGTCCTCTAGCCTTAGGAACTTAGGAATCTATTTTGTAGAGGAAGAAGAAGTGAATTTAATGAATAAATTCAGTTTGGGGGGATTATGTGTGGAATTCACTAATCCACTGGCCCAATATTCCATTAGTTAGAGTTGAGAAAGTAGGTTTCTAAACAGAATCAGGATGAGATTTCCAATTTCCTTTTGTGGAAGGTCTTTCCAAGAGAATGTGTTTTGTCTGTCTAGGGGAGTTTTGGAGATGGTATATGTTGATATATTTGAATATCAGTTATAAGTACTATTACTTTCATTTATTACAAATTAAAAGCACAGCTCTATATTTCATCACATTTAAGATGCTATCATACATTGTTTATTTATACAATAAAGAAGAAAATATAAGGAAAATACATTGTTTAAAACATTACTAAAACTTTTTCACATTCAGCAGCTGGTAATTTGAAGATATAATCAACTGTAAGACAAAATGATTCAGAGGTATTAAAAATGAAAAAATGCATGTCTCAGATTTGGTAAAATGCATTGTGTTTTCTAAATACTTACTGGCTCAGTTCTAAGTCTCCTCATCACTGTTGGTAGCCATAATACAGTAATGGCACCTCATTACTCCTAGGGTGATGCTACATGCAAATTACATCATCATTCCTAAAACCCTATTTAAAAGTGAAAGTCCAAATTTTGGATGAATAAAACTTCAAAATTTACCATCACAGAAAAGCAAAGAATAAGCCTTGTTCTATTTCCAGCATTATCCCAGAAAACGATGTGTGACTATCACAAAGAAAAAGAGGTGAGGGTGGACATTACTGTATGTTATTGTCCATAATTTAACTGCGTTAAGTCCATACCTGCAAACTTCTGAGACAGGTGCCTTTATTGTTTCTTGACCCCATTTTTCTATCCATATCTCTTCTACTCTTCTAGAGGTATGTGGTGCTAAAGTTTTTTTTTAAAGTTAAAGACTATGTACATTATATATTTGTATTTGTAACTTCTAATGTGAATTCAAGGAGAAAATAGCGTAAGCAGTATTTGTTCCTTCAAAGAAACTCAGGATGTCCTAACCATTTTATGAGAGAATGATTTCCCTTTTGTATTTCTCCATGAATGTCTTTGCATGAGTTAAATATTTGAAAGGTTGACAGACTTAGTTATTTCTAGAGGAAGTTCTGTTGATCAGGGGTTAATTCTGGCACTGTCCCTTAAAGATATTCTCTCTGTGGCAGAATGAGCCACAGAGAGAAAGGTACATAAGGCAGTGTCAATACAGCATCGTTACATCATTTAATGGCTGATGGTGCTTATGGCAGCCAACAGTCTGAGGAAAGCAGGTTTTCCCTGAATGATGAAAAAAAAAAAACCCATCATATTCAATAAAATCTTAAACAAATAGCATATATTTCTGTTAGTCATCCAATGATGAAACTGTATATGCGAATACACTAATGCACTCCTTAAATGCAAATTACTGCTAAATTCCTAAGTAAACTGTCTTCCACTTCAGAGCCATTGTAATCCATCTCTTATGTCAGATGAACTGTAAGACTTATCCTTCTGATCGCATAGGCTTTACTGCTTTTCGTCATTCATCTCTCACACTTGGTAATCCCTTTACCTCTCCCTTCCAAGTTTGTAATTTAAATGCAATCTATTCACAACTGAAAAAAGGACCCTAGTGTAAATAGGATGTCTTTAAGTTACGACCAAAGAAACCATTACTGCTTATACAATGGTGTGGGTTCTATTACACAGAGGACAGTATGGGGAGGCTCACTCTTCACTTGCTTTCATCAATGTTTTGTGTCAACACACAGAATAAAGGGCGGGTGCTGAATTTGGGGTCTTCTCTTGCTTTGACTTGTTTCTTATGATATTGCAGCATTTTGTGTTTGAGAGAAAAGTCTTTGAGTGCCAGCATTGGCCTCCATGAGTTCTTCAGTTTGTCATCAACATGGATTCTGATTTTATTGTTTAAAAGTTCTAAAATAGCAAATTGACAAAATTAGTATTCACTCCTTAAAATCCTACATGGCCATTTAAAAGAGAATCACATTTAGAAGAATTAAAAGGTGCATGTAAAATGCTTCCATGATATATTTTTAAGTGAAAGAGAAAGCAGGATTAGAGCAGCACATACAGTATGATCCTAATACAGTTTTTATTATACTTACGTATTTTCCTAATTTTCTACAGTGAGCACATACTACTTTTATAATGAGGAAAATGTTCTTAAAAGTNATATATTTTAAGTGAAAGAGAAAGCAGGATTAGAGCAGCACATACAGTATGATCCTAATACAGTTTTATTATACTTACGTATTTTCCTAATTTTCTACAGTGAGCACATACTACTTTTATAATGAGGAAAATGTTCTTAAAAGTATTGTCTTAAACGGCACACTAGCAGAAATTGTTATAAAAACCTATGCAGGAAGAAAATTACAATCATTATTATGATCACAATTGTTACCTTATATGTTTTTAAAATATGAATCTCAAATCATAATTTAGAATGGTAGATACCAAAGAAATGTATGCTGTGGGAGGATGCATATGTAATGACTACACAGACAGAAATGTGGTAAGTAGACCTCAGGCCCACTTCTAAAATATAGTTAAATACATAATAAGTAAGAAATGTCCATTCAGTTCAGCAAAGCACTGCATATGTTTAAGGATATAGATTTTTTATTCCTGAGAATATGAAACTCCTACATTTTAGGTCTATGTGGGGTGTTGTCAAATTAATATCCTCCAAGAATTAAACTGCAATGCTAACATTCCAAGAATTAAAACTATAATGCTAGCTTTTATTACAGTGAGTTATTTTCCATTTGTAGCTCTCAAATAAGAAATACATTTAGGTAGATATACATATGAAAATATTTATATACAAAAACACAGATTAAAAGTTTGTCTTTCCAAATAAATTAAGTTAAACATTTAACTTAAACCAGTGTTTGCTGAGCACCTACAATTTTTTAGGTATTGATCCCTTTAGCTGGCTCGCTATTCAATGAGGACACCCAAACTGCCTGCACCACAGCTGCCTTTTAACGGGAGACTACAGTGCATCTCACCAAGACACAAATTTAGGAGGTCCAAATATAATCTATAGGTGTTGTAAAATGACAAATTGGTCATGCACAGTGGCACACACCTATAGTCCCAGCACTTTGAGGGGCCAAGGAAGGTAGATTACTTGAGCCCAGGAGTTGAACACCAGCCTGGGCAACATGTTGAAACCCATCTCTACAAAAAATACCAAACTTAGTTGGGTGTGGTGGCATGCACCTGTAGTTCCAGCTACTTGGAAGGCTGAGGTGGGAGGACTGCTTGAGCCCAGGAGGTCAAGGCTGCGGTGAGCCAGGATTGTGTCACTGCACCGCAGCCTGGGCAGCAGAGCAAGACCCTGTCTCAAAATAAATAAATAAATAAAAAATAAAAATATATAAATAAAATGACAAATCATGGATTTACTATGGAAATGGGTAGCTTTTCTTACAGGATTAACTTTTGTACACAATCTCTTTTATGCAGTGTTTTATAGTACAGACAGATTCAAGTTGTCTTCAGATATCTACCCCTGAAAATGCTTAAAAAGGCAACTCCAGGTTGGTGACTCACACCTGTAATTTTAGCACTTTGGGAGGCCAACGTGCGTGGATCACCTGAGGTCAGGAGTTTGAGACCAGCCTAGCTAACATGGCGAAACCCCATCTCTACTAAAAATACAAAAAAAATTAGCCAGGCATAGTGGTGTGTATCTCTAATCCCAGCTACTTGGGAGGCTGAGGTAAGCGAATCGCTTGAACCCTGGAGGCAGAGGTTGCAGTGAGCAGAGATCACACCACTGCATTCCAGCCTGAAAACAGGGCAGGACTCTGTAAAAAAAAAAAAAAGCAACTCCAGACCCCTGGAATAAAAGTATATGACAGGTTGAATGTGCTAACAGTACAAAGTTTCCAAAATAAAATCTTTATTGATTGATTGGCTGAATGCCTTGTAATTATCAAGTGTCACTCATTTATCTTGGCTTTCAACTATATGTGAATGTATGGATAAAGAAAGACTTCCTGAACAATCTTCACTAGAAGATAATTTCAGAACCATATGCTAAAGCAAGGCTTTTTTATTGCTGTAAAACTGCAGAGGACATTCACAGGAAGCTGGGTCAAGCACTCTTACCGTGTATCTCATATACTAATTCAACCTATTTCCTAAGGTTTACTCACATTCATTCTATGAAGTTAATACAGAGACAATTAGGAGACAGATAATCCATTGTATACATATTGCAAGAAACTTTTAGTGTCACTAGAATGTCGAAGATGCAATTTATCATACTTTGTTTAGAACTTTTGCATTTTTATTCATAAGTGAAAACAGTCTATAATTTTGGTCTGCAATTTTCTGGGTCGTACTACTGTCAGGTTTTAGTATTAAAGTTGGTCAAGGTTCATAAATTTATTAGGGAGTTTTCTGTACCTTTCTATAAGCTATAATTGTTGAAATAACATAGAAACCCTGATAAAACTACTAGCTATTCAGATGTGAAATCACTTGTGCCGACATCTTTTTAACAATAAATTTTAAAATTTGCTTCCAGTTCTATGGAGGATTGATTACATAATCAATTTGAGTAGTTTTTATTTGACAAGAAATTACTCTTCCCTCTAGATTTTCTGACCAAATAATTATATGTAACACTTTTTCACTCTTTGTCTCCTGTGTTTGAGGTAACAGTAGAGAATTAAGGAATTCTGTTTTCATTCTTATAGAATACATTTTTGCTTCCTTTTTGCTTGAGATTTTATTGTAATTGTATATATCTATTGCTCTTTTCTTTTCAAATGTCACCTTTTGTTTTATTTTTCCTGTTCTTTTGGTTCTTCCCAAGACTGACCTTGCCGATGCAAGGGGTAAGAGACATCCCTTAGAGACCAGCACATCTCCTCCCAGTCCAGGCTGGTCTTCCACCTGGAGTCTGGGTACCCTGAGCTCTCTTTATAATCTTTAGACTTTATTCTGATAACAACTTCTTCTTCCCCCTTTTGTTTCCCGCCCTGTTCTTAACCTTCTGCTTAAACGCTCTTTCCATTCTTTCTTTTTAACATTTTTTTTTTTCTAAGCCAGAAACGTTTCCAACATACAGAGCGATTTAGAAATACACAGGTAGAAAGCAAGAGATAACTGTAAAGTAGACTCCATGCTTCCTGGCTTCTGCATGGGGCAGGAACTGAGGAGGGGATCAAAAAAACATGGTCCAACAATATAAGCTGCATTGCTGTTTAAGTGCCTGGAAACAGCAGTGCCCATTGAAGAGTACTGAACGTGGAATCAATACTTAATAAGGAGATTCGGGTTCTAGGACTTTGTTTAAATTACTTTTCTGCCAGATTCAAAATTAACTCTTATCTAAGGGATCAGTCACCACATTTCCCCTTTACTGTCGACTCAGAAGTTTAGAGCACTACATAGAACCAAATGGAAGAAAAAAATTCTAAGTTTTATAATCACATTTATTTGCTTCAAAACTTTCAAAGCACTTGTTTATTTGTCTTTAATAACTCACATTTTGGTGGTTTAGAGCAGATCATCTGAGGATTGATGTTTAATGAGTAAATTACTGTGCCAGTTGCAAACAGGAAAGAAAAAAATAATGGAGGGGGATATGATAATATAATAATATTTAGTGATAAAGGGAGAAAATCCCTCATTTTTTTTTCACAGGCTTTAGGGACAAAAGGTTCTTTCCTTCCGCTATTAGAAATTTTGAACAAAAAGCATTCAATAGAAAGCCTACTAAGTGTGTGATTTATTGTGACTTCCAGTGACATTACAGAGCTTAAACAGAACAATATTTGAAAAAAAAGCCATACGCCAGTGCATTCTACAATCCTGGCTTACGAATGTTAAGAGGTGAATTTTTAGGCCATCTACAGTGGGTCTCAGCACTTCAGTATGTCCCCAGAAGTCAGGTAACAGCTCTCCGTGCTAGAAAACCATTCAAAGCAACGACATGGAAATTAGCAGCCCAGTCCCTTGATTTCTGTGATTTGACAGGAAGATGATATCAAAGACTACAGGAAAGTGTTAAGGGACAGCTCAAATGCTGGTGTGTGTGTGTGGTAGAGCAGGTGAGCAGTTAGGATTGTGTGTCACGGGCTGACAGGAGAAGGAGTGTCAGGCTACCATGTGGGTGAACATGGGCCCTATCATAGGAAATATGCTTTTTGTTAGGACTCTCAATATCTAGAAGGAGGGGCAACCTTTCTGGCATGAATGTGTTACTGCTGTGAGGATCCAGTAAAAGGTCTTCTCAGGGTTTGTTTAAAAAGGTCAGCTCAGGAACTACTGACCCCTGTGACTTCATCCTGACAGTTTCAGCCCTCTCACAAAATCACTCTTGTCACTTCTAGCCTCCTGTGCTTTTCTGAAAACAAAACCCTCTACCACCTGCCGTCCATTATTCCACCAGCGAGCGACATGCGCTCTCTTCAGCTGATATTTCAATTTATTCGTGGTTAGATGTGCAGTAATCCTCTGACTGAAGCTGAGGGAGCAGTTTAAAGATTTAAAACAAAACAAAGCCAGTGCTTCAAACATCTCTTCATGCAAAGCTTACCAGATGCAGAAATGTGGCTAATTCTCATCTACACAAAAGTGAAACGAAGACCCGCAGATGGTCAGTGCCTGCCCTCTGCAGAGAGAGAGGCAGGGTTGGCTCCAAGTAACAAATAATTATCCAGGCCCTTTGTAAATCAAGTTGTACCACTTCTCCTGTGAGCATCCACAAAGACGGCTGCATATATTTGCTATTAGCTCCTTCTTTGTCTGGGGATTTTGTTAATGCCCTTTCTTCATATAAGTTTGTGTCGCCTTGTTCTCACATTTGACACCAACTGAAATAGCCTTGCAGAACCTTTGTTTCTATTTTCTTCAAAATGTGTATTCCTCAATGAGGTTTCATCTTAATCTCTTCTTTTCAAAAGGATATGAATTGAACATGCAGAGAATCAGCCTAACAGGACCGATTATCAATTTCCATTTCCTTTTAGCGCCTTTGCCACCCGTGGGCCACCTAGACAGCTTTCCTTGAAGACAAAGGGTGTTTGATATGGACAACTTTATTTTATACACTGGTCTCTTAGTGGACGACAGAGACTCATCGCACATAATAAATCCTTCCCCTGACCCTTTTATATAATGCACAGCTGAGCTAAAAAGGAAATCAATGTTGCAATTTTAATTTAGCACTTCCATTCTGTTAATTTATCTAAAAAATCCTATGCCACGACTTTCCCTTGCCAAAACAGCCAATTCGTGTCAATAGGAAAATGTGAAAATGCTCTGAGTCTCTCCTCTGCACCCCAACCGTGTTTTAGTAGTATGGCTGTAAAAACCATGGGTCACATACTAAGCCCTCCATGTTTTCCTGTAAGTGCAAAGCTTCTTCTGCAAACAGTGTGAGCTCAGCAAGTTGAAGAAATATGGAGGGTCTTTAGGGAGAAAAGAATCTGGGACCACATTGTTTGTTAGTTTTGCTAAAGATGTTTGTGAAACTACTAAAATGGAATGCCAAGTGTCTATGTATGTATTAATGGTGATGCCTGAGCATATTAGTCAACTAGGGATATTAAATCGTGATTAATCTCTGGGGAGAGTTCTAAGTAATAAATAACACTGTGTTTTCTGTCAGGGCATCATAAAATAACTCTGGTTTTACTCTTTTCTCTCTGTATTTTACCACTCGAGAATAAGCCAGGGATAGAGACTTACTTTACTTTGGGAATGATGCTGCCATACGGGAATGAGGTCAACTCCGCACCACACTGCACTAGTGCCATGGTGGAGATGCAGAGGGGTGGAGTCCCTGAGCAGGTGAAGACCTGCTACCTTTCCAGTAGGAATCTCCTGTCAAGAAATTGTTTCTTCAAGCCTTTATTCAAATATCACATCCTCAGTGGGACCTTTCCTAATCGCCCCATTGATATTAAAATTCTTCCCTGTCTCCTGCTACTCCTTGGCTTTCACCATATCCCTCCATGACTTTTTCCCCCCTTGGCACTTCTGACTTTCAATATCACTGTATAATTTTCTTATTTTATTTATTATCTAATCTCTGTTCCAATGGTATGTAAGTATACTGCTGTTCACTAAATAATCCTCAGGGTATGGGACAGTTTTTAACATGCTGCAGGTGCTGAAAAGCATGTTTCCCAAAGAATTATCATGAGGTCACTTCTGGCCAGTTTTTTCTTGGGTGCAGGAATGGCTGCATTGTATAGGTTGATACATGTAACGACTCTGTTGGAAAGAAAACCACCTCTTGCTCTCAGGGTCCTTGTGAACTCTACAAGAGCTGAACTTGGTACAGGAGAAGGAGCCAAACTGCAAATCCAGGGTAAGGAATTAGCCCAAAGGTGGGCTTATAAACAGAGTCAGATCCTGGGTCTTGTGTGTGGATGAAATAAAAAATAAACCTAGTTGGTTTGGGCTTGAAATAAGTCTTCAGCTGTTAACCCAGCATAGTGTAAGCAAAGTAATACAATGAGGGCCATTATAGCATAGGTACCATGCTTGTTACTGTAAGAGAGACAGCATACTGGCCTGAGTCTGCAAGCAGATTATGATCTAGGGAAGTTAACATACATGTTTCAAGTCTAGAGCAGGGCACGGAACGTAATATCGTGGGAAATCAAAGAGGGTTTGTCCAAGATTCTTGAATCTTGAAGGATGGCAATGTTTTTGGTACCAGAGATGAGATAAATGGCATTCAAGGCAATGGGAATGCTGTTAAGGGAAGCAAAATGCATTTGAGGAGTAGCAATTAGCCTCATGTAGCCCACTTCCTTTGTAGATGTTTGCTGGAGTACAGATGAAAAGAGATAATCCTAGAATGATAGGTAACTATCATATTGGAGGCTGGGTTTTACACGTTGTATTATTTTATTGGGGAACCACGAATAGCTCTTAAAGAGGAGACAGACTTCATTCAGAAGCCTGTGTTGTAGGAAGAATGCTTTATTTTGTTTTTGTTGCAGTGATGGGGCTAGGGATAAATATGCTTAGTAAAGTAAATAAGCATTTAGAAGTACTAGGCTATAAAGCTTAAGAACTATGAAATCTATGCAACTTATAACTGTAAAGCAGTAGATGTAGAATATTCTAGAATAAAGAGTCATACACTTATATTTCAAAGACTTCCCATCAGAGACTGCAATTTTGCTCCTTATTCTTTCTAGTATTCTTAATCTGAATGGTTAAGAATTCTTCAAATGAAACCTCTTTAACTTAATTATAACTAATTTTATCTTATTTATAGTTATAAATAAGATAAATTTTTAAAAAATTTTATAAAGTTATAAAATTATAACTAATTTTATCTTCATATATGTAGGCAGATAAGTGCCATATGGCATTGCCAAAAGTCAGCCTGTTACATGCCTGACAATACTAAGCAAGTCTACTGTTCTTTAAAGAAATATTGCTTTAATCTTTCCTTATATCACTTACTTTATCCCTTCAGTTAAAAAAAGACACTCCCCTCTTTACTCCTTGCTATCTTTATTTTTTTTTCCTGAATATTGACAATAAAACTGGATGTTGACCTGAGAAGAATGTGACTACTGGAGAGACTAGTGAATGATCATTCCATGACTCTTTTATGCAATTGACTTTTTAGTTCTCAAATGCACTGCTCTGATTAGTCAAATTAAATATAAGGTTGTCTATAGTCTCAGATATTTTTCTTCTATACTTGGATCTCGTTAGATCAGACCATCCTCTATTATCTTTAAAGTAAAGGTTAACTACCATGTGGCCAGGGAATAGTAAAACATGATGCTGACACATTTATTTCAGTTTTAAAGGAAAAACCTCAGTTTTCAGCTGATGAAACATAGGCTGAAAATCCTAATGCTAACCATAACATTGTAGGTTTTCATTTGAATTCCAAAATTGGGTATTTTATATAGAAGAAACATATTTACTCTATATGTCCATCAGTACTAATATATACACACAAAGAGTTTACCACACTTCCTCTAGATAAAATTTATTTTTTTCTAATAAATTCTGCTTCTAACATTAAGGTTGAATTTAACTAGTTCATTGAGACTTGGTTCTTTATTGTCTTCTGAAATTGGTATTATACTATCAAATAAATATGAGAAAACAGTAAAATTCATCTGAGTAGGGTTTGAAATATAGTACCTTCAATAGCCCAGAGGATTTGCTTACTTTTGAATCTGATAAACAAAGTAAATATATGAAGAAAAATATATATGCTCCCTGGCATCACATTTATATACTAGCTTATTTACAAAATTTTTCTTTATTGGTCCTTTGAATGTAAGAAAATTCACAATCAAGATGCTTAAAAAATGGATGAGAACATTTATTAAGTAAGAAAATATACATGGACACATATATATGAATGCATATCAACATTTACTTTTGGTTATAATTCTGTCATTTATCTTTCCCAAATTTATTTTATAGTCTATCTAATCTTTAACAGATTTTTTTTTGTTGTTGTTGTTAGCTTCATTACAACACCTGAAATATCCAATTTCCTCTATAGTGGCTGCTGTGTTTAGGCAGACACCTTTATTGAGTTATCAGAGGACTGTGCAGGTTCTGAGCCCTGCAGCATACAGAAGTAGCCTGGGTGATTCAGGTCAATGTGCAATAATGAATCTGGGTCCCTGCCAAATATGGTCTGCCATTGTGAAGTTCTATCTCTCTGCATTTTAAATAGTGATGGTTTTTTGCATTTCACTTTTCCATGGATTTTGCTTCATTCAACAACTTTGGAAGGCGTATTTTGCACTCTCAATTTTTGCGTGAAAGTCACTGATTAACTGGCGAATTTATGGTTTGAAATGACGCAAGGCCTGATCTGTAGGAACCAGAGAAAAATTTCCTAATGGACTTCTTTCTGATCACTTTACCAAAGCAAATGCTCTCCACCCCCGCCCTGCTCTAAATAGCACAGATTTCTGGTATTTTAATGTGTCATTAGTTTGACCAGACAGATTTTAGTCCCTAATAAAATAATTCTCCTAACTCTTAGGTTATTTATTTCTTAATACTCTGTTGTGAGATAAGGCAGAAAGACATACTAACTGGGCTGCAATGCTTCAACATTATGACTTTAGTAACTTTTCTGAGTAATTTTAAAAACATGGAGAGCTACACTTACCCAAAAAAACAGTTCAAGGAAACAAAAGGACTAGGTTTATTCCAAGCACAGGTTCAGTAGGTCAGTGTCCACATAACAATCTGTACTTTGTATTTTCCATTATTTGTTTTGACATGCTTTAGTGTCTACCAAGGATGAAAGAATATAGCCTCCATTGTCCACTTGGAATTTAACCTTCCTATTTGGCCAGCTATTAGGCACAAAATGTTTGGGTTCAGTGGATATAAGTCAAGGATGAAAGAAAATAGCCTCCATTGTCCACTTGGAATTTAACCTTCCTATTTGGTCAGCTATTAGGCACAAAATGTTTGGGTTCAGTGGATATAAGTCCACTGAGGAAAGTCAGATGCTACTAAAATTTTCCTGCATCTTTGCACACTCCGGATGATCTATCCCATCCCAAATATTTTTGCATCCACACAGTGAATAGTTTATCTGATCTCCTCATAGTGACTTTCTGGATTATCTTTGCTTTATGAATTTAAGAAAGTCACTGACTTCTTTTTATCTGCTAACCAAGGGTTCATAAATATTCTTTAAAAACCTGTGGGCTCTAACATGGCATGAGAGAGTACATACTTTTCCTGGTGGGTATGAAAGAAACACTCTAAGTTCACCCTGAATAGCATCTGGAGGGACTGAATTAATAGAGTAAAACTGCAACTTCAAAACTTTTTTTTAGAATGTTAATTTAATTTTGAAACCTTTTAAAAGGCTTAAAGGATTCTTTTTTTTTAGTAAACTAACAAGTGGGGAAGAAATAAGCCACTTCTTTTGGGAAGTTATCAGTGGTTTCAGGACCTTGCAGTGGCAACTGGATTTTCAGAAAAGAGGAAATATTTTAAAATAATCCCCCATTTTTGACTAAGACAAGGACTGTTTGCTTGTGAATGGAGACTCAAGATGTACAACTATGTCTCCTATTTATGTGGATGAATCTTGTTTTCAAAAGACTGTCTTGATCACATGAGATCATTTTTCTCAACAAGAAAAAAAAGTATTACATCATAGATGCTCTGATACATCTTTTGTCACTCATATCCAACATCTCATTTGTTATAGAAAATTAAGTAGATTTTGGCTGGGCGCGGTGGCTCACACCTGTAATCCTAGCACTTTGGGAGGCAGAGGTGGGCGGATTACGAGGCCAGGAGATCGAGACCATTCTGGCTAACACGATGAAACCCTGTCTCTACTAAAACTACAAAAAATTAGCCAGGCATGGTGGCGGGCCCCTGTAGTCCCAGCTACTGGGGAGACTGAGGCAGAAGAATGGCGTGAACCTGGGAGGCGGAGCTTGCGGTGAGCCTAAATTGCACCACTACACTCTAGCCTGGGCGAGACAGCAAGATTCTGTCTCAAAAAAAAAAAAAAAAAAAAAAAAGAGATAGAGAAAATGAAGTAGATTTCAGTAAAAAGGTGTTAAAAAGAAATTCCAGTTTTATGACTTTCTAGTACGTACAGTTATTGTAACTATGCTGAATACTTGCAAAGGCCTGGAGAATGAGATTCAATTTACTGAACAGGCCAGAATAAGCCACAGAAGCAATTGCTATGGTCTGACTGTGTCTTCCCCCAATTTGTATATTGAAATCCCAACCTCCAAAGTGATGGTATTAGAAGGTGGGGCCTTTGGGAAGTGATTAGGTCATGAGGGTGAAGCCCTAAAAACAGAAATTAATGCCCTTATAAAAAAGATCTTAGAAAGACCCCTTCCTCTTTCTACCATGTGAAGTTATAGGGAAAAGATAGCTGTTTAGGAACCAGATAATCAGCCCTCACCAGGCACCAAACCTGCTAGCACCTATATTTTGGAATAAATTTCTGTGGTTTATAAGCCTGGTTTGTAATATTTTGACCTAGCAGTCTAAACGACTAAGAAAGCAATAAATTATTTTTACATGAATAGGTACTTTTAAGGTAGTTAAAATGGTTAACTCTGTTTAGTTTAGAAATAATTTATATCATTCCTTTCTTTTGAGATGATTACTGGCTAAGTACAAAAAGGAATTTCAAAAGTAAAACTTTTGAGATTAATAGTACAATGATAAATTTCAGCCATGCTCTTGTCTGATTTGTCAGAGATTCCAAATTTTTAAAAACGAATGAAATTTACTGTGCATGTGAGGCTCTTTCCAGAACTGCTCTTTTGGCCTTCATTCTTATTGATGTGGTATTAAATGGTGAATCCAACCTCTACACATGAGTATTTGATAAATTTGCTCAAGTTGAAATTCTAGATGTATCTGACACTTGTTCCTGTCCTAACTGCTTTTTAATTACCTACACATTATAAGGCATTTTTATATACACGTCTTATGGAAAGCTCTGGATCTTAACAAAGCAAGCACTTGCTTGGATTTGCCTCCCTGGTCCCTTTCTCCACTAGTTCACACTCAAGCCCCTACCAAATCAAATTCCTTGCAGGCCCCTAATGTTCCATTACATATCATGCCCCTCAGTCTATGCACGTGCATGCTGGGTCTCATATACCCTTCCTCCAACATAATATAATAGGTGAATCCTTACTATGTCCTAGGTCCCACCTTGATATGGCCTTCTCCAGGATGCACTCCCTGCTGACACTCACTTCTATCACACCTGAGATTAACCCATTCTTAGTATTTACTACACTATACTAAGTACCTGACTTTCCCTCAGGTCTAGGACAGAATCTTGTAATATTAATAGCATACTGTCTGTCAAAGAGAACTGTTCAATTACATTAGTTGGGTAAATGAATGGGTGAATGGTAGCTAAAACTTCATTTTCTCTTTAGTGTGTTTTTGCACATGATTTCCACATTTCAGTTTTTCTTAAAATTCCCTAGGAACAGCATCTTGAAATTTTCTCAAATTTTATATTTTCTTTAGGACTTTTGAACCTTGCTCTGCCTGGACAGTCCTTTATTCATTCAACAAATATTTTTGAGTTGTGTTTATGTACAAAGTACTTTGCAAGGTTTTACAAGGAACCCAAAGATACATAGTACTTGGATGTTGCTTACAAAGGGCGTACAGTCTAATTGAAAAGGGAAGACAAGCATAAATGTAGAAAACGGCAAGTTTCATAGAAAGGAAGTGACACATTCAATTGGAGGGATAAGGCAGGCCCTCTTGGACATGAACAAGGCCCGATAGCACGTGCAAAGTCTGGACATCACAGCATAAAGAGAAAAGACATTCCAAGCCATGAGATGATGTGTGTGACAAAGAAAGAGGAAAACAGAATACGGAAACTACAGATCAAAGCCTGATTGGACCTCAGTGTTTATGAAAAAGGGTTACAATGCTGATGGTATGTTGAAAATGGAGCCTGGGTTGGTCCAGGTAGGGGAGGGTCTTGGAAGTTACATTTTTGTAGGCAAAGGGGACTAGTAAAAGCTTCTGTGCAGAGTTGTACATCTCTCATTGGCTGACTCTTGCTTCATCTTCCTACGCAGTATTTCTGTACTTAACTCTTTTTTCTATGAAGCTACAGAAACACCTCGTATCCCATTCCACCTCCTGTTCCTATTATTTTATGATATTCGAAATAATTCTAGAAATTCCAACTTGAAGGTTGCTAGAAAGGTAATCATCAACCATTTTCCCCCATCCTCATTAAGCTCTATTACTCACATCAGGCTCAAAATCCCAACAATTAGTTTCTGCAGTAGTCCCCTACTGGCATCTTTCCAGTACTAATTTACCTGCTACAGATTAGATACTTTTTAGTTATTTTGAGACCTTTGACATCAACATTTCCATTTCTGGAGCCATTTCCATGTCTTACAACTCCTGTATTGTTTCTTTTTTGAAAGACCAACTCATGGCCAAACTCCCTTGAGCATCTTCTTGCATTATGGGAAGAGTATATTAAACAGAGGCCATTATCTTCCACACACAGTTCTATGTACTGCAATAATAAACCATGTATGTATTGCTAATCTTGCACAGACCAAGTACATAGCAGTCGACACTCAATAAATTTGTTGAGTGCTTAATAAATGTGTGAATGAGTAAGTGTTGGTTCATGCTGGAGTGCAGGCTCCTCAGTATCGAGGATGAGTATTTCTGTTCTGTATCCTTAAACACTCTCACTGAAACAGGCAACAAATAATTCTGATTAAATGAATGCATTAATCCCTTCAGAAAAAGGATGCCTGTAGAAAAATCCCAAGGAAATGCAAACAAGATGCAATGTAGTAAGTTTTCTCACCTCAAAATATGTAGAGCATCATATACATTATTTAGGCTATTACAGAAACATACATATTCTTGAATTCTCATTTACTGATGCCTGGCATATATGCTTTCAATAAAGTATAGCCATTGTTGATTTTTTTTTAAGCCTGACTCAAAGCCTTCATGTCTTTGAACTAAACAAGAGTTCTGGGTTTTTATGACTTGCACAAACAAACAGAAGCTGAGTGTGGTTAGAGTTATCCGTGCCTAATATTTTAATTCCATTGTTCAATAATTCCCATTCCTTTGCATTAGTTTTGCTTTATTATACCCTTATAATACTCTCAAATATATCTATAAAACTTTACAGCCCTTTTCCAATGGCATATGGTATGTGTTCTGAAGAGAAACATGTTTATGAGCTGAAAGATGGGAAGAAAATGTAAAGTGCTCTTACGGGACTCGGGGAGGGATTGCTGCCTGCCTGCATGGCAGGAACACTGCAGTATATCAGACTCTTGCAGACTAAACAGAAGCCCTTCTATTTCAACAATGAGCAGAAGTCTGGAATTGTGCTATGCTAACTTTGATGCTACTAGAGCATTTTTTGTTTTTTGCTTTTTTCTCTCCTAAAGATTAAAGTCAATAGTTCCTGAAACAAGATTTGAATACTGTATATTGTAGAATAACATCAACTGCGATGGAGGGAAGGAGAGAAAAGTAGAGTGTGGATGGAGGAGTGACAAAAAATACCAATTTACTGTCCTCTCCCACTGAAGCCCACCCAAACCTTGTCCAAGCTGGAGTTTGCAACATTGTTCCTTACAGAGTTTATCTGTAGTTATTCTCAGAAACATGCAAATACTCATTCTAAAAGGTCCTGCTGTACTTTTTTTTTTTTTTTTTTTTTTTTTTAATTTAATGGAGTCTTGCTCTGTTACCCAGGCTGGAGTGCAATGGCATGATTTCGGCTCACTGCAACCTCCACCTCCTGGGTTCAAGCGATTCTCCTCCCTCAGCCTTGTGAGTAGCTGGGACTACAGGCATGTGCCACCACACCTGGCTAAGTTTTTGTATTTTTTAGTAGAGATGGGGTTTCACCATGTTGGCCAGGCTGGTCTCAAACCCTAACCTCAGTTGATCCTCCTGCCTCGGCCTCCCAAAGTGCTGGGATTATAGGTGTGAGTCACCACACCTGACTCTGCTGTATTCTTAAAATGGTCATTTGTTGAGTGCTAGATTCAAATTTTCAGTTGCCTCATATATTCTGTCTTGGTCTTCCTTGTCACGATCATTGATCTATAGTAACACAGCTGCAGAGACTAGAAATCTTCATGTGACCTCTGACTTCTTTGCTGTTGCCCCTTGTTGGTCACCAAGCACAGTCATTTCCCTCTCCCATTTCTCTCACTCACTCTTCCTCTTCATTTCTGTGGCTCTTCCCCAGGTTTCAGGCCTTGAACTTAATCTCACTTGGCCTAGTCCAGTAGTTTCTTAGTCAGTCTCTTTTGATGCTAGGCTTCCTCACTCAAATTACCCTCTAACATGCCACCACAAGATGGTTATTTCTTTTAGAAAGTCTACTGTCATTGCATCCTATTGCAGATTTTTTATTCTGCTTTTTATCATACTTTGCAGTTTTAACTCCTGTTTGCACCCAGTGACTGTAGACTGCATCTTCATGTCATCTTCAACATCTCCGTCACCCATTTCACAGTGTGTTTTAAATAGACTCAGGAGTATCTTTACACAGAATGTTGATTCTACTCATGAGGATTCTCCTGGCCCATATCCTGACATTTCTAAATGCCCAGCCTTTCCTATATTCTATTAAAAGGTAAAATAAAAAGGCACTGAACTATCTTTAAATAGCAATGTAGGAAAATTTCACTGCAGGTCAGGGAGGGTACTCATGCTGTCCGCCACCCAGTCTTGATCAAACGTAGATGTGAAAATGAAATATTGAAGGAGAATACTTTGAAGGATCCACTTTTCTGAATTCTCTAAATTTTACTTTTAGGTGTTCTAAATTTAAGCTAGATCTTTAGAGATCTGGTTAGCTGGAGAGTCCTTTGCAAAATTCTTGCCAGGGTTAAGAGTGAAAAAAGAAAGTATAAAATGCTACATTATGAAACCGGTTGTTGTATGTGTATCAGAGATGTGGTTCTAGAACAAAATATCTTCTTTGTATGGACACATCAGACATTTCTTGAGGGATTCCCACCAGAAGGAGATGCTCTTTACCTCTTCTGTTGGTTTACACCTGTAGGTCCTGTGGTCTGCATGTGATCTATATGCTATTGCTCCACTTTTTGCATTAGTTGCTAGGCTGTTCAGTCTTATTTTTAACCTCCCTTTATTAGAGATAATCCCTACTACTGATAATAGTTTACGACTTACATACACATAGATACTAACTCCATTCCATCCCCATTTTATTTTTTTCACCCTAATTCCTACCATCTGATCTTTTTCTTTTCCTCTCTTTTCTCTTTTTCTTTTCCTTCCTTTCCTCTCTCCCTCTTTCTCTCCCCTTTCCTTCCTTCTTTCTCTTTCTTTCTTTCTCTTTCTTTCTTTCCTTCTTTCTTTCTTTCTTTCTTTCTTTCTCTCTCTTTCTTCTTTCTCTTTCTTTCCTTTCTCTCTCTCTCCTTCCTTCCTTCTTCCCTCCCTCCCTCCCTCTTTCTCTCTCTCTGTCATCTATCTATCTAACTTCTACAGGCCCAGTTATTACTTAATTACTGAAAATCATTATGGTAAGTTTTAAGTATGAACTGTGTTTGGGAATAAATGTATACTCTAGTAAGTTCTATTTCCTGTAAAGTACCTAAGGCAGCACTTTACACACAGAAGATACTCAAGAATTTCCTGATTGGATTCCCCAAATTTCAAAGCACTAAAATATACCAAAAAAAAAAAAAAAAAAAAAAAAAAAAAAAAAAAAGGGAAGGCCACAGGTCAGATGTAATTAGTCATCTGAAATAACCTAAATTGG
The DNA here is from genome assembly GCF_001698545.2 of Rhinopithecus bieti. NCBI lineage: Eukaryota > Metazoa > Chordata > Mammalia > Primates > Cercopithecidae > Rhinopithecus > Rhinopithecus bieti. The sequence continues at coordinate 1,465,276 of NW_016803685.1, read as the reverse complement.
CTTTTGGTCAAAGTTGAGCACAATAATACGGTACTGATTCTTATTGGCGTTCATCTATTCTTAGTGAGTTATATTTCATAACTTGAGGTAAAAAGAGTGAGGTAACATGTGTGGTATGTTTCCCTGCTATAATCCTCATACAGAATATCTGAAAGAGAATGGTACTTTTCATGCATGTAATAATACCCAGGCACCACTATATCAGCTAACTTTGCTAGACAGCAGTCACAAAAAGGCCATTACTATCTCTCTTACCTCCACCTGAGAAAGGTTAGTGCTATGGGAAGTGCACAAGAAGAAGGTCAAAGAGCATGGATTGCTGGTCCCTGCTATATGTCAGAGCAAGACAACTAAAATACACTGAGAAGGTCAAGAGCAGTGGAAGCTGAAGAGACAACTATTTGTGTGTGTGTGAATGTTTATAGGATCTGAAGAAACCTGAGCACAAACGTCAGTCTTCATGACCTGATCACATATGACTCAATAAAGAGGTGAAATCAAGGTGCTCCTACTGAGGAGTTCAAAGTAGAGACTCCTAAAGAATGAGACTACAATACATCAGGCATCCAGGTCCTAAGAGGAAGAAAATCTGTGAACAAAATCAGCAATGAAGAAAAGATCATTCAAAATGGAATAATTTTAGTTTCTAGGGTTACCCTTTTTTTTTGGTATTTTTTACATAACAAAAACTTTTGTCACTTATTTTCTTTTACTTAAATGTTTTTAAAATGAAGATAAATGGTTGCCAGGGTGCCTACAATTTAAAATATGTCTGAAAAGATTTCTGTGGCAGTCCCAATTACTGAGCTATTAAAAGTAAACACAACTAAAAATGTGAAGAACATGGGGAAAGAAGCCTAAGAAAATGTTGATTTTGAAAAAACAAAAACAAACCACAGACAGATATTTTTAAAAACACACATACACAATGTAATTCCTTTATGATCCTCATCATATCTTCCTACATCTTAGCATTCTTCAGGTCAGTCAGTCAAATCACCGCTAAAGCTTTCATCAACAGGAACATTGTTCCTGGAGTTAATACTTCAGTGTAAGAACTGTTATTAACAATGAAATTTTATATACTAAAAATTTTTTTCCTTAAATGATATACAAATGCCCCTACAGATAAATACAATGTTGTATCTTATCACTAATTTATTCTACCCCACATTCGTTAACATAGCCACAGTACAGTGTACAGGGTTAGGAAATGAATGAGATGGAAGAAATCTTCACAGCTCCATATTTCTAATGTAAAATAAGAATTGTACATAAAACATTTTGTGTGTATATATATATATAATATAGTCTTATATATATATTGTTTTTTTTTTTTTGGGAGCACGGGGGTTACTGTGTTAGCCAGGATGGTGTCTTGATCTCCTGACCTCGTGGAATCCACCCCGCCTTGCCTCCCAAAGTGTTGGATTACAGCGTGAGCCACCAACGCCCGGCGTCTTTATTTTTCAAAATAATAACAGTAATAACTTGAACATTGACAAATGGAGGAAAATGTAAACAACAACTACTGACACATAAATTTAACACTCTAAAAATTCTGATAAATTATACATTCTTATTTGGCCTTCTGCCATCTTTTTAATGTGCAATCATCAAGATGAAAAATGACTGCATATGTTGCTCCTTTTGCATTTTATCATTACAAACAGCTGATTCAATAAATTTACTGTAATTTAATCAATTATTCTATATTGGCTCCAAGTTTTTTTTTATAATGAACTACTCTTTATTAGTAAGGCAAGGATGAGGAGAAATCTTCTATATGCACATTAAAACTATATTTTTGGATGATATTTCCTTAGACTTAATTCAAATACTTTAGATTAGAAATTTCTTTTCCAAAAGAGCTGAACTATTTCTAAGTCATAAAATATTTATGAGATCAACAGTTTCAAACAATACTTGATATTTTTAATATAACATGATATATTTTTTTCTGCTCTGTTAGTATGGTGATGAAAAGTGAGGCCTTAGTTTTCCTTTCAATTTTTTAAAAAACTAGTTAGTTTGAACATTTTCTATGTTCTTTATTAGATGTATTTCTTGTTTGGTAAATTGTCTGACTATAAAGTGCTAGGATTTTAAAAAAAAATTTAGCTTAGCCTTTTATAAAATAAAAGCATTAATTTTGCCACACTTATTATATTTTCCCTAAATCTGTTGCTAGTCTTTTTAAATTTGGGTTATATATTACATACATAACTTTTACAATTTATGCAGATAAGTCTATTTGTTGGTCTTCTCTTTCTTTTTTAATTGCTTTTTGATAGTGATAACATACAACGGTATCATAGCTTTACTTTATTCTACATTTTTTTGTTTGCAAAATAACTTTTTTTCTCTAACTTATGCAGGGAAATCTGCTTGTTAGTGTCTTTTCCTTTTGTTGCTTTTAAAATTGATCACCTACAGAAGCTTGATAAATATTCAGTTTTATTTCTTCTACATGTACTTTGGTTTGTTTTCATATCTAACTATCTAATCCTTTGAAATTTGTTTTGGTATGTGGTATGAGACATTTTGATCTTTTCCTCTGTAATTGCTATAGAATATCACAGAGCACATTGCAATTAAAAAAATCCTTTCCCACTGTTGTATGAAACCTTCTATGATAGACATTGACCTACTAGGTTACATTTTTTATTTAAAATTATATTCCAGGCCTGGTGCGGTGGGTCATGCCTGTAATCTCAGCACTTTGGGAAGCTGAGGCGGGCAGATCACATGAAGTCAGGAGTTCGAGACCAGCCTGGCCAACATGGTGAAATCCCATCTCTACTAAAAATACAAAAAAATTAGCCAGGCATGATGGTGTGTGCCTGTAGTCCCAGCTACTCAGGAGGCTGAGGTGGGGGAATAGCTGAAACCTGAGAGGTGGAGGTTGCAGTGAGCTGAGATCGCGCCACTGTACTACAGCCTGGGTGACAGAGCAAGACACTGTCTCAAAAACAAGAACAAAACCAAAAAAAAAAAAAAATACATATATATGTGTGTGTATGTGTGTATATATGTTTATATATGTGTGTGTAATGTTTATATATGTGTGTATATATATGTTTATATATACATATTCTAATTATATTAGATAGATACTGTTGTGGTATAAGTGTGGGGAGCAATAATAAGCTGATAATAATTTCTTTATCTTTTAGGTAATGACTTATGGCCAAGCTAGGGTTTTATACAGCTGGCTCTAGGCTGACCCTAAGTTTTCAAAAAATGGGAAGAACATCACTTTCAACATTTAAATTGAGTTATTAATCTATTTCCATAATGAAAATAACTCTATTAAACCTGAGTATTAATATTTACTTTCCTTTGAAAAATGATCAGTTTAAAATAAGCCAGAATTTTGTATCCTCACATCGTATATATGAGCATGAGTTCTGAAACAGATTGCCTGAGTCCAGCTCTCTGGTCTGCTACTGACAGGCTGGATAGTTTGGCAAATTATATAGTACCTTTGTACGCTACTTTCCTCATAGGTGACAGGATGGTAATAATAGTCATGATTTCTTGCAGCTGTGATAAGAATTAAATGAATTGAATTAATATTTATGCCATTTTACCAAGCTTGGGAAGAGGAGGAAACGTGTCAACAAAGGCTTCCTTAAAGAGTGTGACCATTTGGTTAAATCTTAAAATATCAGCAGATGTTCACTATTTGAATGTCCTATTTTGACACGACTTTCTGAAGTTGGTGGTGGCCCAGTTAGCAGAGAATTTTTACTACATACTTTTAAAGGTTCAGCCCAGTTCTGCAGGGCCATGCGGGATGTTGCTTCTTATCAGTAGTCCTCGGCCTAATGATGAAGTAAATTAACGTTGCCTTTGACACTTACTTCCTCTCAGTGAAACCAAGGTATGGATTTGAGAGTAACTCAGTGTCGAGAGTTTAAATAGAAAAAGATCTGATAAAATAATGTACACAAAGGTGAACAGTACCTAGTGGGTTACTCTTTCTAGGTGGGGTCATATAGATAGATAGATAGATAGATAGATAGATAGATAGATAGATAGATAGATAAAAAGTGTTTTGGAGATAATTGATATTTTAAGAAATCAGCCTAAAAGACAGCTTAATCCACCATTTTTCTGACTTTCTCCAAGCATTAAATTTGGTCACCAAGAAGCAACATTCCTAAATTTTATTAGCTTAGCTTCACTTGAGCATACTTCTTTCGAGTTGATTTAGCTAATCCTTGGCTTTCACTAAAAATTGATATGGTATAGGTATTTGAAAGACATTTTTGTATCTTTCACAAAACCCCAGTTATAGGCATTGTACAGTAAATTATTAAGTGTTCATTAAATATGGATCCATGTAACAAAATTTTCCCAATATTTACTGCCCAGAGCAAAGTGTTGTCTCTTAAGACAAACCTAGACATCCCCTTTTATCAGAGCATGAGAGCTATAAAACTCATGAATTTCTTTAGTTTCTTGGCTACCAATAAGTTCACAGCTAAACATGGTGTCCTGTTTTAATAATATAGCTTATTTTTTGTTTCCCATACAAGTACTTCTTGCTTTCTAAATAATTTCTGATCTGTCTTAAATTTTAAAAATTTTATTATCTTTAATGTTTTAAATTGGTAAACTACTTTAAAAGGCATGTAGGAACATGAGTAGAATAGTTGTTGCCTGTGTTCCTCATTTGACCCTTACTAAATATTAATTTTTAAAAACATAGTGGTTGTTTTTTTTTTCTTTCCAAGTAGCTTTCAAGGTCTTATGGTAGAACAGGATTTTTCTTGTTTTCTATCTTCTATACTCACACCACATAGGTACTCAATAGCTAAATTGATTGCTTGATAGCTGTCTTTTAAAAGGGGATGTCTAGACAGGATTTTTAATGATGAACCTCGTTAAAAAATGATGCACTAATAGTGGAAATACTAGGCTGAGAGAGTCTTTCTGTTATTTTTTAAATTCCTCCACAATGGACTATGGCTATTTTCTGTATGCAAGGAAGAACACAACCAGGATCACCGTTCTTTAAATCAGAAAGGACTTTGATAGAATCCAGTTCCCTCAGTTCAAATGAGGAAACCAAGGCCCAAGGAGTTACTATCATTCCCAGAAATAGCGAGCGGAGTCATTATAAAGTTAAGACTGAAATTTAGGTCTCCCAGTTGCCAGTCTGATGTTGTTTGATGCCAATCCATTTACTCACTTTCTGCTTCCACACAAGAATGACTTGCATAATTTTAAAGGTTTGAAATCCAGCATGATCCTAAATCAGAGTCTCCATTCACAAAACTCTAAGCTTTAAAAATGCTAGGAATCACAACACAAATAATATCCTGAGCACTCATTGTGCTACGTCTTGTGCTAAACGTGTTTCTTTTTCCCGTATAGTCTTCACAATCACCCTATGAGGTCAGTACTATTATTATTCCTGTTCTAAAGAAGAGAAAATGAGAGGCAGGTCTCATGTCGAGCACTGGGATCCAGTGGCACTCTCTTACACTGTGTGGACTGCCTTGCGAATCCAGTCATGTATACACATGTGTGTGTTTTTCCTTTTGGACATGTAATGAGATTTTTTTCCCACGCCAGACTGGGGTATCTCAGTATCTCTCTCATGGAATTCTCAATTCCTACCCATCTGGGTTTTTCCCTGGAAACTTCCTGCCATCAATGCAGGAATGATATTTAGTGCTTCAGTACTAGAAGGTCACTAATTGTGCTGGAATCCAAGGGAGAATCATGTATTTGGATGAATCACGAAGGAATAGTCTGAACCTCCCCAAAAACACTGTCAGGAAAAATAAGGTGCTGCCATTAAGTGACACCTTCAAAGAATGCAAGAGCACAAATTTATGACAAGAAGAAAGAACTTCTGAGCCAAAACCAGCTAGATTTTTTTTTCCAATGCCATCCTTGACACTGGTAAAGAGTAGCAAGCTAGGTATTTGTCGACTAGAAAGAATAGTTAAAATTGACACTAAAACTATCATATTTACAAGTGATACAAATCAGAGAAATTGTTGGCTAACAAATCTCCTTATTCCATCACTGTGACATTTGCTAAAGCTGACCACCTATTAATTTTTCCAGTGGAGCCTAGGGATATAGCAAATGCCATGTAAATAGTTCAATCTGAACCAGGTTTATTGTTCAGCTGCTGGTGCTGTGGTAGTGTGCCGTGCTTGTGTCTTTTGTTGCTGTGGAATAGCAGGCCTTCCGGGAATGCTAAGAATACAATGTCGTCCCAGAGCTGATTACACCAGACACAGGCCTCAATGACGCATGGACCAGCTAACACGGTGCCACATAACCCCACAACGCTTTCAGCATATTCAGTCATCTGCCTCGGAGAGACTGAAAATATTACTATTGATTTGGCTTGGTGTTTAATGTGGTTGTTAAATTTTAAATCCCTGTACAATGACCAACACTTTGGGTAGTAATGTAATTCTTCCAGGTTTATCATCTCTCTTGAAACTTGACTATTTAGTACATTGTGTAGCATTAAATTCCAGACAGGGGAATAGGTTTTAATAACACAAACACTTAATAAAATAACTTTCCATGAGCTTTCTCATAATGGTATTAACAGGAAAAGACAATTTCTCTCATTGTGCTTCTCTGCAGACATTCTGTCGGCTCTCTATATCCATCAGTTTTTTCATAATGTGCTCTTGGCACACTTACTTTAATATTGCTGGTTTGAGAGCACTGTCTTTTTTATCCTTGTCACCAAATGTGATATTTTGAGCACTCAAGATGCGCTGCAAGCAGGCCTAAACTATTTATATTGAAACTACAATGGCAAAGCATGTAGGATCATCTACCTCTCTGAAATGAGCCTTTAGGAAAAACTTCATCTTGGGAACATCTCTGGCTATACAGTTGTAAAAATGAGCTGATAGTTAATGTACCAGGGAACACTCCTTTCATATTCACTGCTTATAAGCAGAGCGGTCCTGGTGGGTGCACACCCTAACATAAAGGAAGTAATACTTACATCTTGCCTTTGTCACACCGAGGCTGATATCTCCACTATGTGCACATCCCTAATCTAAGACGTTAGCAAACACGTCTCTTATCAGCTATATTGCTTTCACAGGCTTTTTTCAGTGTCCACCAACCACTTTCCATTCTGGATAAAGGATATTAGCTAGGTAAGAGGCTAAGCACAGTTGCAATCTGGATATTCAAGCTGACCTAATGGTAGATGCTGGATGCACACTGAACCTGACCTGGCGGAAACCTGTTCCTATATGAGAGTGGGATGTGGAAACAGGGACAGATGGTGGGTCAGTAATAAAGAACTTGTTTGTTGTTGCTGATTGGAGGCCATTTCTTCTGCCAGCATGACTCCACAGATTTATCCTGGCATTGGTGACCAAGGGGAGACAAACAATGTTGTTCAACAAGCATTCTGAAAGCTAGCATATGGCCAGAAGGAAATCTCTGGAGAATACCAGGATGTGCTGTGTTGTGCTACACTGTGGTAGTATTGCTCTTAAGCAGTAGGGGGCATGGTGAGTTCATCCGGTTAGAAGTATAAATAGAAGTAACTGAAAACAGCAGGAAATATAATCCGGTGAGCTTGCAAGCTGGTAAGCAGTTGCGTTGTGGGCTGCTTTTAAGATTATTTGCTTAATAAACTGCATTAGTTTCATTCTTTTGCATTTTACTCACAAAAAATTGTTCATAAAGGTTGGGTTCTAGGGTGTCAAAATGTTGGGAAATTTTGTTGATTTAAAAAACATAAATATGAACTAATAAGAGAGAAGAATTAATGTTAGTCTAGAAGCTTAGTTAATTGGGAGTCTCTGGAGGAGTCACTCAAGACAGTGTTTGCTAATTAAGGCAATGCATTTTCCAGGGATTTGGAGAAGCAAGAGCTCTCCTCTGGCTTTCTGTCTGCGTGTGAGTTACTGTGCGGCACCAGTGATGAGTTTTCACTGATTCTAGTCACATGACTGACTTGGGTAGATGGATTCCACTCTCATAACAAAGGCTTGTGGGTAGTAAATATTAACTATCAAATAAAAACACCAAGGTAATTCCATGTTAACTCTTTTCAGGAATTCTAAAATTTTGTCATTGAGTTTGGTCCTTCTGAAAAGAAGTCTGCCAGAATTGGATATTTCTTTTAAGTTTTGGGTTAGCAGATCTTATCCAAAATGTAGATTAATTTCCTATAATAGCTCCAAATTAAGAATCCTGCATTTCTGTTGGTCCTATTCTGATCGATGCCAGATTCGGTTCATTGGTGATGAACAAGTCATGGTGCCTCAGATTCCTTCCATCTCATTTCTGATGCTGTTGCTGGATTTCTCTAATTATAATTGGATCATGCCAGTGGGATTTTTAGAAAACTGCAAAGTGTTTTTTGTTCTTCTGAGAAACAAGTTATAAAAATAAAAAATTATGTATTCTCAAAATGGCTTCAAGAGATGAATCTTTTAAAGAAAATCAAAACATTATGAAAACCTAATAACACTCATAAGTTTAGATATGCAAAATAAAATGAAACAGTATTAAATCCAAAGACAGGGTTCTATTCATGGATTTAAAAAATCTTGGACCTGTAATATTTAAAACCTCTATCTCTATAAAACCTGAGTTTAACCAACTGAAGTATCATTACATCCTTGGTTTTAAACGTTATTACCACACTACCAGATATTTCTAGACTGAAAAGATTTTTTATGTTTACGAACAACAGATTAAAGGCAAAGGCAACGTTATTGTAATAGGATGTCATAGGATGTTTCTCAGTCTTAGATGAGGCCCCAACAATGAAAGTAATGTTGGCAAATCTTTCTAAAGGTAGATCAGGCAGGACTTGGTGAGATGTGATTCAAATTTATTCTGTAGGTCTGGGATCTTTCCCTGTTACCCATGTCCTGGATAGCTCTAAGGAGAGGCAGAGAAGACACTGGAGAAAAGATGATGTATTGATAGCCCAGAAAAAGTGCTGTAATATAGTCTGCTCTCTCCTGTAGAATGTTCTGTTTCTGCTACCTCAAGCCAAGTGACAGAAGACACTCTAAATACAATCAAGAGTGGGCTACTTGCCTAAAGAGCCAATTGACTTTTTTTTTTTTTTTTTTGAGACAGAGTCTTGCTCTGTCGCCCGGGCTGGAGTGCAGTGGCCGGATCTCAGCTCACTGCAAGCTCCGCCTCCCGGGTTTATGCCCTTCTCCTGCCTCAGCCTCCCGAGTAGCTGGGACTACAGGCGCCCGCCACCTCGCCCGGCTAGTGTTTTGTATTTTGGTAGAGACGGGGTTTCACCGTGTTAGCCAGGATGGTCTCGATCTCCTGACCTCGTGATCTGCCCATCTCGGCCTCCCAAAGTTCTGGGATTCCAGGCTTGAGCCCCGCGCCCGGCTTTTTTTTTTTTTTAAGTCTGGGTTACCTATTTGCTATTTGGAAAAATCTGCCTTTATGGGACACTTACTGACTGTAGTGACACCAATCTTAGCAACCTGAACATGGACATGCCCCTGGGTGTTTGGATGGGTAGCTGCGGAGGGTTAAAGTAAGGGGGCTGGTGTCTGACCACTGCTGAGAAAGGCCTGTATGTTAGAGGTTGGTTGTCAGGGTTCCCTGATAGTAGGGTCAGTAGAGATGTCCGCATATGATGACCGAGACAGGAGTTTGTTTTGGGGACACTCTGGAAAGCTGCTGCAATATCTTGAAAGCCCTGCCAAGGAGATGTAATCCCAGTAGAAACAGACTTGAAAGGTGAAATGCTGAAGCATAGGAAATAATAATGGGCAGAGCAGAAAGTATCACCAGGGAGAGAGAATTGGAGGCTCTGAAGATCCCACAGAGGTATCCTTTAAGAAAAAGAGTCGGCACCTGCTCTGCTTGTGTCGATATCAGTACCATGCCGTAAGAGAACTACACAATCATCTTTTAGCCTCATATACTTCCTCCTTTCCCAGCACACTGGAGGAATCAGAGGTGACATGGAGAAGCAAAGAAGAAGGATGGGAGAGGGAGGCAGAAGATAATCACAGACGACCTAAACATCCGGCCTTTTCTCTACTGCTGCTATAGGGCCTAGTGCAGGTTAAAGCAGAGATTCTGTAAATAAGAGGAGAGCTACAAGTTTCCTGGCTGGACTGTTTATTATCTGAGGGTGTTCTAATGTCTGGAAGTGATCAGAAAAACTCTGGGATTTTATCCATAGCCAAGAAAAGGAGCTTACTGGGTTTTAAGAGAATAAAGATGTTTATGGCTTGTTTTGAAAGTGCAGCTCATTCAGTACACTATAATACTGTTTTTTTCCCAATAATCAAGTAATTAATTTTTGTGTGATGACATGAAGCCAAATTTAAGTGTGAACTGAGCGGGTTATACATCTAATAGATCTGTAAACATGTGGAGGTAGGGAAAGCTTACTTCTGAATACATATTACCTCTGCAAACCTTATCATAGTGATCCAAAATAGAATGGGAAGTACTAAAGATATATAGTGATCTCGCTTCATATAGGATTGTACTTGCATTTTCTAGCAGAGTCCTTGGCACATAATGGAAGCTTAATAAGTGCATGCCAGACCAAACTGGGAAGCTGGGGAGACAAAGCGAGGCAGGAGGTGCACAGAAGGTGACTAACAGGTTCTTGAATTAGAAGGGAACTAAGTTAAGCATGAGCATGGCCACTATTCCTCTACTCTACCTTACTTACTTCCCTGACTTGGTCTCTAATTACTCCCCCTATCTACTCTACTTCAGACACCCTACTCTTGGCTGATCCTTAAGGCTTTTTTACTGGCTATTCCTACTACCTGGAAATCTCTTCTCACAGATATCCACAAGGCTTATTTCTCACTTCCTTCACATCTTGCTATAAGACTTTCTCAAAAAGGTCCATACTCACTGCTCTCTAACCTTTAAACTGCAACCTGTCTCCTGACTCCCATACTTTTGAACTTCCTTGTCTTCTCCACTTTTCCTGTTTACACAGCCCTTATCACCAAATATACTATCATCTATTATCTTTATTGTTGGTTCATTTTTATCTCTCTTACTTAAATATAAGTTCTACAAGGGTAGACCCCTTTTTTAAATGGATAAATCCCAAGTGTGTAGAACAGTGTCTGACATATGGTAGGAATTTCAGTCATCATAGCTGAATGAATGGATGGCAATAGATGCCCAGAGGCCTCTGTGTCATGTTAACTGGATTCCATTTCAGGCATCACAGAACCCTCCGAGGTCAGGGGAGGAGTTACTGACTCCTTTACCAAGTAGCCGCAGTACATATCCACAACCCTCTACCACAATCAGCATTCTGGGTATTCTAGAACCACACACGAGAACTGCTTAGGAACCTAAAATCAAGTAGTAGGTCAAAGAGCTCCTTTGATTTACTCTTTGTTAGGCTGTTTGGAGTGGGATGTACTAATTAGATTTGGAGGCACTCAAGGTTTATACTTTGAGCTTTATCCGCATAGAATGCAGAGAGAATAGAAATGTTAACCCTAGTAAAAATTTTTAAAAAATAACAGAATCAATCTAGATAGCTCTTCAAGTCAACTTGCACTCAAAGAGTATTGGGCCATTTTTTGGTGCAAATAATCATATTGTACAATAGGGATAAGTAAATCTATCTTCAGTTAGACTTTGGCAAGCATTTCTGCTGTTACATGTGAAAAGTCAACTTGAAAATTCTGATAAATACATTTTATAGAAAACTTCAGGTAACATTCGAAAAGAAAAAGAAACTAGTTTCCTTCATATGGTTCTACTACACATATAGAATTATAAATACAGGCGAATCTGTCTTTTTCTCAAGGACCAAAGAAGAGAAATGAAGAGAAAAGAAAAACAAGAAAAAAGAAACAAAAGATCCCAGAGATGTTGTCCGTCTCTTTCAAACGGCTCATTCTTTGGAAAGTCTATCTCCATCAGATTCCATTCTTCACACTTGTTTCACTTTCCTTCAACAGTAGTAGACTTAAAACACTGTGACTGACTCTCTTTGTAAAACTTTACATAGTAATTTTTTTTTTTTTTTTTTTTAAAAAAACAGAAAAATAGCAATTCCTTCTCAGCCATTCTTTGTTGGCTAAACTAATTTAATTTATTCTGTATGTTAAATAATGCTAGCTCTTTATGCCCTTCCTGACTTTCCTACTTGGCACTTGAATAGTCTTGATTCTTTTAAATTTGGCTCTTCTAAGGCTATTTTGATGAAATATTTGATCAATAATTCTTTAGAGATTTATACAAAACTTTTGAAAGCTATTGCTTTCATTTTTAGTCTTTCTCAGTATAAAATAAATGTTCCTTAAAGAAAACTGAGGAAATATTGAAAAGAAAAAGAAAGAAAAATTAGCAAGAATTTCTGCTTTCAGAAATGTCTGGTCATATATGGGTATTACCATAGCTTTTTTTCCTGTCCACAAATGCATGCTTTTTTTTAATAACAAAAGAGGAATTATATTTAGATATCGCTATATTTCTTTTTTTTTTTTTAACTTAATAACATGAGCATTTCTAAGGGCCATAATATACTATTATTAAAATTATTATGCCTATTTTGAAAATAAGTCGCTTTCATTCTACTAGGGATGTTTGGAACAAGGTATATTTTGGAATTCCTTCTTGCTAGAATGGCTATATTGGAATCCTGTAGGGTGTCTTGACATCTGCTGTAAGCACACTGAAATGTTCAATGGCAAGAGTATTTAGGACTGAGAGTGAATTATTTGGACTTCAAAGTGAATTAACGCAGAAAAATGACTTGATAACCACTAACTAATAGTGATAGAGTTATCGAAACCACTTGTCCACAGGTGGAAAGAGTCTCCAAGATAAGTGAATCTAGATTCCTGAGTAAGGAAATTTAGTATTACCCAGTGACTGTACCAATTAGATAGACCTTCCACCTAGAGACTCAGTGTCACCCTCTATAAAATAGTAAATGTAATCCTCACCTCTTTTCACACAGGAGTTTCTTACAATTTAAGTTTGGCAAACACTATAAAAACTAGCTCTAAGAAATTACCATATTGCCAGGCTACTTAGCTATTCATTACCTCACACTTTTAGTGTCCGAGGTGAGTCAGCTTTAAACCAAAATGCATTTTGAAAATGGATTTTACAGCCCATCTTCGTAAGCCCATTTCTTATATCTCATCTTTCAAATTTCATTTGACCAGAATTTGGGCAAAGAGAATTATTCTTAATACATGTGTAATGGCTGCTTTTCTGTGTCATCAAGAAGAGTCATTCACCAGCCAATGGTAATGACTCTTCTAGTGTATGCTTTATCCCCAGTTATGGACCTTGCCAACAAGGAAATTATTATTCTTGCCATGGTCCTCTGGTCATCAAACCCCACTATGCATCACCATGAAACAAATATCAAATAAAGGATAAGTCTCAGTATAACCCCAGAACCGGATTTCAGTGCTCAGATCCTGTAAAAGTATTCTCTGATTTTAAGACATTTGCTGATTCAAGTGACTTTTTAAAGCAAAAAGAAAATAAATGGGTGCACTTCCTTAATGCAGAGACATAGGCAAATGTCTTTCTTTCAGCTTTACGCAAAAATAGAAGAATATCTTACATTCTGGGCAACCATCTGGAACTCTATTAATTGGTGTATGAAGCAAGCTAAACTATAAGCTCAGATGTAACATGGAACAAACACACTCAATTAATGGAAGATAAAATCACAGTCCCCAAATGGAAAGAACTACAAGTTCGCTGGTCATTCTACATGAAAAGTTCATTTTGACATTTCAGTTATATTAACAATCTGTTCCTGCTTTGGTGGTCTTGAAAGAATGAACAGTAATATTCGTAATCTCTACTATCAACTTTGCTAATTTTTTTTCCCCAAAGACCATCTTTATTACCCTGTAACTTTCACTACTTGAAGCATTCCCATTTCTACAATAAATAGATTAAAATCAACAGAGAAAAGCTTCAAAAAGTGACAGCGTTGTTGGAATTTTTCTTGGGAGTGTTATGACTACTTCTTTATACACAGGTCATCTGAGTCATAGTGAAACATCAACTATTCAGAGTCATACGCTGTGCTTTGTGCCTTTGGTTGATCAGAAAAGCAGAGAACTTGAGCCCATCACTATAATCTGATGTAGCAAGGGGGAGTGATAACAATTATTCTTATCATTTTTTCCTTTCAAATCACTTTCTTATGCACACAGAACTGCCAAAATGGCATTAGTTCTCTCACTAAATCTTACAAATAAAAGAGTATACCTTTCATCGTGGTGGCTAAGATTGTGTGATGCAGAGAAAAGGAAGATATGCAGAAATGTTAGCATGGCCACTGGGTGACGGTGGTGGTGGTGCTGGGGCAAATGTGCACTACTAATAGGAGAAGATGTCAAAAAAAATGAAGCATAATAATAGTGCAATTTATCCTTGCTAAACGTACTGCAGTATGCTATAATTAAATATGAAAACCTAAATTTATCTCTATGTTCGGTTGTCATTAATTTAACAGGGAGTGCACATGTTCTAATCTAATGGTTGATTTTTTTTTTCTCCATGTGCAGCATATTAAAATGTATATTAGCCTCAAGGTGCATAAACACAAAATAATAGACCAAAGGTTTTGGCCTGTGGAGAAAAAAAATCCATGCTCAAAGGCCGTCAAGTAGCTGTGATGCAGGGGAGACACTCACTTAGCCTCATTAAGCCAAAGCTCTCTTTTGCTTGTCTTTTGTTCTGCATGACAGCAGCCTCTTTGTTGTATAATAATTCATTCCAAGTTCGTTCCAAGCTACCGAAACTGGTGAACTGTGGCCATTTTAATGAGAAGTATTGGTGGTATGCATAATCTGGAAGCCACGTGGGCCAGACAATCACAGAGCACTGCAGCCAGCAAAATGAGATATTGTCGAAATCACAAATTTGTCAAGTTGTTTTTGGGCAGGGTATTATAATAAGCACTAAAATATGCATCCTATTACTCTGCATCTGCCAGTCAAAGATCACTGTAATGAATGCATGCTACAGGGTATAACCAGGCCGTTTTCCTAAGTAAAACAAACCACAGAGTACAGAAAAGAATTATGGTTTTTTTTTTTTTTTTTTTTTTTTTTTTTTTTGGCATTGTTTGACTTTTTTTTTCCCCCTAATCCTTTTGCACCAGGAGTCAGGTTCTCCTGGCATGGTGTCCACTGCTAGCAGTGAATACACAGATCCTGCTGGTGCCAGGGAGTTAACATGAATACACTGCTTTTTTAATAGGTGTGCTTATCATCTGAGAATACAAAACCTCAAACTCAAGGCTTCAATTGAGTCTAATAAAGAATTCCTGGGAGAGAAAAGGGAAAAAGGAGGAGAAAAAAATATTTCTCTCAATGATCCTAAGCCTTATGTTTTATCCTTTTCTACTTCAAATGGCTTAGCCTTTGGGACTTGTTTTGTTGTTTTCTGTTTATTTTGCTTTTTTGTCTGTCTGTTGATTTATTTGCTTTTTAGATGAACCTAAAGCTTTGGGAAGAAATGGGTGAGATGCTAATCTATCCCAATTCTATAATATTAATAGTTTGTATAAGAAAACTAATACAATGTTGACAAGGAGGGAGAGTCTTTTCACTTGCTCATAAAAATGGTCCTTAGGGAGAGTGACCATATACTTTATCATCTAAACCAGAACTCTTTTGAGAGTGAAAAGGCAAGGTATTATCGATAATTACAGGCACAAAAATCAGGACTGTCAGAGATAATCCTGCCTATATCCTGGCCTATATGATCATCCCAACCATAAGCTCTTGAATTGGCAAATGTAAAGGAAGTGCACCATGACCAAAGGCAGTACAATACATCCTGCTATTCTGGGCAGTCTCTATTAAACATTCAGGGTTTTTTTGTGTGTTTGTCTGTTCTGTTTTCAGCCAATGGACTTTCCATAAGGTCTGGATGGAAATACAATGATTGTTAAATCTAAGAATACGGAGAATACTCTTCCATTCTTTTCTAGCCATTTTTAAAACCTTACTGAACCTTTTTTTTTAATGATCAGGGGGCATGACGTGAGACAGAGACATATAAAAGTATGGTCCATATGGTACTTATAATTGGGGCTGCAGTAGAAAGATAGGTAAAACCAAGTACAATTACTCAAATAAACATGGATACGGATGGTAAATATGAATATATGTACATAATAGATGCTTTCTTAGTTTAAAGGAGATAAATATACCCAGTGGGAAAAATAAACAAAGCTTCCTGGGGTAGGTAATGACAGTACATTAAAGAATTAGTAGAATTTCAATAGGAAAGGAAAATAAAGAGTCAGAAGAACTGCATGCCATGAGCCAATGTATTGAGGCTGTTATAGGAAGGAGGAGAGCATGTTTGAAAACCACTTTACTGGAAGATGATTTACATGGAAGGAAGTAACAAAAGTAAGACTGGCAAAATAGGCCAGGCACAGTGGCTCATGCCTGTAATCCCAGCACTTTGAGAGGCCGAGGCCAGCGGATCATGAGGTCAAGAGATGGAGACCATGCTGGCTAACATAGTGAAACTCCGTCTCTTCTAAAAATACAAAAATTAGCTGTTCATAGTGGGTAGGGGTGCTCCTGTAGCCCCAGCTACTCAGGAGGCTGAGGCAGGAGAATCGCTTAAACCCAGGAGGCAGAGATTGCAGTGAGCTGATATCATGCCATTGCACTCCAGCCTGGCGACAGAGTGAGACTCTATCTCAAAAAAAAAAAAAGAAAGAAAGACTGGCAAAATAGGTTGCAGTGAGATCACAAAGAGCCTTGAATGCCAGATGAAAGCATCCCTTACATTTGTTGATCAAGAAGTATCGCTGAATGCTCTGAATCAGAAAATGAGCTTTGGAAAGAATAAACTGGCAGGTCTGGAGAAGGAGATTTAAAAGGTCTGGAGAAAGGAGAAGGAGAAGCTGGGAGGAGAAAGCCTACAGTTACAGTGCAGAAGAGAAGAGAGGTCCTAAAAGCCTAAACTAGGATATTGATATTTGAGATAAAGATAAGACTATCCAAAATGCTCCGTCCTTTTCCTAAATATTCTAACTGTAAGACTTACACATATTTCTCAAGTTGTATCAAATCTTCTCAGTGTCTTCTATGTCCTTAGCCCATCAGTCCATCTTATTTTCATGTTAAACTCTTCTGTGCGTCATGTCAGGTTCAATGGTTGCGGAGCGAGTGATAGCTCTCTTTTACTGTACTTTGAGAAACGGTAGAATTAAGAGGGTGAGTGCAATATTGGTTTATACAACTTGGTATAGCCTAACTTGGTAGGCATTTTCTTTTACCCTACGTTACAAGGTGTGTGCACTTTGGATAGATACATGACTACTTTATTGTATAGACACAGGTTTGAAAAGGAAGATAAGTGTAAGGCAAGCCAGAGCCCTGAGTAGGTCTCAGGAGATATAAACTAGAAACTCTGCCCATAGCCAAAAACATGGAAGCCTGCAACTGTAACAAATGTCCTGGGATGAAATGTCTGGAGCCTTAAGCTGTCACGCATGACAAGAACAGCTCTTTACTGCCAGAGGTCTCTGTCTCTGGGGCACTGGTACATCCCTCCATTGCCCATGTGTTCTTCTGTTTGGTGTATGTGTAGGGGGTGTGTGTGTGTGTGTATGTGTGTGTGTGTGTGTGTGTGTTCTTTTGGGATATCTGCTTTGCAATTTCATTATCAAACTAGGCTTTTCCCTGATGAAAGTTCCATACTATAGAGAAAACATCCACATTTGCTTGCAGTTTGTGCAACTTAAACTGAAGACAGATGTGTTATGCAGCACCAGGATATTTTCATTTATCTCTTAATAGATTTCCATCTAGGAATCAAAAGTCTGATTTTATTTTTCAACTCTGATGATGAATACTAAGAATTATTTTAATTATAGATCTATTTCATTCTGCAGGAAATAAGGAGAGGCACTTTGAAGTTTTTTTCTTTAAAGACCTCAATAATATTTATCTTCTAAATGGGATTTTCATATATACCACGACAATCTTATGGATTACTACATATTGGAGACATCTACTATGGAATCTCTGGCAATACCTAGTTTTAATTAAAATGAAATGTCATAATAATGTCATCCACATTCTGGTGTCACGACAAACATCTTTGAACTCCTGTGATTAAATAAGCAGAAACACTTGATAAAACTTTTAACGATTCTTCTAAAGAAATGAAAATTTTACAGTTCACTTTTGTATCTCCTTTACAAGTATATCCTTTCTCATATTATAGCTATTTAGATCTTAACTTTACACTCAATTATAAGCTCTTAATAGAAAATACCTGCACCATTCTAAGTTTACAACAGAGTCTTTTGTATGCTTTGGGCTTGATAGGTATTAATGAAATGGAAAGGTAAAGTTAAATGTTTCATGCTCTTTGGAATTCATCTCTATTATACATATATAACATGTAGATGCACTAACAGAAGATGACAAAAATTAGCAATCTTTTGAAAACTAGTATTTACTAAATGGATGTAATATGTGTTGATTATCGTAAGTTAGGATTGAATAAACAATTAAAATGCTCTACATGGACCAAATTGAAAGCCTATATTACTGGCAATCTGATACAGATTTATAGCTGTGTTTCACCTGTGAAATAGAAATAACTTTTTTTCTTTTTCTTTTTCTTTTTTTTGAAACAGAGTCTCGCTCTGTCACCCAGGCTGGAGTGCAGTGGCATGATCTCGGCTCACTGCAAACTCTGCCTCCCGGGTTCAAGCAATTCTCCTGCTTCAACATCCCAAGTAGCTGGGAATATAGGCATGGGCTGCCATGCCCAGCTAATTTTTGTATTTTTAGTAGAGACGGGGTTCGCCATGTTGGCCAGGCTGGTCTCAAACTCCTGACCTCAGGTGATCTGCCCACCTCGGCCTCTCAAAGTGCTAGGATTACAAGCCTGACTCACTGCGCCCAGCTGATAACTTTTGTCTTTCTCCAGTGTCAATATCCTAGTTTATAACATCATCTTGTAACTAGATTTCCATAGTAGACAGTATTAGCTACATAATTTGGGGACCCAATGAAGAGTAAAAATCCAAGCCTCCTGGTTTAAAAATTATTATGAATTTCAAGATGGAGTTGTCAGAGCATTAAGCCAAGAGCAGGACCCTTCTGAGAGGAAAACTTTGTACTATGGCACAGATTACATACCCACAAAGCCAGTCCTGCTAACCACCTCATAATGATGTCTGTAACTTCATTGCATCATATCTCCTATGTATTTTCACATAGTAGCATGATGATGTATTTGTATATTTTCATCATTTCTGTGTAAAACCATTTGCCAGTTTCCCTCTGCACATTGAATAAAATCTAAATTCTTCATCATGATCAATAAGCCTCCACATAATGTGGCCATTGTCAACCTTTCTAATACCATGTGGTGTTACTTCCACTTTTTTTCTCTAAACTTGTGCCGCAAAGGCTGTCTTTCAGGTTTTTGCACACCTTCACAAATGCTATTCTCACCAGTGGAACGCTGTTTCCTGGCTCCTCATCCTTAACATCTCATTCCAAATATCTCTTTCTCACAGAACCCTTCCCTGATACCCAAATTAAAGTAGCTCCACATTCCCTATTTTTCTTCTAAGAATGCCTTTTCAGCCTGCAAATGTTTAGCACACACTGTATCTTATAAAAAAGGAATGTAGTTTCTGTCCATCATTATTAGACTGTAATCTCCAGGAGAACAAGGGCCTAGTCTCTCTTCTTCACTACAGTATGACAATGTTGTCATACTGCCCATTCCACAGTAGGTGCTTAATAAACATTTGCTGAATGGATGAATAAATGAATGAATGAAAGCATCATTCAAATGTTCAATAACATTTTTCTCACTATTACTATTATTTTCATGTAGGTAAAATATAATCAGTTTGGTCAACAAGAACTATAATAAGCTCACCCAGGCATTTTCTTATGGGCACTGGGCTCTCTCTGGGTTCTCCTCTGAAGAAGTCCTTTGCTCAGATATTCTATATTTATTAATATTTATTTCTTTTATACAAAAGAGGACCTCAGAGCTAGATACTAGCTTTGATCTAGCTCAGATAGCTAGATACCAGCTCTGATCTAGCTCAGAGCTAGATCACTGCATCATCTTCTTTCATGACTTCTGGATGGAGTGAGATATGCTTCTTTCTAGGTCCTTCTCTTTTCCATTTTCTATTTTACTTAAAGAGAATGAGCTGTTAACATGTTGAAAACAACCACCCTGTTCTTCTTTAGCTTCAAATAGAACTAAGGCTGTTTGTTTGTTTGTTTATTTATTTATTTATTTATTTGAGACAGAATCTCACTCTGTCGCCCAGGCTGGAGTGTAGTGGCGTGATCTCGGCTCACTGCAAACTCTGCCTCCCGGGTTCACGCCATTCTCCTGCCTCAGCCTATAGAGTAGCTGGGACTACAGGCGCCCGCCACAACGCCGGGCTAATTTTTTTGTATTTTTAGTAGAGACGGAGTTTCACCTTGTTAGCCAGGGTAGTCTCAATCTCCTGACCTCGTGATCCACCCGCCTGGGCCTCCCAAAGTGCTGGGATTACAGGCGTGAGCCAGCGCGCCAGGCCAAGGCTGTTTATAAGAAACCACACACAAATAGAGTATATTGCATCTTCCTGGAATTCTAGCACATTATAATGCTTTTCATTGCAATATTCATTGCATTATGTTCAATTGTTTTTGTTGTTGGTCTGGAAACACCAGAAGTATAATTACTAGCTTTGATAAAGTAATAAAGGCAATGGAATAAACTATGCTTGGATTATGGTCTCTTTTTATAAGATAAGCAAAGCTAAGTCAATACCTAATAAAAATTAATATTGATATCAAATCCAGCTATCTTATGTTCAAAATGAGAAATCATTACCTTGTCATAACGTTCTTCTATGAAATGTGTTCCTTTTAAAACATTAAAACTGTAGAAACATTAAAATACTTTACACATATTTACATATACCTTACAGTATTTGAGAACATATATAGAGATTATACAGATATAATCGTATATACATATGAGCTCTTTTGATTCTTCACAACAGTGCTGTGAAGTCAACTGGGAAGATTTAATTATCTCCAGTTGCTAGAGGAGAAAACCGAGAATCAGAAAGATTATCTGGGGCTGGGTGCAGTGGGGCTGGGTGCAGTGGGGCTGGGTGCAGTGGCTCATGTCTGTAATCCCAGCACTTTGGGAGGCCGAGGAAGGCAGATCACCTGAGGTCAGGAGTTCGAGACTAACCTGGCCAACATGGTGAAACCCCCGTCTCTACTAAAAATACAAAAAATTAGCCAGGCATGTTGGTGGGCACCTGTAATCCCAGTTACTTGGCAGGCTGAAGCAAGACAATCGATTGAACCCAGGAGGCGGAATTTGCAGTGAGCCGAGATGTTGCCATTGCACTCCAGCCTGGGCTACAAGAGTGAAAGTCTGTATCCAAAAAAAGAAAAAAAAAAACGAAAAAGGACAAAAAACAAACAAACAACAACAACAACAACAACAAAACCCCAAAAAGAGGAAAGAAAAGAAAGATTATCTGTTACTATGCAATCAGCTATTAATACAGACAGAATCCAAATCTTCAAATCCCGTTCTTTCAATTTTACTGTTAATATGTTCCAAAATGCATTTTAAATTAAAAACATACTAATGGTCATACTCTACTATTCCATGGAAGAAATTAAAAATGGAAAGTTGTTCATGTAACAATTTTGAAGTAGTATATTATCTGAATTTGTCTAGTATATTTTATTAAGCTCTCTTCAGCCTGTCCTCATCAAAAATAAGTATTACATTAACCTTATAGTTATTTTAAAATTAACCTTTTCTAGGCTGGTTTAATTTTATGGATAATGTATTAATCAACATGGCTTGAAGTTTTCTATCAAAATGCAGTCAAGGCCATTTACACTGCTATTCCCGGGAATCTCCTTCTGCTAACTTTGTAAAGCATTTACTTCATAGGAAGCATTTCAAACACTACCAGTGGAAAAATACACTAGGCAATTATAGCCAAAGTTTCTAGGGATGTGGCTAACTTATTTCCTGGTTTAAACCATCTCTAAATGAGATTTAAGAGTTTAAGAGCTGGGAATGAATGGACAGTTGGTTATTTTACATTCAGAAGAGTGAGATTTGCAAAGTCAACGTCAGTATTAAATCTAGGTGTAAAATGCAAAGGTGGGAAGTTTGAATGATGCCTCCACTTTTTAGGTGATGGCTGAATCACACACACACACACACACACACTTACATAAACACATTGAATATATATACAAATATATGCAGATATAGTTAATATCTGTAAATATATCTATTACATGATAATATTAATGTCACATAAAAATATAGATACCCATATTTAATAACTATTAAAATATACAATACATATAGTACTCATATTATATATAACATATGCAAGGCACACATGTAGATATTGCTGTATATATTCTGTAGACTAATATATTTATATATAATTATCATATTTATACAATATTATCATCATCATCAATGTTTTCATCAAGTTGTCACTCTCTCAGGTATAGCATACCTGAGAACTGAATACTTTTCAAGTTTATGTTTAGATGGTTTTCATGGTTGTGTTTTCCCACTGATAAAGTAGAATTTTAAATATAACTTGTCTTATTTTTATCTGTCCTCAATTTGAGTGTGTCCTAGTTCATTAAATTTAGAAATCCCTTCTCATTGCCCCTCTGCCATGTAGTTAATAGTCTGTAAAACACTTAAAAACACTAGAGGAGGCCGGGCACGGTGGCTCAAGCCTGTAAATCCCGCCACTTTGGGAGGCCCGAGAACGCTGCGGATCACGAGGTCAGGAGATTGAGACCATCCTGGCTAACTGGTGGAAACCCGCTCTACTAAAAAATCCAAAAAAAAAAAACCTAGCCTGGGCCCGAGGTGGCGGGCGACTGTTAGTCCCAGCTACTCGGGAGGCTGAGGCAGGAGAATGGCGTAAACCTGGGAGGCGGGAGCTTGCAGTGGAGCTGAGATGGGCCACTGCATATAGCCTGGCGACAGAGCGGGAATCCGTCTCAAAAAAAAAAAAAAAAAACACTAGAAGAGTTCATTTTTTAAAAGGAGGCTCTATGGAGAAGCCTGCCTGAAATGTAAGAATCTTTTCTAATCAGCTATTTATTTACTTGTACTTTTTTTTTTTTTTTTGTTTTTTTTTTTTTTTTTTGAGGCGGGAGTCTCGCTCTGTCGCCCGGACTGGAGTGCAGTGGCCAGATCTTAGCTCACTGCAAGCTCCGCCTCCCGGGTTTACACCATTCTCCTGCCTCAGCCTCCCGAGTAGCTGGGACTACAGGCGCCCGCCACCTCGCCCGGCTAGTTTTTGTATTTTTAGTAGAGACGGGGTTTCACCGTGTTAGCCAGGATGGTCTCGATCTCCTGACCTCGTGATCCGCCCGTCTCGGCCTCCCAAAGTGCTGGGATTACAGGCTTGAGCCACCGCGCCCGGCTTACTTGTACTTTAAGTTCTGATTTTCATCTAGTAGAGGTATTCTTTGGTCAAGGCAAAACTGCAGTATGCTCTGTAGCTTAATATGAGTATAGCTGATAACATCATATATTTTTCCATTACTACTATACTAAAACTAGTCTGGAACCTAATGAACTGAATTGCTATCCAAATGAACAGGATTTATGTTCAGATGGGGAAAAGAGAATAACAGCTACATCCATACTCCCTCCCACATGATCGTGTTCATGAGCAATATGATGACCTGGCATGACATGCAACTTTAGGTCTGGATCTATAGCTACAGGAGAACATGGCGAGGACAGTATTAAAAACCTATCTATCCTATTCAACAAATGGTGCTGGGATAACTGGCAAGCCACATGTAGAAGAAGGAAACTGGATCCTCATCTCTCATCTTATACAAAAATCAACTCAAGATAGATCAAAGACTTAAATCTAAGACCTGAAGACATATAAGTTCTAGAAGGTGACATTGAAAAAACCCTTCTAGACACTGGCTTAGGCAAAGACTTCATGACCAAGCACCCAAAAGCAAATGCAACAAAAACGAAGATAATAGATGAGACTTAATTAAACTAAAAACTTCCTGTATAGCAAAAGAAATTATCAGCAGAGTTAACAGACAACCCACAGAGTGGGAGAAAATCTTCACAATCTATACATCCAACAAAGGACTAATGTCCAGAAGCTACAAAGAACTGAAACGAATCATCAAGAAAAAAAACAAACAATCCCATCCAAAAGTGGGCTAAGGACATGAAAAGACAATTCTGAAAACAAATGGCCAAGAAGCATATGGAAAAATACTCAGCATCACTAATTATCAGGGAAATGCAAATCAAAACCACAATGCAAAACCACCTCACTCCTGCAAGACTGGCCATGATCAAAAAGAAAAAAAAAAGATGTTGGCGTGGATATGGTGATGTTGTGAAAGGGGAACTTTTTGCACTATTGGTAGGAATGTAAACTAGTACAACCTCTATGGAAAACAGTGTGGAGATTCCTTAAATGACTACAAGTAGATCTACCATTTGATCCAGCAATCCCACTAAAGGGTATCTACCCAGAAGAAAAGAAGTCATTATACGAAAAAGATACTTGCATAACCATGTTTATAGCAGCAGAATTTGCAGTTGCAAAAATACAGAGCCAGCCCAAATGCCCATCAATCAATGAGTGGATAAAGAAAATGTGGTACATATACACCATGGAATACTACTCAGCCATAAAAAGGAATGAAATAATGGCATTCGTAGCAAGCCAGATGGAACTGACTATTAAATTCTAAGTGAAGTAATTCAGGAATGGAAAACCAAACATCTTATGTTCTCACTGTTAATTGGGGGCTAAGCTATGATGATGCAAAGGAACAAGAATGATACAGTGGGGCCAGGTGCAGTGGCTCATGACTGTAATCCCAGCACTTTGGGAGGTTGAGGTGGGGAGATCACTTGAGGCCAGGGCATAAGACCAGCCTGGTCAACAAGGTGAAACCCTGTCTCTACAAAAAAACAAACATTAGCCAGGCATGGTAGCATGCTCCTGTAGTCCCAACTACTCAGGGATTGATGTTGCAGTGAGCCAAGATTGCACCACTGCACTACTGGGTGACAAAGTGAGACTCCAGCTCAAAAAAAAAAAAAAAAGATTAATACAATGTGGTCTTAGGGGAAAGGGTGAGAGGGGGGTGAGGTATAAATGACTACACATTGGTACAGTGTACACTTCTTGGGTGATGGACACACCAACATCTCAGAAATCACCACTAAAGAACTTATTCATGTAACCACCACCACCTGTCCTCCCAAAACCTATTGAAATTAAAATAAAACAAAAACATGTGTCTAGGTAGCGTACATGGTGGGTGTACTCACCCTAAGTAAGTTAATGCGTTTTACTTGTGTCATTGCAAAAATGAAGCAAGGTAGAGCTATAAAGGCCGTCTGAACTTTTCTCAAGATCTGGTGGTGGGGTGAGGAGTCAGCTACAACTGGTTATTTTCTCTTTGCGGGGAATGTATATGTGGCCTGAATAGTTGAGCAGACAGACTTGGGCTCAGTGCTATTAAATATGTGTGATGCGTGTTAATATTCAGAACATATTTTTTCTGTTTGATTTCACTACTATACTTCAAATTTCATGCCTCCTAAAATCAAAGGCTTTTCACATTTCATATTTCCAAGTGTTGTCATAAGTCTGACTTTGGAATCATCATTTACACTATTCATAGTTCTTTTCATCTATCAAATGTTATAACCTGTTGTTTCCTGGATTCTGTATGAAGCCAGAGCTCTTCTGCTTTTGTGTCCAAATATTCTCTCTGAATTTTCACCCGAGTCATTAAAAAAGAACCATTATCTGCCTCTTCCATGATTTGTCTCTGGATAGGAGGCCCCAAATTGCATTAGTTGTTTTTATTATCCTAATACCCTGAAATCCTGATTTTACTATAATTGGTTCTTCACTTTCATCCCAGCTCTAGGTCTCCTGATAATACTGGTTTCTAAATTGTGTCTATTAAATGTCTTATTTGATATTATTATTTCACAGATTCATATCATACATTTACCCAGGTTTCATTTCATTTCTTCTTTCTTCTTTGCAACCTCTTTAGAATCTTTTGTGCTAGTTATCTTTTTTTCTGAGAATTGAAAGTAGTTCCCAAATTACAGCCAACTACAAATTTCCTTAGTGTTCTTTTGACCTCACTTTCCAATGGTCTCACTAAATAAGACAGATGGGATGCTTCTTACGTTGAGATTTTATTTTATTGTATTATCTATTCTAGTACATCTTAAACTTAAACCCACATATCAATCACCCGGGGATCTTTTTAAAATGCAGATTGTGATACCGTAGGTCTGGAGTTGGGCCTGAGACTCTGCATTTTCAACAAGCTTTGGTGATGCTGATGTTGCTGGTTTTGGTACCATGTTTGGAGTAGCATTGATCTAGATAATGTTCCAGTTGGTGCAAGTTCCAGTTGGTGCAAATAAATAACTTGATTGATTTCAAATAATGTTTTAAAGAAAATGTTTATATTTTTGGTCATGGAAATTTTTTAAATCGGTAGTTATTTGAAATGAATAATTTTTTTTTGACCTTGGATTAGAGATTCTCACTTTAATATTACCTAAGAAGGAGACAGGAACTTGGTTTTCCCTTCTTCAGGCTCCAGGGATCTATTCTTAGATAGAAAAATACAAACTGCATTCTTTTAAAACCACTTCTTAGTAATAAGTTATATCTCCTAGTGTTTGCCCACAGTCAAACACACATCACCTTTTCTGCCCACGCACACTGTTTTAGAGATCCCTTTTCAGTGTATTACCATCATCTTGCCTTTTTCTTATTGGGAAGACTTATCTACTTATGTGGGATTTTATTCCTCAAATAAGATGGGTTTTATTACTGACCCCTGAGGAACACAAATGCCCAGTTATCCCTATATGGAGTTTCCTTTTATTAAGTCAGTTCTCTATCCAAGACAACAAAGTCCTTCTCATTTCCATGGTGACTGAATGGGGAAGCAATGATTATAAGGCATCAGCCAGAACATATGCGACAGAAAAAAGGAGGCTTGAAATTTCTCCAGACTCAGGAAATATGTATTCCATGGCACACAATAGAGTATTGCTTCTGAAATATTTCAATTTCTGTGAAATACAACTCTTGATGGATATATTTTCAAGTTGTACAGACATTCCCATACCTGTAATATGTGTATAAGCTCTCCTTTACTTTTGACACTTTTATTCACCCTTAATGGTACATGGAGCTAAAAGTGATCTATTTTCCAGACATGGCTTGATTTCAGGTGATATATATCTGCAACTAAAGAATAAGATTCTTTACAATGAGCAGCGCTGAATAGGTGCTTCTATAATAATCAGGCATCACATATTTGGACTTGACTGCTCAGGGTAACCATATATATTCTTATTGAAGTACTGGGTGCTTAAAAATGTTTTACTTCATTCCTCAGTTAACAAAAATGACCCTGAAAAGTACACTGATAGCAAGTAGCATTGCACCAATTATACCCTTCACTGCATTTGATTGTAGGGTTTTCTCTTTATTAGCTTAAAAGTGAGCAATACCAAGTCCAATTCCCCAGGGCTTTTTGTGCTTCTACAAATCATGTCAAGTTGCTCACAACCAGTGAATTCATTACTCTGATTTAGCGATGGCAGTCCACAGGATGAGAATTTAAAAACAACAACAGCAAAAAACATTTAAGTCTTCAAATGTTACAAGTTTGCTATTTGAAAAAGTTTTATATCTAGGTGAATGTTCTTTCTATAAGGATTCTTCATATTTTTATTTATGATAGACGATTTTTGAAGATTTCAACTTCTGGTAATGACAGAATATCTCCTTTGGGCTTCTCCTGCAGATAACTCATGACACACACACACGCGCGCGCACACACACACACACACGCGCGCGCGCATACACACACGCTATCCAAATGCACTGAAGAATGTCCAAAAAAGGGCAAAAACTAAAGGGGAACTGGCACCTGGGAGAAGGGAGCGACACTACACTATCCTTTTTGCCTGAGAACAGGCTCAGGGGGTGGTACCAAGCAGGGAGGTTAAAATTCAGAGAGAAATTCGCCTTCTCACTGGCTGAGAAATCAGAGTTGGGGCCATCAAAACATCTAGAAACTGGGGAGATATCCAAGAAAGAAAGATACAGAGAGGGAGCACCAGATTCTGCATATGTGTTCTACCCAAATCACTGGCTGACATCTGAGCTATGCCTGTGCTTGGCAGATGCCAAGCAGCCCAGCTAAGATTGAAGTAACTGTACAGATATTTCAGTCAGTTGCTAACTGCAGAAGGGGCAGAGTTTTAGGGTTTGCATTAAGGTAAGTTAATTGTCTGCTAAAACAAACAAAAATCAGGACTCTTAGGTGTGGAGAGTCCAGAGTCTCTCTATAATGTATCATTTACACAGTCCGGTTACAATACAAAATTGTCAGCCATAGGAAAGAGCATTTTGACTGCTCTCAAAATAAAGGGCAATCAACAGGGATCAGTCCTGAGATGATCCAGATATTAGAATTAGAGGTCAAGCATTTTAAGTTAGTTATTATAACTATGCTCAGGATATAAAGAAAAATACACTGATAATGAATGATGAGATAATGAATATGGCAAAGAAATAAATGAGAAAATGAAGCAAAAAGAAATTCTAGATTTAAAAGATGTGATACTAAAATAAAAAGTTCACTAGGTGGGCTTGACAGCATAACGGAGATGGCATGAGAGGAAAGACTCAGTGAACTTGAAGATGGATCAATAGAAATTGTCCAATCTGAAAAACAGAGAAACCATTAAAAAATATTAAAAGAACATCTGGGACTCGTGGAACAATCTTTGAAGTTCTAATATATATTCACTTGGAGACTCAGAAAAGAGGAAGAAATAATGAAACAGAAAAACTATTTAGAGAAATAATGACTAAATATTTCCTAAATTTGATAAAAAATAAACTCACAAACCATACATTTACTAGTTTAAGAAGCCCACAGGGACCTAAGGTAGATAAATAAAGGGTTCTAACATTTTGATAATATGTAGGAAGTAAGTTGCAGAAACTACTCAGGAGGCAATTTTGAGACTGAATTTGTGATATGTTTGTAGAAAACTGTAGCTAAGGAAATATGAAAAAATGGGAAAATAAAAATTAATTAGAAATATATTCTGTTCCTTTTAATCTTATTAGAATGTTAAATAGAAATATTAAAGGAATAAATTTATCCATTAGATAACTAAAGAGACATATTATTCAGTGACTATCAATAAATAAATCCTATGATTTCATCTTCCTCCCTTCTCTCCCTCCTTCCTTGTCTTCTTCTCTCCCTCCTTCCCTCTCTCCTGCCCTTCTTTTCTTTTCTCCTAGAGAAAGACGAAGGAATCTTCTTAGTCTTTCTTCTTAGTCTTTCTTACTGATACTATTATCATTAGGATACCATTATCATTAGGAAGACATGCTGTTTTACTGTTTGGGTCAAGAGTCATTGTAACAACCAATAGTTTTATATTTACAGTGTTATATATTCAACTAATTTACCGACGATTTCCATATAGTGTGGTGCTAGGCTTTCCAAGATAATTTTAGAACAATTCCTATTTAAAGGGCATGGAATTAAAGCAGAAAATTATTTTACAAAATAAGTGAAAAGAAAATAACAACAAAGACAACTTTTCTTTCTTATCCTTTCAGAATATTTCAGTAGAATGGTAAGCCACACTTGAAACGCAAGATGGAATATTTTCCCTAAGCTCCTCACAATAAAATGTTGGTTATATATCCTTAACTAAACTAACACTGTATCTTTTCTGTAGTACTGATAAGAAAATTGAAAATGAACAACTCTTTAATATGCTACCTGATAAATGTGAGATTAGAGAGTCCAGCAGAATTTTGATGCTGAGAGATAAGCTAACTCTTTGAATAGAAGGATTGTAAGAGATTTACCCTCTGCTATTAGCTCCCCTCTAGTTCCCAGGGTTTAAAATCAATTGCAATTTCATTGGTACTTAAAATTTCTCTTATTGTCACATAGATTGAATATCTGAATTTCAAAGAGAACAGGACAGACTTATGCATAGAACCAGTCAGTGGGGAGCAGAAAGTGTACAACCTAAATTGTTTACTTCATCCACAGGAGACTGCACTATGACTGGGATTCCACAATGTGATATCTGAATAAAGGCCTTACTTTACTTACTGACTTATTTTTCAAAGTTCAGTTCTTAACAAATTTTGAAAACAGAAATTCAGGCCTGGTCACTATTTATTCTTGAGTTAATTTTCAAATAGTTTCAGGATAGCCTTAGTTAACTTGGCAAAATGCCCTGAAAAGTGAATTAGCATGTTTAAAACTTGGCTAATCACTCCCTCATTCCCATCCATAGCAAAGCCTGCTTAATTTTGAGCCGGCATTTTAGCATACAGCGGTCTAACTCCATCCTGCGCACATATCTTGAATTGGCTGATTTGGAAGCAGGCAGACTTCCTTCTGGATCTCATTCAATTTAGAAACAACAGCAGATTAGTGATTAAATCAGCTGAACAACTTCTGGCTCATATCAATTAATTTCTTCAAGGATTTTCCCTTAAATAAAGCATCTTACACAGCTACAGGGAATGTCTCAAACAGCCTGACTATATACACTACTACTGTTGAATGTTTTCATTTTTAATGTTAAAAGCTCTGTCACAGAAAACAGCCTGGAAACTATGTGGGGCAATGTAACCCATCATTCTATCATATTGATACAAGTAAAACAACAATATCGATGTTCTAATACATTAGGACCCTTTATAAAGAATTCTCACCTTCTAAAAGCATCAGCAATCATAACGGAGCTGTGGGTATTTCTAAGCCAATCAGCAAACAGCCATAAATACACTTGGAATATACAGAGGCATTCTCCTACTTCACTTTTAATTCAACATGAAGTTTAAACCATGTGTAGTTACAGTGCTTTTCCAAATGGAAAGAAAACAATCTACTACCCAAATCAACACATAGTTTCTGTGAACCATATCAGAAACTAATAGGATGATCCTCTGTCTTAGTCCATTTGTGCTGCTATAAAAAATGCCACAGACTGGGTAATTTCTAAACAACAGAATGCTTTTGTCTCAGTTCTGGAGGCTGTGAAGTCCAAGATAAAGGTACTGGCAGGTTTGGTGTCTGGAGTTTGGCTTCTGCTTCCCAGATAGCACCTTGTTGCTGCATCCTCCAGAGAAATGAATGCTCTGTCCTCACTTTGTGGAAGGGTCAGAAGGGCAAGGAAGCATTCCCTTTATCCTCAAGCCCTTTCATAAGGGTGCTAATCTCATTCATGAGGTTGGAGACCTCATGACTTAACCACCTTCCAAAGACCACATCTCTTACTATTGATGCACTGGGGATTAAGTTTTGACATCAATTTTACAGGGGATGTCATCATTCAAACCACAGCACCCTCTTTTAGAAACAAGATTGAGAGACAACTTTCTGGTATTCACTTATTTTTGGTTCATAGAGTTCATTGAGAAAAAATAACAAGTTGAAAAGTTGTGTGGTAACAAATAAAATATCTTCAGGCCAATATCCTTGGATTAACACTAATTCTAAAGTCTTCAACAAAATACTGGCAAACCAAATTCAGAAGCACATCAATAAATTAATCCACCATGACCAAGTAGGCTTTATCCCTGGGGTGCAAGGTTGGTTCAACACATGTAAATCAATAAATGTGATTAATCACATAAACAGAACTAAAGACAAAAACCACATGATTATCTCAATAGATGTAAAAAAGGTCTTTGATAAAATTCTTGTTTTCTTATTTATTTATTTATTTATTTTTTATTATACTTTAAGTTGTAGGGTACATGTGCACAACATGCAGGTTTGTTACATATGTATACACGGTTTCTATATCCGTTTATGCTTAAAACTCTCAGTAAACTAGGTATTGAAGGAACACAGTTCAAAATAATAAGAGCCATATATGACAAACCCACAGCCAATATCATACTGAAAGGGCAAATGCTGACAGCATTCCCCTTGAAAACCAGCACAAATCAAGGATGCCCTCTCTCACCACTCCTATTCAACATGGTATTGGAAGACCTGGCCAAAGCAATCAGGCAAGAGAAAGAAATAAAGGGCATCCAGATAGGAAGAGAGGAAGTGAAACTATCACTGTTTGCAGATGACATGATTCTATATCTAGAAAACCCCATAGTCTTGCCCCAAAAGTTCCTTCAGCTGATAAACATCTTCTGCAAAGTTTCGGGATACAAAATTAATGCACAAAAATCACGAGCATTCCTACACACCAACAATAGTCAAGCCGAGAGCCATATCAGGAAGGCAATCCCATTCACAATAGTCACAAAAAGAATAAAATACCTAGGAATAGCTAACCAGGGAGGTGAAGTATCTCTACAATGAGGATTATAAAATACTGCTCAAATAAATCAGAGATGACACAAACAAATGGGAAAACATTCCATGCTCATGGATAGGAGGAATCAATATCATTAAAATGACCACAGTGCCCAAAACAATGTACAGATTCAATGCTATTCCTATTAAATTACCAATGACATTCTTCACAATACTACAGAAAACTATTTTAAAGTTCATATGGTACTGAAAAAGAGTCCAATTAGCCAAGGCAATCCTAAGCAAAAAGAACAAAGCTGGAAGCATCATGTTACCTGACTCTCAACTATACTACAGGGGCTACAGTAACCAAAACAGCATGGTACCGGCACAAAAACAGACACACAGACCAATAAAATGGAATATAAGCCCAGAAATAAGGCTGCACACCTACAACCATCTAATCTTCAACAAAGCTGACAAAAACAAGCAATGGGGAAAAGGCTCCCGGTTTGATAAATGATGCTGAGATAAATGGCTAGCCATATGCAGAAGATTAAAATTGGCCCCTTCCTTACCATATACAAAAATCAACATAAGATGAATTAAAAACTTAAATATAAAACTCTAAACTATAAAAACACTGGAAGACAACCTAGGCAACACCATTCTAGACACAGGAATGGGCAAAGATTTCATGATGAAGGTTCCAAAAGCAGTTGCAACAAAAGTAAGAATTGAGAAATGGGAACTAATTAAACTTAAGAGCTTCTGCACAGCAAAAGAGACTGTCAACAGAGTAAACAGAAAACCTATAGAATGGGAGAAAATATTTGCAAACCATGTATCGAAAAAAGGTCCAATATCCAGAATCTATAAGGAACTTAAACAAATTACAAGAAAGAAATAACAACCCCTTAATAAGTGGGCAAAAGACATGAACAAATGCTTTACAAAAGACATACATGTGGCCAACAAGTATAGGAAAACAAAGTTCAATATTTCTGATCATTAGAGAAATGCAAATCAAAACCACATTGAGATACCGTCTCACACCAGTCAGAATGGCTACTATTAAGAAGTTAAAAAAAAATAACAGACATTGGCAAAGTCGCAGAGAAAAGAGAACACTTACACACTGTTGGTGGGAGTGTCAATTAGTTCTACTATTGTAGAAAGCAATGTGGAAATTCTTCAAAGAGCTTAAAAAAGAACTACCATTCAACCCGGCAATCCCATTACTGGGTTTATACCCAAAAGAATATAAATTAGTCTACCTACCATAAAGATACGTGTACACATAACATATGTTCATTGCAGCACTATTTACAATAGCAAAGTCATGATGGCAACCCAAATGCCCATCAATGGCAGATTAGATAAAGAAAATACGGTACATACACACCATGGAATACTATGCAGCCACAAGAAAGAATGAGATCATATCCTGTGCAGGAACATGGATGGAGCTGGAGGCCATTATCCTTAGCAAACTAATGCATGAACAGAAAACTAAACACTGGATGTTCTCACTCATAAGTGGGAGCTAAAGGATGAGAACACATGAACACAAAGAAGGGAACAGACACCCTGGGGCCTACTTGAGAGTGGAGGGTGGGAGAAAACAGATAATCAGAAAAAATAAGTATTGGGTACTAGGACTAGTACCTGGGTGACAAAATAATCTGTAAAAGGAACCTCCATGACATGAGTTCACCTATATGACAAACCTGCACATGTACTAAAAGTTTTAAAAACATTAAGATGAAGAAAAGTAACATTGTATAGTAAAACTTAGGTGTCATACAAATGGGAAAAATTCACTTTCCTTTTAGGATTTCCTTAAGACAATTAATGGTTTATCTTTATCTTCCCTTCAGCCCTTGGTAGCTGCCCAACACAGTTACCTATTCCTTCCAAACTTCCCCTCCTCTTAATTCAGAGGTATAAATGCTTTTATGTGCCAGAAATTATATTTTATGTCATGAATTCTCCAGACATAAGCAAGAATTGCCAAACTTGCCAGATGGCCCAATACTTGTATTTCAAAGTTTAAAAAAGCAGAATTTAATGCAGACACAGGAATATTATCAAAGTACCATATTATTTGAGCATTTTGGAAAATATTTTTATTTTATTTTCAATGGTTTGTATTACCACTAATGTTGTTAATCACTTCAGACAGTATATTAATGCTAAATTCAGGAACAGAATTTTTTTTATAGCCAAAGTTTAGATTTATAAAAAATATGAGATTCTGCTTTAGATGAGATTCTTCATGAATAGATTTATATTTCAGTTTTCCTGCTGGGAAATCTCGTTCTTTCCCTTTCAGAAGATATCCCACAAAAAGTGTATATTTTTCAAAAGTTTTAGTGTAGTTTAAAATCATTTTGGACATAGGAAGAGCACAATATATACTTCTATGGAATATCTACCTCATATTCATATACTCTCTTGATTTTATTTAGTGTGCTAGCATTAGATTTAAAAATTAAAGCACATATCACTCCATTTCCTGAAAGTTACCACTTCTTGACACTGTACAATTCTTGGACATAATTACTTTGAGTCTCTAGAGCAAGATCAGTAAGCAACTAATGAAAAATTCCTGGTAGAGGTAGATAGAATGAGACAATGACTATATAACTGAGATCAAATTATATCCACAGGGAGTAGGATGCTTTCTATATTCTACAAAAGTCTACAGTAAAAATACACTAATTTGGATGAATTGTGTGAAGAGTCCTTTTGAATTGGTGAAAAGACTGAATTACAGATTATTGGGAAAGAAATGCGTTTTTTCAGGTACATCCAATGGGAAGAATTGCTAACCAACATTCATTTAAAACAGCACATTCATTGTTGATTTTCATATGAATTTTGATAGCGTACTTGAAAGCTGTTAATTATCTTAAGTAGGTTAAACAATTTCTTGAAATGTGTTTATATTAATAACTCACTTAGTAAAGTAGAGCTTTTGTCTGATAGCCTAAAGGTATATTATAGCCTAGAAAGAGTAAACAGCCTGCATTTTTAAGTAATTGTTTTTAAAATTCACAAGTTTGTAGTTTTTTTTATTATTACCAATCTTGGGAAAACTTCTAGACCTTTCATTCAGAGGTCGACTGCTCTCATTTAATAATCATAAGAATATTATTTTTAATAAAATAACATATCCTGATGGAGTAATGTTTTCTAGTTTGGATGACGGATTTCTATAGTGGATGATAAACCTGAAGTTTTTATTCCAGTCATATATTCACAGATTCTAATTATAAATCTGAGGAACTCTAAGAACATAAAATCTTTTTTTAAGCGTGATATTCTCCAAACAAGTTAAGCTTTTCATAGGGAAATCAGAATATTATGAGGCTTTCTAGCTCTGTGATCCAACTAACAATCTTCTTCACAGTGTGTAACAGGCTATCAGAGTCAGCTGTCAAACGCCTTCCAGAAAGCAAGATACGCCTTGCTGGCAGCAGCTCTTCACTATTGAGGGGATGTAGAACGGTTTGGAATTTGGGCTTTCATTTCCTGTTGTCTGGGTTCAAATCTCAGCTGAACCACTTGTTTTATCATCAGCTAAAGCACAGGTGTCAGGAAGACCTACTTCACAGGTTGCTCTGAGGGTTAAATGAGGTAACTAAACTAAAGCCCACTGCAAGGTATTAATATTTAGTAAGAGTTGGGTGAAAATTGTTATCTATTCCCTAGAAACATATTAAAAGAAGACAGTATGTTCATCTGGTATGAGTTATTCTCATTGAATTTTCATTCTCCCTATCCGTATTCACATACATTGCTTTAGACAAATCCTGCTTCCAAAGGTACATTGCTTACTTTTCCTTATTTGGATTTTTTTTAACCAATGAGTTTAGATATACTCTAGATGACCAAATTGAACTTTAATATTCACAAATTTTCAGAATTCACATTTTCCCTTTGATAAAAATGCATTTAACATGATTAGGCACTACACCTGACTACACGCTTGCTCATATAGATGTAGGGCTTCAATTTACACTTGGTAATTTTTTTTTTTTTTGAGACAGACTCTCACTCTGTCACCCAGGCTGCAGTGCACAGGCATGATCTCAGTTCACTGCAATCTCCGGCTCACAGGTTCAAGCAATTCTCCTGCCTCAGCCTCCTGAGTAGCTGGGATTACAGGCACCCACCACCATAGCCGGCTAATTTTTGTATTTTTTATAGAGATGGGGTTTCACCATGCTGGCCAGGCTAGTCTCGAACTCCTGACTTCAAGTGATCCACCCACCTCAGCCTCTCAAAGTGTTGGGATTACAGGCGTGAGCCACTATACCTAGCAGTGATTTTGTTTTGCTCAAGAAGAATCATCATCAAACTGATGATTCTTCTTGGTGAAATATTAATAGTTCTACTTACTTGGTGTTACCTATAAACATTTTACAGTTTTACATTTACTTCTCTATGGAATGGTCTAATCATTACCATTTTCATCAGAGTGTTCTAAAATGTCAATATTTACCGAAGATATCAGTCATCCATGATGTATTCTTTTCTTTCCAACTCCAAATGTTTACACATTAGCATTCTCTTTACATTTTGTCTTAGAAGGAGCATTTGTTTCTTTCCAAGGCAAAATACTTGAGAGAAAATGCCCTTAGTATGAAGATGTGCTTACAGATGCCTATGATAATTGATTAGATTTTTTTTTGATGTATTGGGCTAATTTTTATTTTATTTTATTTTTTTTGGAATAGAGTGTTGCTCTTGTTGCCCCGGCTGGGGTGCAATGGTGCGATCTCGGCTCACCAGACACTTTCTCTTTTAATAAACTTTACTAGCAACCTGTCACATTTGATCACTACCGAACTAGCCATGTTGTTTTAATCTGCATGCTATACATATTTAGCATAATAAATGAAAACTTCAAAAATCCTCTGGTAACTCTTGCTGTATGCTCACTTATGCTCTGCCTTGGATTGCTGACATTCTATGCTCATGACACTGGAATCACTCAGAAACATCCGTGGAGCTTTCCATCTCCACCTGCATCCCTTCTACTGCCTCATCTCACTTCACCCCAACCCAGGTATTTATACCTTGTGACAATCAATAAATAACTAAGGAGTAGATAAATATTTAGATCATTATTCTGGGAATTCTTCTTTGGTGCAAGAGTATGAGGCCAGGTATCCTCTAGGGAACTTCCAGAGAGAAATACGCAGGCATACATACAAAAAATATATTAGCATCACAAAGGCAGGGGAAAGAATCCACACACAGATCTAGAATGCTTTCAGATGCCCCTCATAAGTTTTCTCTTGGTCCTTTGCAGAACTGCATACATTATAATGCTTGAGTAAGGACTGTGTGAATGGAAACTTCACCTGCAGTTGTGATGAAGACACTCTAAGGTCCCTGGCAGGTATATCTAGGGTTTTCCTTGCTATTAAGTGTAAATCAGTCATCGCTTGGTACCCTGGACAGTAATAAGAATTATAAGCCAATTGAAGGTTGCTTTCTATAGTAGAATCTGAAGCCCATTCCAGTACTCAGTTACTGCCTAGATAGCTGATTTTATATGAAATTGAGATGACTGAAGAGAGACAGAAGGCAATGTTCACATCAACAGTTTGCTGGGCATGCAGCCAGGCAACCATACACATCTACATAGGCAATGCAGCTGATGAAGGGAAGGCCCAAAGCTGGAGAGAACAAGGCAGTTCGCAGGGATCTAGGCAGACCTCAGGATCAGGTTTCTCCCCATTGCCTGAAGGTCTTCTCTTCTTCATTATTCTCTGGCTCTCTTTGTCTTAAACACTTTCTTCTTCTTCTTTTTTTTTTTTTATTTTGAGTCAGAGTCTTGCTCTGTGGCCCAGGCTGGAATGCAGTGGCATGATCCTGGCTCACTGCAACCTCCGTCTCCCAGGTTCAAGCTATTCTCCTGCCTCAGCCTCCTGAGTAGATGGGATTACATGCTCGCACAACCACACCCAGTTAATTTTTGTATTTTTAGTAGAGACGGGGTTTCACCATGTTGGTCAGGCTGGTTTGAACTCCTGACCTCATGATCCACCCACCTCGGCCTCCCAAAGTGCTGGGATTACAGGCATGAGCCACTGTGCCTGGACTATCTTAAATACTTTCAAAGACATAATCAACAGACCAGAAAAACTAGATTAATTGAGGCACTGGTAGGGAAAATATATGCATATAAATAAATACATGAAGTCATAACCCAAATTGGATTTGTTGTAGAAGAGCTAAAAGTCAAGTAATATAACATGCACAGGCAGAATAGAAGGAGGAAGACAGAGTTAGACCTGTGATCTCTGCCAGTAAACAGAAGGTCCACAGTAACGGTCAGCCCAGGATGGCAATGTGACTTGAGGCCAATAATGAAAGGTTGAGGAAAGAACCTCATGCCTGCAAAAGCAGTAATTTATCCTAAGTTCACTGAATACAGGTGAGTGAGCGTTGTATTATTTCTACTACAACGGACTGCCATAGGTCACTGGGAAAGACGTAAAATGTTCAACAATCTTGCCCACAGATTAGTAAAATCTTAATCTGCTCTCTGCCAACTCAGAATCAAATCTAAAGCATTAAAAACAATGATTCTCTCTGGACAGGATAACAAGTAGAGGTGGTAGAATGTAGTAGTCAAGTGTGGAGGTTCTGTGAGCACACAGACCAGGACCACAATGCCGCCTCTGCTCTTTCCAGCATGGGACCTGGGACAACTTCCTAATACCTCCAAGCCTTCCTTTTCTCAACAGCATAGAGAATAATAATTCATACCTTACATAAATCATTGTAAGATTAAAGTAGATAACATAAAAAGCCCTCAAAATGTTAAATAACAACCATTGAAGGTTTTTAATTTGTATTATCATTATCATGATTATCAATTCTACTTTTCCTTGGGCAAATAACCTTACACTCATAAACTGATTCGAACAGTTTTGTCTGTTTTATAGGATGAACACATACATCATTGCATGGAAAAAGCAGAACTTAACCTGGCTGTGCATTCTGTGGGTGCAGTTTACAGGCATCACCTGTCACTAGAATAGTAATATTAATTGTAATGCTAAGATATGGAAAGACAAAGATAAAGGTGTAAGATAAAGCTCACTAAAACAAAGGGATCTTGATGTGGAAATGTTAGTATTTAGACAAAGCATAAGGATGCAAATAAGCAAAAAGAATTTTTGTGTTTATGACCATGATACAAAGAGTTAAGAAATCCAGGTGAAAGTGGATTTTCCCTCCCACAGAATTTGAACCGCCCTCATTGTCACAAGTGTAGGCATCGCTGAAGGTGTTATCTTTCTTCATAGGCTTTCTGGTCTCTAGCCAGTGGGAAGAAGGAGATTTCGATTTTATAAACTCCAGAACGCATATATTAATGAGTAAAAAATGCTTCATAAGCTGGTCAACAGTATTTTTTGTCATCCTTCAAGTAATAAAATACTTAAAACTCCTATTAGGTTCTGACGAGTCCAAAAATGCCAAGAGGAGGGAAAGACATGATTTGATACAAAGTATAGATCTGATTTCTGTGTACGGGAATTCATATGAATTTGTTTTTATTGCACTGATTTTGACAACCTGCCATAAAACTTTTGTTAATGCTAAGAGGAAAGACATAGCTAATGCTATAAATTCACTTAGATATCTCTGCCTTACATATTTTGGTATCAAATTAAATTTTTCACTTCATTATCCCTTCCTGGCAGTTGGAAGTTGTAGACTTTAATGGAAGGTGCCAGGGTTGCTAATAGAATCTTCTCGTCACAGATGAAGGAAATGTAAAAGCAAAACTCACAAAGATTTGATAGGATTTATGCTAAAAGACAGCGACACCCAAAAGCACAAACTAAGAACGAAGCCTGTGCCCTATCGGGAGAAGGAATTAATTATCTAACAGATTTGTAACTCTTTCTCTACTATAAATAAAAATGTAGCAATTTTCACAAATGATCATTTAGCCAGAGCCAGCCATTGCCTATAGAATGGAATTAATGAGGACATTTACATAAACCTTATAGTGTTTTCATCCCTCAAGACTCAGTTCATCTGTTGCCTCCCAAATGCTCCTGATGCCCCAGGTTGAGATGGACACTTGTTTCCTTCTAATTCCATAACTCTGATAGCATAATAGCAGTTATGTTGAGGAGCGGTAATTGAATGGTTTACAGGCACAGTGTTTGCAATAAACAGAATCGGGTTTGCATCCGGCTTCCACTAATAAATAGCTAAACCTCTTTAACCTCAGTTTTACCTTTGTAAAATGAGTATATATATAATATATATATATACACACACACACATACAAAAAATATATACAATTATGTAATGTATTTAGAGTTTATTACTATAAATTTTTTTTTAACCATTGGTCGTCAATGAAAAAGAGTTTATCTTATTCATCACTCAATCTCAGTTATCTACTGCAGTGCCTGGCATGGAATACTCAATATTTGTTGAATGCACAGATGTTTATTTAAATGATTAAAATCCAAACACTAAAGTTTCTGAGGCAGGGATATGTAAAATAAATTCTAATTAGTACCAAAAATCAAAATCTGTCCAGAATTATGTGAGTTCAGAAAAGATGTGCGATACTTGTTTCCAGTTACAATTTTTTAGGAGTGGCATCCTAGATAATAGGAAGCACAAAGGCAGAAACCTGAACACAAAAATAGAATGAAAATATAGTTTTTGACTCTTTACCAATTTGCAACACTAATGCCCTACAAAATGCACAAAGTGTACCCAGAGTGAATGGGAATTCAACCTCAAGTGTTTTGTCTTCAGTTCTATAAATGTTATAATTTTATTATCCATTAATAATAACGCTATTACAAGACAAAATGTCAATGCATATGTTAAAGCATTAGAAATGTATTTGATTTAAAGTTTCCAGACAAATTTCCCACTGGGTTTGTTTGTATAAGGGTAGGTAGGACGTTAGGGCAAAAGAGTCCAGCTCTGCGTGTAATATCCCATCAGCAATCAATTTAAGGTTCTGTTCTGGAAGCTTTGGCCTCAGGCAAGGCCAGCTTTTGTTAACGGAGGCTGCAGGCACTGGCTGATCCTACAAAGCAAAGCAAATGGAAGGCCTACCAAAAGACCTAATCAAATTTTCCATCTTTAAGAAGCAGCTTCTCCTTTGAGTTGTGACACCACATCCACTCCCTACTCCGCTCCTCAAGGAGCAGATGTGCCCCTTCTCCGTTTCTAAGTCCTAGCCAGCCTCCCTGATGTGAAAGGCCGAAAGTCTTCCAACTCCACACCCAGCTGCTGGCAAGTTGGCAGAGTGAAATGCATTTGTTTATGCCCCTAGCCATTCATTTTCTTTAAGCCGGTTTCCAGCCAAGATTTTTATCTAGGTACCAGCTATTCTTTTCCAGTGGTTAACTTCATAAGGTTTTTAGTTCCCAAAGGCTACCTGATTAAAAGTAATTTGGGCATAAAAAATGTCTTTAGTATTTCTTATATGATATGTCTTATTTTGTCCCTAGAAATATTACCAAATGCTTATCCTGTAGTTTCTTTCAGAGTGAGTTTGCATTTCTTGAAAAAATTAACAATGTATTTATAATATGTAGGATTTATAATATGTATTTATAATATGCAGTATTTATAATATGCACACATTTTAAGTATACAGCTACATTTTAGACAAATACACACATTCACAAAACTACCACCCCAGTTGAGATACAGGATAAAAGTATTACTGGAGAAAACTACTGTCTTGATTTCAAATAATGTAGACTTGTTACTCCCATTTTAAACTCCACATAAATGAAATTATTTGGTAACTGCTCTTTTGTTTCTGGTTTCTTTCCCTCACATGTTTGTGAGATTCAATTACCTCAAAGCCTTATGGATATGTGCTTTTATTTCTCTTGGAAAGATACCTAGGAGTAGAATTGTTGGGTCTTATAAGAAATTGCTGGAGAGTTTTCCAAAGTAGTTGTACCATTTTATATACTCATTAGCAATGTATGGATTTTCAAGCTGCTCAATATCTTTGCCAACATTTGATGTTTTCAGTATCTTGAACATGAGCTATTCCAGTGGGTGTGAAGTAATATCTCATTGTAGTATTCTCCCGTACTTTCTAATCTCACCTAAGCATTTTTCTCTCTTTTACCTAGGTTGTCAGTTCTTGTTCAGTGCATTTCTTCATGTAAGAGAATACTATTCCCAATCAAAGGACAGACTACCAAAATTATGGTGATGTGCAAGGTCACGTGTGTGATGAAATATAAGCTGATTATGTCAACAGACGCATCTACCAAAACATTTCCTTGATCCCCTCCTGTAAACATCCTTTGGGTTTCTCAGGAGGGGCAGAATGAACCACTATCAACATAGTACCACAGACAGCCTTATCAGAATCTTGGTGAATTCATTCAACAGAAGTCTTCTCCATTTTGGTGCCAAAGCGACAAAGGAAGAATAAAGGCAAGGGAGTGGGTCTAGAGGATGTCTGCTTCTCAATTATACTTTATTTCCCTTATTCAACTGCCACCTTCTTCTATAAGCCTTAGCTCCTACCTAAACCAACTAATCCGTACCTCTTAGCCCAAAAAATCATCCTTGAAGCTCATTAGAATCAAGTGCATCTCTTATTAATTGATTCAAAAGTGGGAAAAACCATTTCATATAATTTAGGCTACATAAAATGTTTAAATACAGTGCAAATCAATTGAACTGTCCTTTCGTGTTGCATCTTTCAACAGCTGAATATTCTATATGGCATTTCACAGAAATATGATTTGATTTGAGAACATCTGCAGCAGTCTGGAACACATTTTCCCCTGTACTTGACTTTTAGCTCATTATAGCTCTCAGATGTTCTCTCGGCAATCCTGTGACATATTGGAGTGTTACTGAACAAACATCAGTGAAGCCTATGTCTTGAGTAGTGTCAATCTCAGTTGAAAATATTTCAGCTTTCTTAGCATCAACACTAGAAGAATTTAATTAACCCACTGAAACTTTCAAAATGATAGTTAATGCATGGAAGAAATGAGAAATCAGGAAAGTGGGGCGAGAGTGGATAAGCGCTTAACCTCCCACAAGCTGATGCCTACCACCATCAGCCTCTGCTTAGGCAGGCCATGAGATGCCTTGCTGCTCTGTGTAGCCTCCCACATTCTGCCATGAAACCTCTGGATTGCTCTATTGCCCCTGTGGAGATGGAGAAGGTGGAGGTGGCAACTACTGCTGTCATGCTCCCCTGGTCCCCACACAAGGTCA
The DNA here is from genome assembly GCF_001698545.2 of Rhinopithecus bieti. Taxonomy (NCBI): domain Eukaryota; kingdom Metazoa; phylum Chordata; class Mammalia; order Primates; family Cercopithecidae; genus Rhinopithecus; species Rhinopithecus bieti. Next base: position 1,421,606 of record NW_016803685.1, on the reverse strand, counting down.
GCTTCCAGGCTCTAATCAGCTCTCATCCAGATGCTCTCATGTTTTTAGTAGGTGGGGCTGGGAGACCAAGGTCAGAAAAGAGCTGTCGGCAGTGACACGGTTTTTTGCCCACTGCTGCTATTACATTAAGGAAGCAGCTGGTGAGATAATGTATGCCAAAGTGCTTTGTAAATTATAAAGTGCTTATATAATTGTCAGGGATAATCACTACTGTTGTTTTATTCCGAGGTTGCAGAAAGAGCACTGAACTGGGATGCTGGGTATCAAAGTCCATCAGAAAGCTGAATATAGGAATGTGTAGGGTCCAAAGGGAGGTCTTTGGTGCGAGTACAGATTTGGAAGATAACAATAAAGAGAGTCAAATTGGCTTCAGGGGTCAAATGAGCATACAGTAATATGAGAGCCACAGATGGAACAAGGAAATACCAGTATTTAAGAGACAAAAATGTGTGTGTGTGTGTGTGTGTGTGTGTGTGTGTGTGTTTGTGTATGTGTGTGGGGGGGTGTCCTAAAAGATTAACTCCAAGAAGTTTCTCTTCACACACAGAAATATTGTTTATCTCCAGGCCTTTGCCATGCTTTATGCCTTATCCTATTTTTCCCACTCCTACTAGACTTTGTTTCAGGTTATCCTGGAGAACATTCTCAAGCTCTTCCCCTGCTGTCTGTGTGTATCTCTATAATTGCAATTATCACACTATATTATAAATAACTATTTAAGTGTTCAATTTCCACACAGTCTGTGATCCTTTTAAGCGCACAATTAATTATATTATTATTAATGTTTGCATCTATAATGACCAGCATATACTAGGTACTAACGATTGTTTCCTTGAAAAAAAGTAATAGAGACATAGGAGAAAAGTGTGTTAAAAGTCAAAGAAGACATTTCATGTATGAAGGAGTAGTCAGTTGTTGAATGTAACACAGATTTTGCAGAATAAAGACTGGGAAGTATCTACTGGATTGGGTGATCAGTAGTAAACAACTCAACTTTAGCAGAACCACGTTTAGTGATTTTGGGGGTTGCCAGTGGGTAGAAATCTAACCTTGATTAGCTGAAGACAGAAAAGCAAGTAAGAAATGAAGGACAGTGAGTAGAGATGACATTTTCTAGAACCTGAACTGTGAGGGGAAAAAGAAATTTGGACTATTATTTCTTTTTTTTTTTTTTTTGACATTTCTATGAGATACATTTGGGTCAGGAAATAGGGGCTAAGAGAAAGTACGTATATTGTCCAAGGCTTACTGCTTACAAGACAGAAACCATGAGTAAGGTGCACACTCTTCCTGGTTCCACAGTTGGATGAGGCCAATTGCTGGATATCCTCCTAACTGATTTAAAGTCGGGCGGTCTTACTCTGTTCAGGCTGCTACAATAAAATACCGTAAACTTGGTGGCTTATAAACAACAAACATTTATTTCTCACCATTCTGGAGGCTGGAAAGTTCAAGATTGAGACCCTGGGTGACTTGGTATCTGGGAATGGCCTGCTTCCATACAGATGGCACCTTCTCACTGTATCTTCACATGGTAGAAGGGCAAGGGATCTCTCTGGGGTCACTTTTATAAGGACATTAATTTTAAGACCTTCCAAGCTCCCACCTCCTAATAGCATCACATTGGTAGTTAAGATTTTAACAAATGAATTTTGGGGGGACACAAACATTCAGACCATAGCATAGGCACAATGGGGAATAAACATCTTAGCTATATGTTATGGAAAGAAAGGCTATGTGGTAGCCTGGAGCACTCTGACAGGAGAGGTCAGTGGAGTGATATAATGAGAAACTGCACTACAGCACCAGCTACTTCAGATGGGAAGGAGTGCAGGAAAGGAAGTGAAGAACACAAAAAATGAGTGTATTAGTCCATTCTCACACTGCTATAAAGACATGTAACAGAGACTGGGTAATTTATAAAAGAGGTTTAGTTGACTTACAATTCTGCACAGCTGGGGAGGGCTCGGGAAACTTACAATTGTGGCAGAAGGCGAGAGGGAAGCAAAGGCACATCTTACATGGTGGCAGGCAAGAGATGAGTGAAGAGGGAAGAACCCCTTATAAAACTATCAGATCTTGTGAGAACACACTCACTATCACAAGAACAGCATGGAGGAAACTACCCCATGATGCAATCACCTCTCACCAGGTTCCACCCTTGACACATGGGGATTAAGGGGGTTACAATTCAAGATGAGATTTGGGTGGAGACACAAAATCTAACCATATAAATGAACTTTCACCAGGTTCCACCCTTGACACATGGGGATTATGGGGGTTACAATTCAAGATGAGATTTGGGTGGGTACACAAAATCTAACCATATNTAGCATCACATTGGTAGTTAAGATTTTAACAAATGAATTTTGGGGGGACACAAACATTCAGACCATAGCATAGGCACAATGGGGGAATAAACATCTTAGCTATATGTTATGGAAAGAAAGGCTATGTGGTAGCCTGGAGCACTCTGACAGGAGAGGTCAGTGGAGTGATATAATGAGAAACTGCACTACAGCACCAGCTACTTCAGATGGGAAGGAGTGCAGGAAAGGAAGTGAAGAACACAAAAAATGAGTGTATTAGTCCATTCTCACACTGCTATAAAGACATGTAACAGAGACTGGGTAATTTATAAAAGAGGTTTAGTTGACTTACAATTCTGCACAGCTGGGGAGGGCTCGGGAAACTTACAATTGTGGCAGAAGGCGAGAGGGAAGCAAAGGCACATCTTACATGGTGGCAGGCAAGAGATGAGTGAAGAGGGAAGAACCCCTTATAAAACTATCAGATCTTGTGAGAACACACTCACTATCACAAGAACAGCATGGAGGAAACTACCCCCATGATCCAATCACCTCTCACCAGGTTCCACCCTTGACACATGGGGATTATGGGGGTTACAATTCAAGATGAGATTTGGGTGGGGGCACAAAATCTAACCATACAAATGAACTTTTCCATTTCATAATTTTTCACAGGGCTAAATAGCCAGCTACCCCTCTGGAAACAGTTACAATTTATCTGAAATTCTATATTAATCCTCATAGGCTGGTTGTACTGTGGTAATAATAGACCCTTAAATCTTAGTGGCTTGACAAAATAAAAGTTCCTTTCTTACTCAAAAAAAGTCTGCTGTGTCTCTAGCTGTGCTAATACATGGTATCTGACCATCTAGGCAATCCATTTTATGTTGCCACCATCTCAGCATGAGACTTCAGTGTTCATCGTGGCAGAGGAAGGGAGTAGGGGGAACTGAGTGCTAGTGCTTAAATGCTTCCAGCCAAAAGAGTCATACACTACACTTTGGTCACATTTCATTGACTAAAGTAAGTCACTTACTTATATGGAACACCAAGGGGCAGGGAGGTTTGCCTCTCTTATAAAACCAGAGGGGACAAAGAATAGAAAATATTAGCGAGCACTAGCAAAATCTACCACAAATGCCAAAAGCACGCAGAGTTAGATGGCCTTCCAGCCTTACTCTATATCTCAGTGAAGATTATATACATTAGCACTGGAATCATTTTATTTTCCTAGGAAGACTGGATTACCACAAATGCCATGTGTTTGCCTTTGTTTCTTTCACTTGGGACTTACATTAAGTGGAAAGAAAGACTTGGTAACATTTAGGGTTTGAAAGACGCCCAGATCGATAGCCTGATCATGGGTGGGTGACATTCTTCAGCTCAGCTGGGCTGGGCTGAGCAAATGAAGAGACTAACGGCCAGCACAAGACCTAGAAAAGGCTCTATAGTTTGAGATGAAATGGGATAAAATTGATAAGTAGGGAAGACAAGCGAAATGCTTTAAAGATGTATTGCAACAAATCTTCAAAAGGCACAGTCTTGACAGTGAAACAATCCACAGCAGACTGGCCAGCATGGTGTAAGGGCTAGGAGTGAAGGCTTCAGGGCACTTCCAGTCTATGAGGCACTTCACAAACAGTGCCTGAAGCTGCAAATCAAAGGCTTCTCAGTGTAACATTTGTCACATTTTCTGTGCACGTTGTAGTCACATCTTCTCAGACACATTTCGAGGGGTCACCTGTGACTAAGAAGCGCAACTATTATAGGGCATGGATTTGAGCTACCAATAACATTGCTTTTTAAGATTATACAGTACAAAATAGAGTGGATATTTGATAATTAGGTGGTTAACTAGATCAATATGGGTAACCAAACAGAGTAACCAGGTTTCTAAGAAGAAAAGGAAATGAGATGGATATTTCATCTGAATGTCTAAACTGATTTGGTTAAGTGTGAGACTGCCAATTATTCAGGGCAACTGAAGATATCCTCACCTATTCTTCCTAAGCTCCCAGGGTTTGGGTAAAGCGGTTCAATATCAGTTATGATCCATATCATCTTGAAGCTAAAAATAAATTTAATTATGGTTTGTTTTGTTTGACTTTTTTTTGGTAAATTAAATCCCCTTTTATTATTCCAAACAGCAGATATTTCAATTTTTTCCCCTGAAATCTTAGATGAGGACAAATTGGCATAAAGCTCAATATAATTATAATTTCTGTTGACTCCTTACATTATCAAAATGACTCCTTTGACTCCTATAATTACCAGAAAATTATATCTTCAAACTAATATTCCCTTTATTCAAGTGAGCAGATGGGCTTAACGGGAGATATAACAAATACATGTTTTTCTCAGGAAGAGTATCAGGGGCATAGCTCAAAATTACAGAGAGGTATTTTCTTTACTCCATAAAATGAGGATTGGGAACAAAGCTAACTGGTTTGCTATAAATGTCCACTGATTTTGTAAAGATCATAGAGGGAAAGGTATGGCATGAATTCAAAGCTAGAATTTGAATTCAAGTTTTAACTTACACGGATATAGTAATGATTTCTTTTTAAATCTTCAACCTCCATCCAGAACAAGAACAATCCTCATTTTTTTTTCATGGTTTAAAAGTAACATCAGAATTAACGTGGACAACTTGTGTTGAATATGAAAAGCACTTTTATACAAGTTTTAAGTATATAATTAATATTAATAAGGTGCATTCTGATTAAAGTAGTTATATTGGATGAAGTATGAGGAATTATACCTAACTACTTCCATGAATGTGACAAAAGAAGTAATTGCATTTGTGTTTGGCAATTAGATATCAATTTGATGCAGTACGGAGAAATGGGGAATCATAATTTGTATATGCATGATGGACAAAAGGAAGGAACTTATGGGAGAATGACAACACAATGAAAATGTTGTATGGTTTACATTTTATTTCAGGCATGCAATGGTGGATTGTGATAAGGCAGTTGTAGTGGCTACAGATTCAAAAAGCACCTTGCTGCCCAAATTCCTAGACCCGGTGACCTGTTGGTACTCCACACTCAGACAGGGAAGTGGAAATCCATGTTCTGTACTATCTCATCCTACATCTCAATGTCCATGCAGGCACTGACAATTGATCACACACCTCTGCTGGGTTAGGCTTTGCATCACAAGCTTCCTCTATACAGGGCTCCCAGCAGGTACTACCAAATGATTAGAGTTGTGCTGTAAAATGAACCAACTTACCCCTGGGATGAGAGAAACCAAGCTAGGGAGGCTTATAGGACTTCACAAACTATTCTGGTTATAAGCAATGCAAAACTACCTCTTCCCATAACTTGAGGGACTCCCAACAGCCCCTCCACTAACGGTTCACATTAAATTCAGATGTTAACTTTTGGCAACAGCAGTAGACACCTCCTTTCTGCCTATTTTAGGAAGAATGATGGACTACTTATGACAGTTCACTGCCCAAACCTAAAGTTAATTAATTTATCTCCATTTTACCTGGAAAGTGAACACTTCTGAATTATTTAGAAGCTTTTCGTGATAGGAAGTGCTTCAAAAGACAAAGATGCTAGCTTTTGATCAGATTAAACAAAACTAAGCTAGTAAAATCGTGGTATCAATAGGTTAAGATAACTTCTAAAAACAATTTGTAAGTACCACCTGAAAAATCTGCACAAAGGAGAGAAGAAATCAAATCATAAGTATTGCTCAAATGTTTCTATATACCCCAGTATTACCAATATATTTGGATATGAATATATCACATATTCAGAATTACCCCAAATTGCGTATCTATCTATGCATCTCCATGTTACGAATACTTACAATAACAACTGCCATGTATTGATTGCTTACAACTACATGCTATACACTTTAGATATAGGATTTCTCTTTTTTTTATCACAGAAGACTTCTGTGTACATATATGATTTCTAATCTTTACAAAGTACTGCAAAATAGCTATCATCATCTCAGTTTGCTTTTACATAAATGGAGGATTGTGGGACCCATGTAGCTGTTCCAAGCTCACCTGGTAGTAAGGCATCACGCCTGGATTTAAACTCAGACCTGCTGGGTTCCAAGCACTCTCTCTTCTGTGGTGAGCTTTTGACTACAGCACATTGACTTACTTGTAGGATCATCACACACTGATGAGATGATCAGAAGCTCAGAACAAGATGGGGCTATCAAATTTCATCCAACATTTTTTGCTTCTAAGGAGGAATAATCACCATTTATAAAACAGGTGTCTATCTTATTTTTACAGGATACTTGACACTCCAGCATTCTACTTAAGATATCACTCAAACCATCTGATGATATTGAGATGTAGATTAAGTCTCCATAACATGTATGCCATACATTCTGATCTGATAATTTTGAACGTTTGAACTTTCAGGGACTGGTGTTTTGTTTTTTATTTTCCTTCCTCCTGCCCTATGAAATGAACTAAAACAATAAAAAATATTTAGCCTCATGTGATCTGACTACAATCATAGAAAGTGATCTCAATAATATATTTTATATCAAATCATTACCCAAGTAACTGATAGAAATGTAAATATCATCTGGAACTTTTCTAACAATATAATGTAACTGTCTGACAGTCGCAGGGAGAATAACTGTGGGGACAAAGCTGCAATGGGAGAAGATAACATGGACAAGAAATACACGGCCATACAATGAACTTGAAGAAAAATGGCTTTCATCCCCTTCCCTTCTCCTCTTTTCTGGGTTAGCTCCAAGAACAGTCATTACGGTAAAAAAAAAGTCTCCCAAAAACGTTATCATAGACACATAGGAGTAAACTGCAAGAGCCTACCAGCAGGTCCTCATCATAGATTTTCCATTTTAAGATTATATATACTCATCGATAAAATTAAATTTTCTAATGATTAAAGTTTACATTTTGAAAATATTATCATACATTTATTCTGCATGCAAGTTCTTCATGAGATACAAGTATATGAATATTTTCTCCCAATCTGTGACTTGAGTTTTCATTTTTTAAATTATATCTTTTGATGAGCATAAGTTAATTGCGATGAAGCATAATTCATCTATTTTTTCTTGTATGGTTAGTGTTTTTTTGGTATCCTGTCCAAGACATTTTTCCTTTCCCCAAGGTTATAAAGATATTTACTTGATGTTTTCTTTTAAAAATGTACAGTTTGAAGGCAAGGAGTATATGCCTTCTGTTCAATTTTGCTGTGAATCTAAAACTCTAAAAAAAAATCGTATAGTCTTACCTTATAAAAAAGTTTACTTTTTTGTATGATATATTTAAAATTACTTTTTTGTCCTGTGAGAGGTAGATATGAGGTTCATTTTTTAATATGGGCATCCATTAATTCCAGTACTATTTATTTTTATTTTATTTTATTTTATTTATTTTTTTTTTTTTT
>NW_016803685.1:1399652-1410459 GCF_001698545.2 Rhinopithecus bieti | reverse complement strand
GATTCCTATTTAGTCCTTAAACATTTCACTCAAGAATGAACACTTGATACCATTTTAATAGGAACACACTTTTTTTTTTTTTTTGAGACAGAGTCTCGCTCTGTCGCCCAGGCTGGAGTGCAGTGGCCGGATCTCAGCTCACTGCAAGCTCCGCCTCCCGGGTTCCCGCCATTCTCCTGCCTCAGCCTCCCACGTAGCTGGGACTACAGGCGCCCGCCACCTCGCCCGGCTAGTTTTTTGTATTTTTTAGTAGAGACGGGGTTTCACCATGTTAGCCAGGATGGACTCGATCTCCTGACCTCGTGATCCGCCCGTCTCGGCCTCCCAAAGTGCTGGGATTACAGGCTTGAGCCACCGCGCCCGGCCCCAGTACTATTTATTGAAACGGCTTTCTTTTCTCCATTGAATTGCTTTTGCACCTCTGTCAAAAATCAATTTAGTGTATATGTGTGGGTTTATTTCTGGACTTTCTATCCATTCCATTGATCTATTTGTCTACCCTGACACCCAAACACACTTGCTTGATTACTGTAGATTTATAGAAAATCTTGAAGGCAGATAGTACAAATTCTCCCACTTTCCACTTTGTTCTCCTTTTTCAAGATTGTTTTGGCTATTCTAGTTTGTCTGAATTCCAGTGTAAATTTTAGCATAACTTGTCAATTTCTAAAAAATACATGTTGGAATTTTGATTGGGATTATGATGTGTATACAGATCAATCCAGGGAGAAATAACATCTTAACATATCTTACCATCGATTTAAGTCTTCTTCAATTTTTCTTCAGCAGTTCTTAACTTTTATTTTAGATGCAAGGGTACATATGCAGGTTTGTAATAAAGGTAAACTTGTGTCATGTGGGTTCACTACACAGGCTATTTTGTCACTCAGGTATTAAGCCTAGTACCCAGTAGTTATTTTTTTCCTGATCCTCTCTCTCCTCGCACCTTCCATCCTCAAGTAGGCCCCAGTGTTTGCTGTTCCCCTCTTTGTGTCCATGTATTCTCATTATTTAGCTCCCACTTATGAGTGAGAACATGCAGTGTTAATTTTCTGTTCCTGCATAAGTTTGCAAAAGATAATGGCCTCCAGCTTCATCCATGTTCCCACAAAAGACACAATCTCGTTCCTTTTTATGGCTGCATAGTATTCCATAGTGTATATGTACCACATTTTCTTTATCCAATCTGTCACTGATGGCCATTTAGGTTGATTTAACGTCTTTGCTATTGTGAATAGTGCTGCAATAAACATACGTGTTCATGTGTCTTTATGGTAGAATGATTTATGTTCCTTTGGGTATATATTCAGCAGTGGAATTGCTGGGTAGAATAGCAGTTCTATTTTTAGCTCTTTGAGGAGCCAACACACTGCTTTCCACAATGGTTGAACTAATTTGCAGTCCCACGGACAGTGTACAAGCATTCTGTTTTCTATGCAACCTCACCAGTATCTATTGTTTTTTTACTTTTTATTAATAGTCATTCTGATTGGTGAGAGATGGTATCTGAATGTGGTTTTATGTGCATTTCTCTAATGATCAGTGACACTGAGCTTCTTTTCATATGCTTGTTGGCTTCATGTATTCACATGGCTGTGAAAGCAATTTTTCTTTCAGTGCAGATACTACATATATTGTAATTTGTTCCTAAGTATTTTATAGTTTTTAGATGCCATTGTAAATGACATTTAAGAATTTTAATTTTCAGTTCATTGTTCCAATTGTTCATGTAGTCAAAATACAACTATTTTTGTATATTGTTTTTGTATTATGAAACTTCGTTAAATTCACTTATTATTTTAATAGTGTATTTATAGGTTCTTTAGGATTTTCTATGCACACAATTTTACCATCTGCAAATAAAGACAGTGTAAGCCCATTTTTTTCCAATCTAGATATCATTTCTTTATTTTTATGATCTTATTGCACTGGTTAGGACTTCTAGTACAATATTGAATAGAAGTATAGAAGTAGAAAGAATGGACATTCTTGCCCAGCTCTTGATCTTAAGAGAAAATAATTTATCCTTTCAACATTAAGTATGATACTAGCTATAGAATTTTTGTAGACGTTTCCTTCTATTAATGAATTGCTGAAGGCCATTATTATGTTTGGATTTTGGATTTTGTCAAATGCTTTTTGCTGATCTAAGGACTTATAACCAGAATACATTAAGAACTCCTAAAAATCAATTAAAACATTAAAAAATGGACAAAATATTTGAATAGACACTTCACAGAGGAAGATATATGGATGGCCAATAAGAACATAAAGAAGTGTTACATCATCTTATTAGGGAGATGAAAATTAAAATCACAGTGAGATACCAATACATACGTACTAGAATAGCTGAAACTAAAAAGCCTGAGAATATCAAAAGGTGGCTGGAACACAGAAGAACCAAACACCCACCCACAGCTGGTAGGACTGTGAAATAGTAAAGCCACTTTGGACATCTGTGTGGAAGCTTCTTGTAAAACTTACGCATCCACCTTATGACTGAGAAATTATACTCCTATGTACTAGCTAGGAGAAATGAAAACATGTTCACAAAAAGAGTTATGCAAGTATGTTTATAGTAAAAATATTCATTACACCAAAAAAGTGAAAACAGCCTAAATATAATTTGGAGTAAATTGTGGTATTTTAATAAAATACCGTATTATTTACCAACAAAAATAAACTAATACCTACAATAATATGAAAAAATCTCTGCAATATTGTAGCGAATGAAAGTTGCAACACACAAAAAATACATATTCTGTAGAATTTCATTTATGTGATGCTAAAAAACATGAACCAACTAATCTCTGGTGACAGGTGCTAGATGGTGTTTGCGTCTGGTGGTGGTAAAGGAAGAGGTAATGGCTGGAAAAGTGCACAAAGCATCTTCTGAGGTGTTGGCAATGTTGCATGCTTTGGCAGAGATGAGGATTTCACGGATATATGTGTTTGTCACAACTTGTCAAATGGTTCATTTAAGACCTCTTTATTTTCCCTCTATGTAATTTATATTTCAATAAGGAAAAATAAGTGGCATAGAAGATACAAAACTTTTGAAGTTGTAAATGGGAAATTATAGTATCCTCTTGTGAGACTGTCATTATGCATTTGGTAAGGATCTTGCTGTTGACATTTATCCATTTCTTTGGACACTGCTTTATTCTCTGTGTTGAATAACTTGCCAGAAAAGAAAAAAATAGATAGATATCTACATATAATGTTACCACAACCATATAACAATAGTTTTATGAAATTGTGTCATTTCAGTTTTTTTTAATCAGTATAAATTTAAGGGGTACAAGTGCAGTTTTGTTACATGGATATATTGCATAGTGGTGAAGTCTGAGCTTTTAGTGTAACCATCATACGAATAATGTACATTGTACCCATTAAGCAATTCCTCATCTCACATCCTACTTCTACCCAATTCCTCATCCTCCACCCTGCTTCTACCCTCCCACCGTTTTGAGTCTCCAGTGACTATTATTCCACACTCTATGTGCATGTGTACACATTAATTAGCTTCCACTCACAAGTGGGAACATGCAGTATTTGACTTTCTTTTCTTGAGCTGTTTCACTTAAAATAATGGCCTCCAGAGGGCGCAGTGGCTCATGCTTGTAAGCCCAGAACTTTGGGAAGCTGAGGTGAGTGGATCACTTGAGGTCAGCAGCTTGACACCAGCCTGGCCAACATGGAGAAACCCTGTCTCTACTAAAAATACAAAAATTAGTTGGGCGTGGTGACAGGCGTCTGTAATCCCAGCTACTCGGGAGGCTGAGGCAAGAGAATCGCTTGAACCTGAGAGGTAGGGTTACAGTGAGACAAGAACGTGCCATTGCACTTCAGTCTCTGTGACAGAGCAAGACTGTGTCTCAAATACATAAATTAAAAAAAAAAAAGTTAAAAAATTTAAAAAAAGATAATGGCTTCCAGATCCATCCATGTTGCTGTAAAAGACACTATTTCATTCTTTTTTTATGGCTGAATAGTATTCTACATTTTCTTTATTATCTGTCAACGTACATTTAGCTTTATTCCATATCTTTGCTATAGTGAATACTGCTGCCATAAACATATGAATGCAAGTATCTTTTTGATGTAGTGATGTCTTTTCCTTTGGATATAAACCCAGTAGCGCGACTGCTGAATTGAATGGTAGTTTTATTTTTAGTCCTTTGAGAAATCTCTATATTCTTTTCCACATGGCTTAAACCAATTTACATTCCCACCAAAAATGTATAAACATTCCCTTTTTTTCCCCCCACATCCTCACCAATATCTGTTATTTTTTGACTGTTTAATTAGAGCCATTCTGACTGGTGCAAGATAATATCTCATTGTGGTTTTAATTTACATTTCTCTGATGATTAGTGATGTTGAACAGGTTTTCATATGCTTGATGGGGTTTGTCTTCTTTTGAAAAATGTCTGTTCATGTCCTTTGCCTACTTTTTTAATAGGGGTTATTTCTTTGTTGTTGTTGAGTTGTTCGAGTTCTTTGTAAATTCTGGGTGACAGTCCCCTGTTGGATATGTAGTTTGCATATATTTTCTCCCATTCTGTAGGCCCTCTGTTATCCCAATTATTTCGTTTGCTGTGTACAGGCTTTTTATTTTAAGTCCCATTTGTCTATTTTTGGTTTTGTTGCATTTGCTTTGAGGTCTTTGTCATAATTATTTTGCCTAGATTAATGCCCAGAAGAGTTTTCCTTACATTTTTTTCTAGTATTTTATAGTTTCAGATCTTACATTTAAATCTTTGATGAATGATTTTGGGTAGCATTTTAAATATGGTTAGTGATAGGAGTACAATTCAATTTTTATGCATATGGCAATCCAATCATCCCAGCACTATTTATTGAAAAAGGTGCCCTTGTTCTAGTGTATGCTTTTCGTCAACTTTGTCAAAGGTCAGTTGGCTGTAGATATGTGGCTTTATTTCTGGGTTCTCCATTCTGTTCCATTGATCCATATGTCTATTTTTATACCAGTACCATGCTGTTTTTGTTACTACAGCCTAATTGTATCATTTGAGGTCAGGTAATGTGATGACTCCAGCTTTGTTCTTTTTGTCAAATTTGCTTTGGCTATTTGGACTCTTTTTTGGTTCCATATGAATTTTAGAATTGTTTTATCAGTAACTGAGAATGATGTATCTGGTCATATGGATATAATTTTGGTTTCTACTATCAAAACAAATCCTTGTTTTCAGAGTTGCTGTACAACCACCATGACAGCATTTCTGATTTTAACCTAATGAGAGCCTTTTAATGAGCACAGATTATGTTCATTTATTAATATCACCAATATGTATTTCATCATTTTTTAATACCTACTGAAAGTACAGCAATTTGGCAGGTTTATTGTTTTCTTCTAAAATGACTGCTGCTATTCTTAAAAGGATCTAGCTGGAATTTTAATTATACATTGACTTTCTTTTTTCCTCCTAAATAAGGACACAACAGGTAATTCATGCATTTTAATTCTATAAACATGTAGCATTGTGTTAGGTGCTTCAAAACTCCAGAATGAATAAGATATTATCTTTCTTTCAAAATGCTTCTAATGACCTGCAGCAATGGACAAGAAGATATACAATTAAAAGAAAATGCAGTACTTGCAATACTAGTTATAGGAACCATGGGCTGTAAGAAAAAGAAAAGGAGTGATTTGATTTTCCTGGAGGCCAAGGAAGAGGGTCATAGACAGCCTTACAAAAGAAGTGACATTTAAGGTAGATCCTAAAAATATATTAATGATTGATCAATATGTTCAATTCAGCTACCATGCCATTACTCTTACATGGTAGACATTGCGTTGGCACACAGCCTGGGTTCTAGGCCCTCAAGAAGCTTATAATCTAGGCATATTTTGCCAAGTCAAGAAGGCATAAAGGTTGCTCACCTGTCTATCTCACTCCTTCTATTCTGACTTTTTCCATGTTATTTTTACCAAACTAGACTCACACATAAAAAAGGAACTTTAAGTTCAAAGGTTGTTTCTTTACACATTCTTTTCATTTCTGATGTAACGGAAAAAGTAATGGTTTGGTAAGTCAAGTGACTACTAATTCTTAATGTTACCAATAAGCTTTTTTCTCTCAACATTCATGTAGTCATTAATTCACTTTTCAATCAATGTTTATTAAGGCATTACCGTGTTCAGTGCATGTCTAGGGAACTGGCATACAAAGATGGATAAGAATAGTGAGGCTATTTTCTAGTAAACGAAGAGGACTTACAAAAATACGACTGCAATGTGACACTGGTTACAACTAAGGTTCAAAAAGAGAAGGAGACATTAATTCTATTGTAAAGGTCAGGGCATAGCTCAAAGAGAAAGTGATGCTTGAGAACTGGAAAGCCATTCCAGATGTCAGGAACAGTGTGTAGAAATGCATGCAGATCCCAAGTGATCATTAGTTTTTGGCCTCTGCTGTTTTTCTTTCACAACTGCTATTTAGGAGTCCTGTTCTCATCCCAAGCACCAAACAGTGAATACATTTTCTTCCACGCTATTCCAGTTGTAAAATTTGCTGTTCAAATATTGGACTGTTCAGTTTCTTTCATGTTTCTTAGCAAGAATGTCAACATAACTCTTATTTCCCATAACTAAAAGTGCCAAATACTAATATTTTATTTTCTAAAATCACTAAAATATATACATTGCCTCCAACTCTATAGATGCATTTCTGGATAAAGTTATATTTGCAATTATATTTTCATTTTGGTAATCTTCACAAGCCCATAGTTAAAACCTTTGGAGCCAGATGTATGGATTTAAAAATATCTTTTGGATTTTAGAAAAGTAAAATGGTACATATACCAAATTTTAACAAACACTCCCTCTCCAGCCCCAGCAAGGTGTGGGGTAACAATCTGGAATCAAGCACATTAATCTCTCTGTAGTAAACACTTCAATGTTCTCTAAGAGGAATAAAGATTATAGCAAGTCTCACATCAGTTCAGGCCAGGTTTTCTGCCGAATGAATTATGTAAAACCATTTGGTTTCAGCATTTTTTGAATTTCAGAATTGTTAATGAGGGATTATGGAACTGTATTGTAATTATTTTCATTGTACAGTTTTATAAAAAAGGTTTAGAGAGATTAAGTAACTTGCCCAAGTTGTCTAGCTGATAAGGAAGCTTCACATAAACCCAGCAGTCTTACTCTTTGCTAATAGCTGCTGTCCTACATGCAGTTTCTCCATTGGGTATTTCCGACCTCTGGCCATTCGGAACCGAGTGTCATGCTTCTCTGGCACTCCTCTCCTGCCTCTTTTATTTCACTTCTTTTCCAACTCCAAATTATTTATTGTTTACTTTCTCCATCAAGAGAAGCTTGTGTTCTGCTCATGGCTGACTTCTCAGTCTCTCACTTTTCTATTGCTATTCTCTTTTTCATTCCTTTCGGCAATGCAGATTTTTGGATCCCTCCATGAGAATTTACGATGTTAAAACGCAGATTCTCAACACACCTCCGACCCACTGACTCAGGGTCAATGCTGGTGGGGCCTAGGAACCTACATTTCTCACGAGCATGCTGCATGGTTTGCAAGCACCAAGAGTTTGACATCAATAGCTCTGTGTTGTGCCAAAGCTGATGACTGTTCTTCTCAGGAATTTGCTCTTCTTGCAGGCACAGATTAAAATGGCTTGCACCATAAGTCTCCTAAAACCTAACTACCTGCCCTTCAACAGCCACCTGAAGAAGCCCTGCTATGGCAGTTTGATCAGTTAATAAGTAAGGTAAGCATAAGGAGAGCATATTAATATGTTAATTACTTGAAAGATAACATGACATACTTGGCCAAATCCTTGTTTCCATAGCCCAAGTCTCATTTTCTCTCCATTGTCAAACACTGCACTGTAATGGGTTTCTTCTAAATATCTATTCTGGTTTATTGTAGCCTGACCTATGAGTGAATATCAGAGTAGCAATTGTACTTTCCAAACAAAATTTTCCTGTGTAAAGAAGCCAGATACTTCTAGAGTGTCTTTCTACAAAGGGTCTACATTTCCTTTCATCTCCTTACAGTATGCAGACACTGTGAGGACCAGCATACTATTCTTTAGCTAATGAAAGGACAATATGAGTTATTTTCAAACACACACACACACGCGCACATACACACACACACACACACACACACACAACAGCAGCAGCAACATTAAGAGAGAACGATTAGGAAATCACCTGTATCCTAGATCCAGAGTACTTTGATTCACTATTAGGGATATTAATCTAAAGGGAATAATCATCTATTGTTTTAGTCATGTCAGCCTGCATTGGAGAATCCAGAAGCATAAATCTATTACCAGACCATCTGCTTTTTCCTCAAGTTAGTGTTGAGAAATGAATCACTGATATAATCACATAGAAAATCTTGCTTTTTTTTTTTAACAAATGATAATGCTGAAAATTACACTTACAATTTTGATGAAAGCTGAGCTTGACAAAATAAAGTCTGAATCTCGATTCAAACTATTACCAAATCAATTTCCATTTATGTCATTGACACAAGTGCCTTCATCATTACCCATCTTTTATTTGAGTATGTAAGTTTTGAAATGAGTGTGAAAATCCTTTAAAGACAAAACATGACAGTGCAATGCAGCTACTTACATTTCAGCTCACATGGCAACCACCCAAATTTGAGACAATGATTTTATAGATGGTCATAAACTATCATGTCAGAGACAATTTCCTTGAGATATTTACATTGAATGAAGGTAAAGCCATTTGTGAATTTTTTTTAGTTATAAACAACCTTAGGTATTGATAGTCATTGATAAAGGCAAGAACATTCACTGTCTGAATACTGCAGAGTCAGTTGATGATAATATGATTAGTTACACTAATAATGCTGCTTAGGCACTATCTGGCTAATTACAATATTATAAATATTAATGTCACAGTCTTTCTGTTTGATTGCCACTCATGGAGTCATTCATCATGACATTTTCCTGGAACCCACATTGTAAAATTTTGTTTCTTTCCTCCTTTTCTTTTTTCATTACTGGACTTGCAATCATACACATTACTCTTGAAGAAGGTTTTTTTTTTTTTTTTTTTTTTTTTTTTTTTGCTATCTGTTAGCAGAGGGAAAGTGATATTTTCTGCTAAAGCTAGCCAAATATAAGTCAATTATATGATGTTTCTCTTATTCTTTCTGAGTCCCTAACCCAGTCATCCAAGGCAGAGTACCCAGGGCTTTTGTTTTCCATGCTTTTTCATGTGACCTGCTTCAAGTTAAGATTCATTTGAATTATTAAATGCTTCCTTAAAGAATCTTTTTATACTGCCTCTCTTTTTTTAAAGTTAATTATTGATGTAGTGACAAGCTGAAAAGACTAAGAATTATAATTTTTTCCTCCCTTCACTGAGGGCTCAAGAAATGTCTTCTGACAATGGTTGTCTATTTAGAATAATACAAAGGAAATACAAAGGCAAAACGCTGAATGTTGTTTTAGCAGAGTTGCTAAAATCACTGTATTATAGAAAATGTAAATGGAGTGTATATTTCTTGGAAAATAGCAGTTAGTGAGAAAGTTGGGACATAACCTTTTGAGCCCAGGTTTAACAACACAGTAGA
The DNA here is from genome assembly GCF_001698545.2 of Rhinopithecus bieti. Lineage (NCBI taxonomy): Eukaryota > Metazoa > Chordata > Mammalia > Primates > Cercopithecidae > Rhinopithecus > Rhinopithecus bieti. Next base: position 1,400,860 of record NW_016803685.1, on the reverse strand, counting down.
AGGAGTTACAAAAGATACTGATTAGATTTTAATTTTAAAAACTTCCTTACATTATTCAAGACTACAGTGATTTGATTGTCTTGAAAACAGAAAGGTTAATTTCCAGAAAGCATAAAGAAATCTCCAGACTCCCACTGTAAAGAATGCCAGTCATCACCACAGTAAGCCAGAATTTGGAGGCACTTTACACTGTAAACTTCAGTCTTTTCCTTTTATATAATTTTGTGTTGTATTGGTTTTATAAAAAGGTAACTCACAGACCCATCATACGCCTGTAATCAAGTCTCCTTCAGAAAGAGTACACTGAGGAAATCACATCCACCAGCCACTGTGTTTCCTTTGTTAGTGAGAATGTGAGATGGTAAATAAGATCTGAAATAGAAACTGACCAAGGCTGAATTCTCAGGAATAACACAGGAGATTTAAGCACATACCTTGTCCATGAGTTCAGCTATACGTGGAACTGGTTTCCCTTTCTGGTGACTCACAGTAGCTGGACTCTGTCCATCCCAGTCTTGTAGTTCTTCAATACTTTTCAGATAAAGCAGGGCTTTGAGGCCAGTGCAGTAGTCTTCAATCACAGTGAAATCCTGATTCTGAATGGCACTGCATACCTAGAAAAGATGGAGCAGTCAACCAAGTGTCAAACCAAGAGATAATTCTCCAAACAAATTCACTTTTATTTGATTCAACCAATATTTATTTTATGTCCCAGGCACTGTTTGAGGCATGATGGATCAGTTGCTGTCTGGAGGTGGGGGTGGTGGGGAGGAATGGACCGAAAAGGAACACAAGGAAACTTCCAGGGACAATGAACATTTTCATAAACTTGCAATGGTAATGGTGTTACAGGTATATACAAGTTCCAAAATTTATTAAGTTGTATACCTTAAATAATTATATGTCAGGCTCAAGGAGTCAAATTTGGCACAACATAATAAAGGACAATTTAAATTCTCATTGTCCCTCCATTGGGATGTGCTGCCTGCAGACAGTTCTCATGTCTGAAGGTGGTCAAACTGAGGCTGGACTGCTGTTCATTCATTTAACTTGACCATCACTTACCCCTGACTCTGTCTCCCTCCTCATCTGCTATTGTTCTCCTTGTTGTCAACTATGATCCAGTCACCCAAGTCTTTCATCTCTTCCTCAAAAAAAAAAAAAAAAAAAAAAAAAAAAAAAAACCCCCCCCAAAAAAAAAAAAAAAC
>NW_016803685.1:1375283-1399395 GCF_001698545.2 Rhinopithecus bieti | reverse complement strand
AAAAAAAAAAAAAAAAAAAAAAAAAACCAAACACCCCCCCCAAAAAAAAACAAAGCCATAGTCTTTCCTTGCCTTAGGATCTTTTCACAAGGCCTTCCCACTGGCTAGAAGGACTTGCTTTTCCACACATGGCTAACTACCAACCATTCCTCAGGTCCATGGTAAATGCCCCTTCTTCAAGGAGGTCTCCAGGAGCCCAGAATAGATTATGGCCTTCTTTTAATCAGACATTTTTAACTTCTAATTATTGCATGATTATTTAGTTGACAACTTATTTCCCAATTAGACCAAAGTTTCAGAAGGGAAGAACTGCATTTATTTTGGTCACTATATTATCCCCAGTGACTAGGACAGTGTTTGTCAGTCAGTCTGCTGTCCACAAATATATGATGAGAGAATAATGATGATATGGTTTGGCTGTGTTCCCACCCAAATCTCATCTTCAAGTGTAGTTCCCACAATCCCCACGTGCAGTAGGAGGGACCTGGTGGGGGTAACTGAATCATGGGAGTGGTTATCTCCATGCTGTTCTCGTGATGGTGAGTGAGCTCTCACACAATCTGATGGTTTTATAAGGGGATTTTCCGCTTTTGCTTGGCACTTCTCCTTCCTGCCACCATGTGATGAAGGATATGCCTGCTTCCCCTTCTGCTATGATTGTAAGTTTCCTGAGGCATCCCCAGAAATGTTGAACTGTGAGTCAATCAAACCTCTTTCCTTTATAAATTACCCAGTCTCAGGTATATCTTTTTTTTTTTTTTTTTTTGGAGTCTCATCCTGTCACTAGGCTGGAATGCAGCGGTGTGATCTTGGCTCACTGCAACCTCCACCTCCTGGGTTCAAGCGATTCTCCTGCCTCAGCCTCTCGAGTAGCTAGGATGACAGGCACACACCACCACGTCCAGCTAATTTTTGTATTTTTAGTAGAGACGGGGTTTCACCATGCTGGCCAGGATGGTCTTAATCTCTTGACTCTGTGATCCACCTGCCTCAGCCTCCCAAAGTGCTGGGATTACAGGCGTGACCCACTATGCCTGGCCTCAGGTATACCTTTATTAGCAGCATGAGAATGGACTATTACAAATGATTAAACAGAAAAGAAAACTAAAATAAAAAATTCTGGAGTTAAGGAAGTGTGAATCAGAGAAATTAAAGTTCTTCCACTAAAAAACCCCTGGGGATTCTGTGATTGTGGCTGGGATTTAAGTTAAAGCTTGAAGAATGTGGATTTTGATAACTGCTTCTAGGTTGATTATTTCCAAAGATATCCCTCCAATTATGATATCACATGTAGACTCCAGAGATTCATTCACAACTTCTCCTGTAGAACCTCATCATCAACATGGCCCAACATCACATCAAATTCAAAATTTACAACATGGATTCAACATCCTTCCTAATTTATATTTCAAATTCAACCAATGAAGCAACCATTAAAACAAAACTGAGCAAAGAAAAACTCATTTCTATCCTATTTTCCCAGGCATTGAATATCTGGTATATACCAGGGTGTCTGGCAATGGTAGCCAACAAAGAAAAATCATGTCATGCATGAATGAAAATGAAGGAAATGCATGAAAACAGAATAATAAGATTCTATTTCAAAGACTCTTAAAGCCTTTTGGGTCTTTGATTAAATACATTTTATCGTAAGCCTCGTGCCTAGCATGCTACCTGATACCTCACTGTTGCTAGGTTGGTTGAGAGAATTTATCGAAAACATACTAGGAGGTATACATACTAGGAAGTATATATATATGTGTGTGTGTCTGTGTGTGTGTGTGTGTGTGTGTGTGTATATATATATATATATATATATGCGCCCAGGAGTTCTCAGCAAGGAGTGGTAAGTGATTCCATGATATGTACCTTAAAAAAAAAAAGGCCAAATATGAAATTCTGGGAATGCTAGCACTTAAAAGGAAGGTTAAGGAAGATGATTGTGAGGGACACCAAGCAGAAGAGATCCAAGAGAGTTAAGTCAGGTGCTGCAGATGCAGAAAGCACAGGAATATCAGAGCTTAAAGTGATGACTGGATGTAGCACTCGGCAATATACCAGATAACGTCTACCTTTATAGGAGAGATATGCAATGGAGTAGAAGCCAGTTTATTTTGGTGGGCTGAGGAATGGATGAGGGATGATGAACTAAAGATATGCAGCCAGGTCACGTTTATAAGAAGTTTGGCTCCTGTAAGAGGAAGAGGCAAGCTGGGGGTATAGGTTACAGGGTTTTGCATTTTGCTTTTTACTTTTATTTCTGAGATAGAGACTTGCTCTGTCACCCAGGCTGGAGTGCAGTGATGCAATCATAGCTCAGTGTAGCCTCAACCTCCTGAGCTCAAGCAATCCTCTCACCTCAGCTTCCCGAGTAGCTAGGACTACAGGCACACACCACCATGCTTGGGTAACTTTTCTGGTATTTACTTATTTATTTAATGTTTTTTTCTTATAGAGATGAGGTTTTGCCATATTGCCCAGGCTGTTCTCAAACTCCTGAGCTCAAGCAATCTGCCCACCTGGCCTCCCCCAAATGCTGGGATTACAGGCATGAACCTCCATGCTTGGCCCACATTTTATTTTTTTAAAGAATGAAAATAATTATGTTTTAAGGATATACAGTTATTTTACATTTCAGAATAGGATAGATTGATTTCTGTGTATGAGATTTCTGTCAAAATTGGCTGAATGACTATGTGATAACAATGAAACAATGCAATATCTAACATGATGTGGGCTCTTCTTATGGGCCAGGCACTTTGTTAGCACTTTTAAATATATTATCTTCTTTAGTCCTCAAGATAACCCTAAAAGATAGGTTTAATTTTCAGCCCCATTTTACAGATGAGGAAACTGAGTCTTAGGAAAGTTAGATGACTTGCTCCAGGCCCCGTGGTTAGAAAGTGGTGGCACCAGAATTCCTGACCATACAATACAATATGACCTAGATAACAGAGGAGCAACTTTTAATATAACTACAAATACCTTTCTACACCTATTGCATATGTACCAAACACATATGTTTTTAAAAATTTAATCAGGTTATCTTCAACTGAAATATAGCTCTGGTTTTGAAAAATCCACGCTTTTAGAAAAAAATTGTCAGTGTTTTCAATTTACCTTCTTACTTGTACAGAAGAGTAAGAATAACAACAAGCCAAAACCAAAATGCAGAAACAAAAACCCCTTCATTTTCTATTCTCAAGTGCTGCATGTTAGTACAATGTAGAAAAGAGTATAGAATAACTACTAAATATGAACAAGAACATTTTCTAGGAAGCCTATTTACGTTAGGAAAAACATCTGTTTCTCAGGAGGAACAATTTGAACATTAATTAGGCCTGTTGTAACTTTCTTAGAGTTGGTGGTAGTTTTTTTTCTCACAACAATTATAAGGAACATCATTATCATTTCCTCCACGGGGTATTTTTTTTCTTTTGACTATAAAAGTCAACTGATGCTTTACTTAATCCTCTTTGCTCACTCTGAGATCCTATTTTTTTGTAGTATATGCTGATGGGGATACTTTACTATAGTCTTAAAATAGTTCACCATGTGAACATAAGAAATCAGATTTTGAAAATCACATAATATCATGTACTTTACGGGATTTTCATGATTATTGTAAAATCTTGCTGCTAAAAGGAATCTAGAAATACTCTGCAAGGGATGAACAGTAAAGTATAATCTAAATCATCCCTGATGTTTCCAGGAAGAAGATACAAAAGCTATGAATTCTCTCAATCCTCAAACATGGCACAATTTGTATACAGTAGATTCAGCCAAGGAGTGGAGTGATCAAAATGTAGACTTGGTGTCTTTTAACTGTAGAAGAACATGGGAGGACCCAAGGCTAAGAAAACTCCCTCTTTCCCACCCACCTGTAGGCTCTTTATCATACAGTGTTAGTGTTCCACATAATTGGGAGTTATACTGAGAATGTGAACTGAACACAAAACCTGAAAAGTGGGGAGAGACTACAAGATACTTAGTGAGCAAGACTGGGATATTGTGCAATGCTGGAAGCCCTAGAATCCACCATGAGACACAAGTGCTAGAGGGGACCACTTCAGATATACTTAATCACATGGCAAATGTCACACCATTTACGTACCTTTCTGAAATGAGTAGTTTAATTTTTACTTCCAGTAAGATTAAACCTACTAATTTGCCTGATAGAATTTCTGCAAGTAGGAACTTTGCACATTGGTATTTTCTTTTAAAATTTTATTGTACATACAAATCAGGTGGGGATCTTTTTAAAATGCAGATTGTGGTTCTGTAGCTTTGGAGTGGGATCCTGGAGTGAGATCCTGCATTGGCCAAATTTTCAGGGGATGCTGCTGCTGCTGCTACTGGACCACACTTAGAACAGTAAAGTCTTAAGCACTGGCAGGGGTGAATCTCATCTCAACTGAAATGCTGACTGCAAAAAAAAAAATTCTTCTAAACAAATAGGTTTCTTCTTACTTTTTACTATTAGATTATATCAACATTTTCCTAGCCTTTTAAAGAATGCACTACTTATAATAAGAAGTCATGTTTGAAGAAACAAGAATAATTTGCTGATTAAATAGTAATAAGACTAAAAATAAATCTTAAGATGCAAGTGCACCATTGAGAATAGCTTTGCCCATGGATTTGATCTCAGGAAATGGAATTACTCAGAAAGATGCCTTGTCCTTGCCTAACCTTTATACTCCATTGAGGGCCTTATCTCTATCTCAAAGGTAAACGGTTCCTGTTAAAACTCCAAACATGTAGCTGCTATGTCTAAATGGGTGTATTTTATATGACATCTCTTAATTGTTTGTTTAACAGCTCTGATTAGGACTCTTAATAGCTGTTAACATGTTTGCTTCGTATAATTTGTAAGTTCTTTATGGTGAAGGCTGGTTTATCTTTCTTCACAGCAGGGCATCAGGTGCCATTATAAGGATCGTTGCCACCATTAATTATTTCTATAAGTGTGAATATCCCTATAGTGAGCTATTTTAAAGAGAGGCCCCTAGATTCTCAGCAGGACCAGCCCTATGCAGGAGCTGAGTAGGTGGTGGCCCCCTGTGCAGTGTGATTTGACGTGTCCCATAAAGTGCCTAATAGTCTCCTCCAGAGGTCTGACACAATGCCCTGAATTTTTACTTTAGGTGCAGGCGCATTTAATCGAAGCCCGCCTGTGCAGAGCAACTGTACAAATACCTGGATGGTGACAGAGGGTTGTCAGGAGCTATTCTTTTCTCATTATTTCTCATAAAATGAGATTAGCTAGATTATCAGTAAATTACCTATTTACGGAGATTTACGTCTTCTAAATCTTCTTTACATACATTATTTCTTTCAGTACTCAAAATAAACCTGACTTAGGCAGGAGAGGGAGTAATATTCTTACTTGAAAAATGGAAAGAGCTTGGACTTGAAGTCCTGTTTCTTAAAGTCACATCTTGTGGCTTCTATGCCATATTAAGTTAAGAGGCTGAGAGCATGCACACAGAAGTCAAACAGAATTGAGTTCCAATTACATCTTAGCTGCGTAATCATGAGCATTTTTTTTTTCACTTAAAAATGGAGATTAAATACTTAGCACATAGGAAACTAAAAGGCAACATACTTAAATGCTTAAAATAGTAGCTTGTACTCAGCTAGATTGGCACCAAAATTAAATTTCATAATATGAATAAATCATTAGGGCATAAATTAGGCAGGATATAATTTTTTTAATGTAATAAGTTTTTGGTCAAGTGTTGCAGAGGAAGACCACGGACCTTATTTTTTTTTTTGCATTAAATAATGATCTCAAAAAAAAAAAGCTTTGGTTTGGTTGTCAGAAGACTCAGGTCTGAGACCCAACTCTGTCATCTGGCAGCTGTGTAACTAGGGCTAGTCATTTAGCTTGTTGAGTTTCCTCTCCCTCCTTTAAATCTGAAAAAGGAGGATGATAACATCTTATTGTTGTGAAGATTAAATTATATCATGAAGGTGGAAAGTCCTGTGGAAATTATAAAGCTTAGACAGAATGGTACTAAACCTCATAGGTATTGTAGAATTTCAGGTAGTCTAGAATTTCAAGTGTCTGGCAGAGGTCAAAATGGGAAGTTTTGCCTGTTAAAAAGAAGCTAACTTCATCTGAAAAGTAAAAGAAATTTACAAAGAAGCTATCAAATAAAATCTAAATTAGATTCAAAATATTTATCCCAGGTAAATAATCTGGCAAAGAACAGTTCTACAAAAGTAGGAACACCCTGAGACTGGCACATGTTTTGTGTAATCAAACAGCACATTTTCAAATGCTATTTTAAAATATAACAAAGTTTAAAATAGAGATCTTGATCTATTAAACACAACTCAGATAAACCCATGACCATAATTATCCCTTTTTACTTCTTATCACACAGGTGGACAAACTACACTTTAGGACTTAGAAATATGTGCCTTCAGGTTATATGAAAGTAAAATATATGTTTACAATTTAAGTCTAAAGTTGTCTCAAAGTTACTGTAAATTCATTAGTAAAAGTTCTATTGGAGATTTACTACATTTAAGCAAAAAATGGAAATTCTTCTGCAATGGTTACCACATTATAAATTGCATTAATAAATGAGTTGTATGTATCTGGAAGAGGTTTAAGAAGCCTCCCATGAATGTGGTTCATATATGAAACACTGAATAAGAAGGGTTGTTCATCCAATTCTTAAAGCTTTTTCAGGAAAAAGAAGATTATATTATCTCTTCTTACTAACCTACTTTGATAAGCACATATTTTGTTTAAATATATTTTGTTTCAACTATGCAAAACATCTGCAATATTTTATATAGCACTTTATAGTTTTCAAAGCATGCTGTCAAAAAGAAATATCTATAGAAGAATTTACAGTTTTCAAAGCATGGTGACAAACAAGATTAAAGGGAATTTAGCCTTTTTTTCAGACCAGCCTCCTCATTTCAGAGATTAGGAGTCCAGAATGGCTAAATAATCTGTCCATGGTACACAGCTAGTTGGAGGCAGTACTGGCAGACCTGCCTGGTTTGAAGCTCTTTCTGCTACAACACTGCCTGTCAATATCATCGTACTTATTCCATACATCAGTTCTAAGAGAAAGAGAAGGTGCTATGAATTGTTTAGTAAGTGAGGAAACTGAAACCAAACATTGAATGCAATGCCCAAAATCAAGATTAGTAACTGGGAGGGCCAACGTAAGACTCAGAATTTCTGACCTCCACAGAGCTTCTTAACTTTTCTTTGTATTGTTATTTCCATAAATTTCAAAGTCTTAAATGAGATGAAAGTCTTACATATATAAACAAGCATATATTTACAATTTTCATAAAAAGAAGCAAAGTGATTTCATATTTATTATTATGACAAAAATCCACAGATTTTTTAACATTTAAGGTTTTAATATTTGGATGACCCACTTAAAATTTCCTATGTTAAATGGAAACTAAATTTCTGCTGTCTTCAGATGGAAATGCAGTTTCTAATTCTATCTGTCCACACCCACTGGTTAAAAACATCAGATTTTCTGAAGGCATGGAATCAATAATTACTCATGGAATTGAGTTCTGACCAGTACTGACAAACAGATGTAGGAAACTACATTGTACTTTAAAAATTGGTGTACAATACATATAGATAAAATAAGAATTCAGAATAACAATATGCCCCTATGAGCTTTTGGTACTACATAAACATGGCATTCCTCACTAGAACTCATGAATAAAACACCAAAATTATAATTTTATAAAAATATAGGTTAAAAGACAGCCCCTGGAGATACATAGTAAATAGGGAACTAGATGGGGATATATTTGTATATTCACATATAACCACAAATCTTAGTTGTTCTATCATATTAGTTTCCATTTGTTGGAGCTGTGCAACATCAAAGTCATGATGTCCCTATATATTGCATTTAGCAGTAATGTAACGGACTACGTGAAGAAATCAAAGTGAGAGTTTCTAAGTAGTTTCCTGGCAATTGAGACAGCAGGCTCTTTCATCTGCTCTGTAACTGTGGCAGTGCATTGATTTAAACTCCTTCTGAGATCTCAAATGCTTTTATATTCTTAGGTCTCTCAAGCAGCTTTTTTTTTTTTTTTTTTTTTCCCAAAGTGATAAAATTCTAGCATTCAGCAGAATACCATCTTGTTTCCCCCAAAAAGAGAGGGCTTATTTCAGCTTTGCTACGAAACTGTACAGGATCACTAAGTAAAATAGCTGTCCAAATGTCATTCTACTAAGAAATCTGGCTTTGAGTTCAGATGTCTATGTTCTGACCACAGCAAATAGGATTGGGAAAAAAAGAACAACAAACGAATAGCCCCAGAGATGTTGTTTTTCAAAAGTTCCGTTCAGAAAAGTTGCCTAAATGGATAAGTAGTTCTGCTTATTAAATATTTTCAAAGTTGTTTTTAATTGCTACTCATTGATCAGTCCAAATGGTATAGGAGTCATTTATTTTGTAAATCATATATTTCTTCTCAGTACATTACTTATCCTCTTAAATGATACATTCTCTGATAAATTTTAAGTACATAAATTTCCCCCTATTCTTCCAATTAAGAAGGAACGTTATGGAGCTTGAAAGTCTATTTTTCAGTGTCACTCTGTGGTCATTCTTTAATTAATTTCTTAACCCAAGATCAGCTAAAGACAGACTGAAGAGAATAAAACGTTTTCAAGGTATATTATACTGAGATCCAAACCACATTTTGCCAGCCGGAATATAATCATCAATTCTCCAAGTATTTTCTCAAAGGCAGCATAGGTGATGGGCCACCCACTCGACTACTATTCAGAAGAGCATTTGTGAGACTGAGCTTCTCTGTTGCACTTTGTTGATGACACAACTTCACTGAAGATGGCCTGGGCTGATTAGTCAAAGGGCTGTGCCCTGCAGGCGAGACTGCCCCTGCCCCCTTCCTTGCATCTGTCCTTTACAAAGTGAGCTCCAACTGGACTCAGATCTCAATAATGACTGCAACCAATAATAATAAGAACCATACAGAGACACAGCACCTCTGTCTGCCTTTTATGCGACACTAGAGATAAAATGGGTGAGCCAGGTACAACATGTAGGGCCAAAGAATGGTGATTACTGTTCTGTCTCTTCAAAGATATTGCTGTTGATGGCTCTGCTTCCCAACGGGCATAAATACAAGACTCAAAAGACTGAGGTAACAACTGGAGTCTTCTATACACCAGGATCCTATGCAGTCCATTCTTTGGTTAGGAAGTGTGGCTGCAGTTTGAGGAAGCTTGGCCACTGCGCTTCAGAGGCAGTAGGATTTTTCTACTAACATGGTTTCTCACCATCAGGCTTTGGTGCTGCATGAATTACCACAGCAATTTTCAATTACTCTGCAGTAACACAGGTGGTGGTGTAAGGGTTTGCATGGAGCACTGTGCATGCTCAGCACCTCTCATGATAAAAGTGGGGCAAGAAAAGGAAACTAAACATCCAAACAATAGCTGTCAGATGACTCAAATCCTTAATTTTAGGCAATCTTTCTTTTTCAACAGAGTCAACACAGCTGGGAAAACTTGATTTATCGTATCATTTACTAAAATACCACATAGAGTTTGATCACAGAGGAGAAGAAGTCATAATGCCTAGAGAGAAAATATCTATAGGGGAAAATTAACACGTGGAATTTTTTTCTGAACCCTGAAGATGGATGAAGGTTATGTGGTCACTCAATAACTAAGCAGACATTCACATTCCAAGAAAGAACAATTCGCATAGAATGAGAGACATTTGTTAACATGAAAATAACATCTCAAATAGCCCTGACTACCTCTTAAAGCATTCACAATTCAGTAGTTGGTGTGACGGTTAATCTATAATTGGTAAAAACACAAATTTGTGAGAGAGTACAATTTGGCTATTATCAGTGAGTCAACAATTTTGACTGAGTTGCCAATGTATTCTGGGATACAAAAGTTAGAGTTCAGTTGATTAAGAGTGAATAAACTATGTAGGAGTTAAGCGCTATAGGAAAAACAAAACAACCTTACCAATGTTGAAGTTAATATATGGTAAACACCGTGCATATTTATGGGAGGGCAAGAGAAGCAAAGCAATAGGTTTGCATTTGTTAAAAGGAACTTTTAAAGATATTAAACTAATTTTAATCCCTTTACCGTACATATGGAAAATAAAAGCTCACAAAGTTTGTGGTTTTGCGGAAAGACGAGGAAAATAAATTGTATGCTAGTATTTTTTTGGCTTTTTGTTTTAATGAAGACCAAGAACCTAAAACTAAAATGCCTGGTCTTCAGCTACAAAAGATGAATCTACTGGAACATGGCTACAGACGAACAAATGCAATGCCCAAAGAAGTAGTTTTATTTATGTCTTCTCACTAAAAGGGCACATATTTTATGATTTGCAACTATGACAACCGGAAGAAAGATTACAAACACCAGTAAAAGTTCTAGGATGAGGGTTTTTGAAGGATGCTTAGAGATGAGCATATAATTTACCATTCAAACTGTGACACTTGAGAGTAAATGGGAAACTATTAATGAAAATACCAGGAGCAGCAGTATAAACTGGGATTGTCCTGTACCACTAGGACTTGTGATTTTCTTACTTAGAGGGTTTTTTTCTCTCTGCCTTTGTATTGGAGGGAGACTTTCACTTATCCTTCTGGAATGCATTCCAATATGCTCTGTCACTTTTGGTTTAGTTTAACATTCTGGTCTTTCAGACACTTATGCAGGCCTCAGAGCATTAACATTGGATCTAATTCTTCACAAGGCTTTTATTACTTAGGTGGGGATTTGGAATCTTGGAAACCTGACTTGATCCAATAACAGGACCCAACTTGATCCTGTTATTGATCCAGATAATCTTAGATGTAAGCGTCCCTTTTGGCCTCCAACTGAAAAAAAAATAATTAATAGACTTTGCTTTTTAGTACACTTTTAGATTTACAGAATAATTGGGCAGATAGTACATAGAGTTTCGTATGCCCACACCACCCCCACACTCGGCACCGTCCCCATTATTAATATCTTGCATTAGATGGTACATCTGTTACAGTTAGAGCACCAATATCGATATGTTATTATTAAAGTTCATAGTTTATATTAAGATTCACTCTTTACATTGTACCTTTCTATGGTTTTTGACAAATGTATAATGACATGTATCGTCATTAGAGTTTTATACAGAATAGCTTCACTGCCCTAAAAATCTACTATGCTGTACATATTCATCCCTCTCACCGTCACCTCCCCCATCCCCTGGCAACTACTGATCTTTTTTTCTGTCTTCATAGTTTCGCCTTTTCCAATATGCCATATAATTGAAATCATATATATGTAGCCTTTTCAGATTGACTTCTTTCACTTAGCAATATGCATTTAAGGTTGCTCCAGGTTGTTCTGCAGCAACAGAATCCATTCACCCACAGTTTTTTCAACTTTAGTAAGAACTTCATATCTTTTAAAATATAAAATCATTTTTCTATATAGCCAAAATAATATTTTCACAGTTAATAAAATAAATAATTCCTTAGTGTAATATGATATCCATAGTACAATTTCCATAATACTTTTATAGCTAGTTTATCCAAGCCTGGGTTCAATCCAGGACTGAATGCTGCATCCAGTTGCTCTGTTCCTCGTTTCCTTTTATCTGGCACAGCCCCTTTTTCATTGCACCAGCCTGTTGTAGAAACCCTACTGCTGGGGTCTGGCTGCTTTGCAACAGTGTTCTTTACATTTCTTTTCTCTATTGATAGCTTACATCTCCTGTAAACTTGTACTTGTCTTGAATCTTGCTGAACTCTCACACAATGTGTTCACGGGAATTGGGTCCTCAAAGGGCATCTTGAACGCTTAATGGGAATGGGGTGGCAGGGAATGAATGGTGAATATTGCCTGTGATCATAGGCTTGCTCCGCTGTCCCACTGGACTTCAGTTTAACTGTTTATGATAAAGGATACAACTCAGGAACAGCCAAATAGAAAAGATGCATAGGGCAAGGTATGAGGGAGGGGTATGGAGGCTCCACATCTTCTCCAGACACTCCTCGGAGGGTCTTTCTGCCTAAAAAAAAAAACAAATTCAAAGGGGACAGGAGTGGCAAGGAGCTACTCAAAATCCATATCCTTTAAGGTGGAAAAGTTTGGTGTATTTTAGCAAACTTAACATTCTGTCCTTTTGTAACTTATTTCTTTATGCTTTACCCAAATTACCTTATGATTACAGCATTTTGGAATTTACTTAGGTTATTTATTATGTTTTAAACCCTGTTCAAAATATGTCTACATGTAGCACCACAATTAAACTCACAATAGCACCTTGGATAAGTATTATTATTTTCTTCAGTTAGCAGATGGGTAAATATGGGGTCAGAAATTAAAGGCTGTGATTAAGATCACACAGCTACTAAATGGCAGTGCAAAGATAAAAATTCTGGCTCAGTTTGCCCACAGAATCCTTCCTTGTAACCATAGTGCAATCCTGCTTTCTGTTTTGACCACTACTACAAAGGCAACTGGCTTTCATGTGAAAACAGGGAGATTATATGTGTGTGTGTGTGTATATGTATGTATGCTTACAATGCATATGTGTATACATGTTTATATGTTTATGTTAATGTACATGTTTATATATGTGTGTATGTTTATATGTTTATGTATACACATACATACACACACGCATATATACACACAATATTGTATATATGTATATACAATATATGTACCTATATTTATACAGACACACTATATATACATATATATCTATGTGTATGTAGCATAGATTTCTTGTAAGTATTATATCAAATAAAACATAAATAATTATCTACTTCAGTGCCTAAATACATGTACAATAGGTATCATCATTTGGATCTCATTCACCAGATTTCAGAGACACAGCAAAAAGGGCAGAGACTATATTTCTTTTGGTTACCATTGTACACACAGTACTTACCACATAAAGATCTTTGCCTGGCATATGACTTATTCAATGAATGAATACATGAAGGAAAACACAAATATTGTAATAGTATCAGTCAGTGACAAACACAATTCCCTTTCACTCCCTGTCAAGAATACATTTTTCTCTCCAATTATACAAATATATCATAATTAAGAATTCACACCAATCCACAACAGAATACTTTTTCTCAACTTCTGCTGCATTCTGTATCACTCATTGCACCATTTATACATTAATTTCTTTGTTATTACTTAACTATTCTTTGGATATGCCAATGTATTTCAAGGATGCAAAGAAGTAGCTCTACTTCTTCAGCATTCTTCTTGATATTAAAAGTACTATTTGTCACAGACAAAATGGACAAGGCCTGTATATAGATTTTTGCTTCTCTGGTGTTCCCAGTCTGGATACCTGAATCTTAACAGCAATTGTCATTTGATTATGTTTTCTCTTCTGATAGTTCCCTGTAACACTAACTGAAGGAATGTTTAATTAAGAATCCTATAAAGATCTCATTTAACAATGACTGAATTCATACCATCAAATCCAATATATACAGTGTTCTAATTTCACACATATATGTTAAAGCAATCTGGATCCTAACTATAATACAGGACAGATAAAACAGAGCCCGGAGAGGCTAGGGAAAATGTCCTTCATCTTGTTTTGTGTCTGGACTCTCTTATCTAATTTTTTTGGGTTTCTGCATCACACACCAAGAGGTCAGTCCAGTATTCTTGGGGCAGGATCAGTATTTTTATTTTAAAGAATTCCCTCTCTATCTTTAATTATTTCAAGTTTATATTTTAAATTTAAAGTTCAATACTTCATCATATTACTTTGAAATAGTTCAAAGTAAATGATCAAATGTATTATTGAGAAAATTTGTACAAGTATTATTGACATTGTAAATGATTTGCTCCCTCTAATATAGGTCCTGCAAAACCACTGCACATGCCAAGTAAAGGCCTTCTCTCTGTTTGCTGGGAATGGAGCCAGGAGTGTTTTAATAGATTATTCTGAATTATTACTAGAAGACAGAAATTTTGTTATTTTCCCCTTTCCTTTCTTTCTTTCTTCCTCCCTCCCTTCCTTCCTTTTTCTTTTTCCTTCTTTTTTCTTTTCTTTGATACAGGGCCTCACTCTGTTGCCTAGGCTGGGTGCAGTGGCATGATCATAGCTCACTGCAGCCTCAAACTCCTGGGCACATGCAATCC
The DNA here is from genome assembly GCF_001698545.2 of Rhinopithecus bieti. Taxonomy (NCBI): domain Eukaryota; kingdom Metazoa; phylum Chordata; class Mammalia; order Primates; family Cercopithecidae; genus Rhinopithecus; species Rhinopithecus bieti. Next base: position 1,385,225 of record NW_016803685.1, on the reverse strand, counting down.
TCCTCCTTCAGCCTCCTGCGTAGCTGGGACTACAGGTGCTTGCCACCATGCTTGGCTAATTTCTTAATTTTTTTTCTAGAGACAGGGTCTTGCTATGCTGCCCAGGCTGATCTTGAACTTCTGGGCTCAAGTGATCCTCCTACCTCAGCCTCCCAAGGACTGGGACTATAGGTGTGAGACACTGCGCCCAGCCAAGAGAGCAATATTCAAACTCATCATTTCTTCGAAAACTTTCTCTATTACTCAAAAATTACCTACTAATTAATTTATTCTTTCATTCAGCACATATTAATTTATGCACTAATCCTCTGGTTTCTTTTCACATTCTATTATCAAACAAAACTGTTGACCGCAGCAGCCTGAGGTTATGCTGTTTGTTTTCTGTAGAATGAGCTTTCCATGCAGAGCTATTGTGAGGACCAAATGAGGTAAGAATTATTAAGTACTATATAGCAGGAAGGTCTGCCTTGTTGGTATACGTGTGACACAATGGGTTTGATTCAGAGGTAAGAATAACTAAGTGCTGAATTTTGTATCTGAGTGTGCAACTGGTGTCTTTTGAGGTGTGTGTTTGTGTGTGTGTTTATACTGACTAATTTCTAAGATGAGTTGCTCCATTGAACTCCAGGACAAAAATGATCACATCTATGTTGTAAACAACTTAATCACACACAGATAAACATATAAGAGAATTTTGAGACAAGGAAATGACTGATTTTCAATTGTTATGCTTTGAGAGTATAAACCAGAATCATATTACCACTGCCTACCCGTAAATCAATATACTACGGGTTTTATATCAATTACTAAATATGAATTGGGTCAAAGAAAAGGTAAATAAGGTAAATGTAGGTAAGTTGGGTTTTATGTGTTTTATATTCCAGTTTTGTCTATAAAATGTCACACTCTGCTTATATTCTGAATCTGCTTATAATCAACATTATCTAATTAAACAATGCTCAGACATGCAACAGAATTGGCTTGTTTTTTTCTTTTAACTCCCTCCAGGTTACTCACATTTATTTTGTGTGTTTTAGAGACATCAGGTCTTATAAATGTGCAACAGTATTCTTACTGTAGCTGTGTAAGACCAGGCGTGTGTAATGTGTGATGTATTTGGCCATACAAATTCACCAGTGATGAAACTGATTTTTTGCTTGTGTCATTGTTTTTAGGCTCAATGATGAGTCATGAAACTTTCCTCTCACCTCATATTCATTACTACATCTGGTGCCATCCAGACAGAGTTAATATCCACAATGTACTGATTGATTTAGGAAGATGATAATGAGATTATTGCTCATGCCCTTAAAGCATGACAACTGAAATCCTATCATTTTCCACATGAGGAAATATGCTAAATATTATAATATCTGACATGTCTATCACTGTGGGATTAAGCCAGCTATCTGAAACAGAGGTTTGATATTTTGATCTTTAGAATATTATCTTCTTTTGTCTTACAAACACAGAATTATTGATTTGGAGATAATGGCAGTTTATATTTGCATGCTTACATCTTTAATTCCACAAAATGTTAAGGTCCTCCTGGTTCATATCTCTGAAAAGAAGCTAAGAGCAAGCAATGTTCTTTCCTCTGATTATGTGGGGCATGACCATAGAATAGGGGAAGAGAGGTGTTTAACTTGGAGCATTTATATTTCAGGCTAGGAGAATCCAGTTTAAAAGTTTTCAAAAGATTGATGAGTCACAAAAATATTAAATGTGTGGCAAATCTGACCAGTTAAACAAAATGAAGAAGGAATGTTTCCTGAATATTCAAAGAAGGCAAGTTATAGAACTGGATGAGCATGGTTTCAAGGCTAATAAATGTACAGCGTTTTTTTCCCTCCCCCTTGGAGGGAAATGTTTTATAGACCATTTACTTATTTTATTTTAAAATGTACATTTGATGTGAATTTCATTTCTTTTACTCTTTTCCTCAAAGATTCATAATCATCTAAAATTTAGCTTCAGGAACATATATCTGAGAATGACAAGAGATTACTGAAACTGGCCTCCGAACCATTCAATATACAGGTGCTTATTGTCCATTTTTAGACATTCACTGGTTGAGACTACAGTAAACCGTTCCTCTCTCCTGTTAGCATCTGTCTACAAGCAAGTATGCATGTATCTGCTTTGTGCCTAATATTATTTCAATTACTATTAGGCATTCTTAAGAAGTGAAAATGCACATACATCCTTACTAGGAGATAAGACATACATTCACTTATCTGCATTGGCTTGTACATGCATTTTCAGGCTTGAGACATGTCTAGAAAGTAGGATAGAAAACAAGAGATACAAGTGCCTACCTGACATTTTCACAAAGGTGTTTTCTAGGCCTCTTAACTATAGCCAGAATACCATTTCCAGTTTTTCCACTCACTGCAGCCTACCACTCCACTAGTCCAAAATCTAGAACTCTCTGTTCCTTTCTTTTCATGTCCACAACCATTCATTCAATCTCTCAGCAAATCTCGTAGCACTACTTCAAGTATATATCGTGAATCTGTCTATTTGTTGCCATAACCACTGATTCTTGCAACTGGAATCAATCATGATATCTCACTTGCCCTACTGCAATACTTTCTTTATTCACTCTTGACCCTCCTAAATTAATTATCGACACAACAGCTAGAATGATTATTTAAAAATATTAATTAGATCATAATTTACCACTGCATAAGACCAACAATGCCTTGCCTCACTTTGCAAAAATGGGAACACTTTCTACAAAGCACTGCGTGATCTAGTCCTGCCTCGTTGGCCTTCCTTGAGTATGTCAAGCTTATTTCTGCCTTAGGAGCTTTGCTCTGTCTTTCTGCAATGCCTTTCTCGATACTTTCCCATAGCTGGATGCATTTTCTCATTCAGTTCTCAGCTTAAATATTACTGCTCTAGAGACGACTTCCCCAACCAGACAATGTATCCTCCCAGTCACTATCACACAGTCTAATTTAAATTCTAAGCTAATTTAAAGTACTTATCACTACCTGACATTTTTCTTATATATCTGTTTCTTACTAATGTGCCTGGTACCCATCAGACACTCAGTAACTATTTGTTGAATGAATAGAAATGATGACTGCTACATAATACAGTTTGATAACATGAACCTTATAACTGAGCTTCTCAGCAGATACTAGTTATTGACAGCTTCAGAGCCAATCTCTTCTTGATATATTTAACTTTTTAAAAATAATATGTAGTTTTAAAATTTAAATAACTTTCACCATTCATAAACATTTATACAAAGTATGATTAGTGCTTATTTGTAAGGAAATACTCTAATTTTAATACTTTAATACATGGAACACACTTGAGAAATCTAGAAATGCTTCCTACCCAGGATGCCTTAATTAGGAGGACTTATTTAAATGTGCTTATTTTTAAATTTGGCAAGGTTCACAAACATTAATTTTGTTACATTGCAGATACTAATAGTATTATAAATATCTTAAGTAAAGGTATTATGTCATTTTCCCGTAAGACCGAAGGAATAGAACTCCCAAACGTGAGTGAAATCTCCCTTACTTGTCTGCAGATTTTTCTCCACTATGAATCGCTCCCAATTCAGATTTCAAAATTTCAGTATTTAATAACTTCACTACACATATTATTTAAGCTATCTCTAAGTATGTGGGTTTTTAAAATCATTATTATGGTACAATTTACATACCATAAAACTCACCCCCTACAAGTGTTTAAGGCAATGATAATCTGTACATTTATAGAGTTGTGCAGCATCACCACAACCTGGTTTTAGGATATTCCAATTACCCAAAAGTTTCCTTGCCTCCTTTAGCAGCCACTATTCGCCACCTACCCAAGCTTCAAGACACTACTGATTTGTTGTCATAATTTTGTCACATTCAATCATATCACATAAAGGGAATTTTATAACAAATATTAGTATTTTGTGTCTTTTTATCTTCATTTAGCCTGTTTTCATACATGTTAAAATATTCTGTGCTTTATGATGTTAGTCTATTTTATTGCTGAATCATATCCCATTGTATGGATGTACCACCACATTTTGTTTACCATTCATCGACCTGCTGGGGATTTAGGTTGTGTCCAGTTTTGGGGTATTAGAAACGATGCTGCTATGACCATCTGTATACAAGTCTTTTTTTCTGGATATATATTTTTATCTGTCTTAGATAGATGATGTGGAGTAGAATTTTCAGATTGTATGGTACATTTTTGTAACATTATAAGAAACTGCCAAACTGTTTTCCAAAGCAGGGGCACCATTTTATATTCCAACAAGTAATGCATGAGGATTCCAGTTTCTCCACATCCTCATTGTCATTAATTATTGTCTATATTTTGATACTAGCCATTTTAGTGGGCAGAAATGTCAACATAGTATATTGGTTAAAATAACAGATTCTGGGCCAAACTGTGTAAATTCATATCACAACTTGCCATCCTGTAACTTAATATTCCTGTCTGTAGAATGAGGACAGTAATAACACCTGTCTTAGCCTGTTTGAACTGCTATAACAAAAATGCCATAGACTGGGTAGCTTCTATAACAAACATTCATTTCTCACAGTTTTGGAGGCTAGGAAGACCAAGATCAAGGTGTCTGGTGAAGACTTGCTTCCAGGTTAATAGATAGCCATCTTTTTGCTGTCTTCAAGTGGGAGAAAGGATTAGGCTCTCTGGGGTCTCTTGAATAAAAGTACCAATCTCATTTTTAAGGGCACCACCCTCTGACCTGTCAAACCTTTGACTTATCAAAGGCCTACCTCTTAATACTACCAGATTGGGGTAGTATTCCAACATATACATTTTGGGGGACACAAACATTCAATCTATAACAGCAACTATCTCACAGGATTACTGGAGGTATAAATAAATTATTATAACTTTTAGCTTACAAAAGGTGTGTCTCATAGTAAATTTTATATAAAAGTTAACTATGACAATTTTTTTATTATCATAATTTGTAAAGTTACAGCATACTTAACCTGTGTGGATTATAGTTAGGCTTTGGGAAACTGTTTATGTTCTCTTAATGATTGGTTCCTTATATGATGTCAGCTTAAGATAGTTAAGATAGTTATCACAATGTCCAGACACTAGAATGCTAGGTACTGTGAAAATCAAACCACAGATTTTAAATGACAATTAGAATGGTTAAAACTTCTAAATTGCCAGATTGACCTGCCAGACTACTTCAGTCAAATATGGGACTTTGAATGAATGATTGAACCAGTGGTTTAGTTTACTCATAAAATGTACCTGTCCATGGGGACAAAAAAGGAAACTGCTGTAGGTAAGCTGTTTTCCTTTACAAAATTGTCATTGCTTGACCATAAGGACCTTCGTCTTCTGTTTTCTTTACCCCATTTATTTGTTTCCTTGTATTCTTTCTCCTTTGCTTGACTACATGGATGATTAATGGATCACTGCTGCTTTGACCAAGGAATAAATGGAGAAAGGGCAAAAGGATGATATTCCCCCCCTCGAGTTACTAAAATGTCCATTTTAGACACTTTTCTAGAAAGGCACATGTCCCATCTGCTTGTCAAATCTCTTTCTGATTAAGAGCTTTAGAAGATGTTTTGCATGCATGCTTGCCAGTTTTTAAAGCACATTACTGAAAGCATTTCAGAGCACTTCCCTAGGGTTTCCAGCAACAAGCAGGGATCACTTCTCTATGCTTAGGTCACTGCTGTACTAATTTCTCCAGGTTCCAGCAAGGCTTGGGGGCACAAAAGAATTCCCTAACAGCAGCCAAATTTTACTGAGATCACCCAGCTTAGCCTTCTGTATCGCATCCTGGGAGTGACTTGATTTAGGTTACAATATAGTAAAACTATTAAAAAATTGCACACTATTTTCACTCACCTGTGTACCACTCATAGTCATATGAATATAACATTCAACTATTTATGGACTGTCAAGGTTTTCTCCATTTCCGAAAGTCTCTGTTACTACGAAAATAGCACGGATAGATTCTATCTAGTTTTAAAAAGAAGAAGTAGACCAATGAATAAAAGATATATGAAGGCACATTCTGTCACTATGAATATTCAACCACATTGGATAATCACAAGTGTAGAAGAGAGTAATATAGTGGATTAAGTGTCATACTATGCCAAACCACAGGGTGTTGGAGAGGCTTTCACCAGGTGATAAAATCCAGAAGGATTGGGGAGTGGACTCTTCAGAAGGATGAACTTCAACCAATGCATGACAGAAGGCAGAAGGGGATAGAAGATATATTTCCTCTCCATTTTTTCCTGTGATGGATTACCCCAAGGCAGTGCTTTCTAGCTCGTCTATCAGGAGTTGTCCCATGTGGCCAGTTGGCTGTCTGTATCTCATTGAAGTTGTGAAGCAGTGGCTAACTCAGTAATGCATTACCTTGTATTCAAGTCTCATCTTTCTCTGTCTCATTTCCATTTTCTTTTACTCTTGCTACCCTAGAATTTTATCTCCCAATGAAACATTAACACTTGACCCTTTCCTTGGGTTCTGTTTTCTACCACCCTGAGCTAAGATACATACTAGTCAAAAGCTAGAATAGAGGGCTGTACATTTTAAAACTTGGCATAAATGCATAAAACTACTAGCAGACTGGATGATGATGATGGCTGATGATAATTAATATCATGCATCTGTGGCATACATACTTTCTTCCAGATACTGTATGAGGTGTTTGCATGTGGTTGTGAATCCTCACAACCATACTATGAGGTAGGTAGTATTATTATCCCCACCTTACACATAACAGAATTGAAGTATAAAATGTTCACACATCTAGTAAGCCCAAGGTCATTTAGCTAATGAGCAACAGAGCTGGGATTTCAACCCAAACGATCTGATGCTTTTTCATTTGGGTTGAAGCATTCATGAATAAAGTGGAGTTCTCAGTGACCTCCTGTTCTTATGTGGTGATTTTGAGACTGATATTACTACCTGCTCAGTAGCTTCTGGAAAAGGTCATCTGAGTCCTTGCCATATTACTTATGATTACAATAGGGTCTCTAGAGAGCTGAAGTCCACTTTCTTTCAAGAATGTGTGGTTGTTGAGGCATCTGATTCTCTACCTCCCAGGCTACTGAGATTGTATGTTCAAAAGGAGGCAATGAAAAAAAAACACCCACTTAGTTGAACAAAAATCTCTCATACCTTTCCTTGTAGAGGAGGTTTATGAAAGGTCTACGTTATTTTACAATTAATTGAGGGCACTTGTAGATTCATCCTTGAATCATTTTTACCCACTATCACACAGTGCGTACCACATTCTTCCTGCACACAAACAGGCACACCCATGCTTAGGTCCAGGACACTCATCATGTGACTGGCACTAAAATACAAACATTCCCATTCTGTGTGGTATAAGATACTGGTGACTGAAAGTGACTATACATGCTTTTTGCCTTTCTGTTGCTCCATTTAAAATAATCACTACAGACTCTCTTTCAACAAAAGGTCATTTGTGTCAATGGACAGAACAGAGGATCAGATCACCTGCGGTAATTGCAAATTAATGCTCTCCTGGTAATGCATTAACTACACACTATTGATCTGCAATTGAATCATAGAGGCTACTGATAAGTGATTTTTAGTTTCCTGCTTTTTTGCGTGTGCTTTTATTGCTTTTTCCATAATGCATTTTCTTTCAATTGGAATTTCCTCTAATTGTCTCCATTTTAATTTCCCACAGTGAGATGACTTCTAACTTGTAATTAGAATCTGTAAAAATCATGTATTTGTCTCAAAAGCCTTTCAGAAATTTACTGAACTGTAACTTTGATGCCATAAACCACATATATGATGCACAGATACATAGTTTTAGAGAACCAAGCTTTTGAATGATTCTTTTATTAATATTCAGATAAAACAGAAATCCATTTGGTCCTCTATACAAAATAGCAATTTGTTGAGCCGTCTGCGGTAAAACATTCAAAAGTTTCCCCTAAAAGCATTTTACTTGGAGAACATTGATGACGTGTCTTTCTTTCCAAGACCAAACTTTTAAAATATGAGTAAACAGTTTATTCCAGAGATTATTTTTTTAAAAAGTGTGTGAGAGAAGTGGGGCACAGTGGCTCATGCCTGTAATCCCAGTACTTTGGAAGGCCGAGACAGGCAAATTACTTAAGGTCAGGAGTTCGAGAACAGCCTGACCAACATGGTGAAACCCGTATCTATTAAAAATAACAAAAATTATAGCTGGGTATGGTGGCGGTCACCTGTAGTTCCAGCTACTTGGGAGGCTGAGGCGGGAGAATTGTTTGAACCTGGAAGGCAGAGGTTGCAGTGAGCTGAGATCGCACCACTGCACTCCAGCCTGGGTGACAAAGCAACACTTGTCTCAAAAAAAAAAAAAAAAAAAAAAAAAAAAAAAAAAAAAAAAGTGTTTGAGAAGAGGATGCAAATTTCCAATTGAGTAAATATTTATACACATCTTCACAGCATACTTTTGACAATGTTAACTTTTCTCGTGTTTATGTCAAAACCTTAATTGAGGGCCTGGTGCAGTGGCTCAAGCCTGTAATCCCAGCACTTTGGGAGGCTGAGGTGAGCTGATCACCTGAGGTCAGGAGTTCAAGACCAGCCTGACCAAGATGGTGAAACCCCATCTCTATTAAAAACTTAAAAATTATCTGGGCATGGTGATGGGCGCCTGCAATCCCAGGTACTTAGGAGGCTGAGGCAGGAGAATCGCTTGAACCCGGGAGGCGGGGGAGGCAGTGGGCCGAGATTGCGCCACTGCACTCCAGCCTGGGCAACACAGCAAGATTCTGTCTCAAAAAACAAACAAAACAAAAAACAATAATTATTATAAAAAAATTGATAATAATTATTCTATCTGGGGGAATGAACACAAGTTTGTATTTCAGTGTTGTACTGATCACGTTCCCTTGTCTAGACAGAGGTCATTCAGCCTAAATGTTGTTTCTGAACTGTGATCTAGAAATCACCTAAAATGGAGAGATAATCTGACAGTAATTTCCTTCACTACTATTTGTAAACTTTAAGCTTATCATTGTTTTTCTATATTTCTAAATAAGAGACATAGTTGTGATTTCTAATAAAAGTATTTACAAAAGTGTTTTCAGGCCTGTAAGAACTTTGATATTTTACTGTAATATCTTTTACAATCATTATTTGCAGCTAGTCACAATTAAATATCACCAAAATAAATGTGTGCCCAAATTGTTTGCTTATTTTTTATTCCTTAGTAAATCATGATTATCTGTACCAAAGGAAAAAGTAATAAATGTCATCTGCATGGCTAGAATTACCTAAGTCTGGTACTCTTTCTTTTATCATTTTATAACTAGAAACAGATACAATTAGATTGATATTTGTTTTACAAGCAGTCTTAGGGCTGGACCAGAGTGTTGATGGCTCCCTGATGTGCCAATCATTGTTGGATAATGAAAAGTGGGGAAGCACCAGGGTGGTTGGAGCAGGAGGGAGATACTCGGAGGACTGAGACTCTTATATTAAATATCATTTCTGTCTTACTACAATTCAGTGAGATAGGTAGTATAACTTCCATTTTATAGATAAATAAACCAAGATTTACAGAGGTTAAATAATGAGCCCAAATTTATCCAGCTAGTAAATGGTGAAAAAAGTATTATAAAACTTCAAAGCTCCTTCTCTTAACTACCATACTATACATTACAGTAGAACCACATCTGTATACATAATGATAGCACATAAATACTGTAAAGAATCTACCATCAGAGTGAACAGGCAACCTACAGAATGGGAGAAAATTTTTGCAACCTACTCATCTGACAAAGGGCTAATATCCAGAATCTACAAAGAACTCAAACAAATATACGAGAAAAAAACAAACAACCCCATCAAAAAGTGGGGAAAGGATATGAACAGACATTTCTCAAAAGAAGATATTCATACAGCCAACAGACACATGAAAAAATGCTCATCATCACT